>NC_137958.1:23001565-23579065 GCF_963924665.1 Micromys minutus
TACTTACCTGCCCGTGAAATTTGTCTCCTTCCTTTGGGTGGCTGTTGATAGAATTTCACTTTGAATATGAAAAGCATGTGGATTTATTTTTTTTTCTTTGTCAGTTACGTTCATATACCAACTGTATTCAACCAGTTACCCCTGTTAACTGTCCATCTCTTGCCTACTCTCTTCCTCATAACTAGGCCTCTCCTCTCTCTGAGCAGCCTGCTTTTCTACAGTTTGTTTTGTTGACTTATTGTCTTGTACCTATAAAAACATTTATCATAATGACCCATATGGCTGCACTTGTAAAGGTTAGTAGACCTGCCACCACCGTCTGCATTGCCTCTCAGAGCTTTAGATGTGAGTAAAGACCCCTCTGTTTCAGAAATGAAGTGCTACCTGTTAGTCTTCCAACACCACCATTATTTAATATCGAAGGCTATGGAATAGTTGATCGCTTTCTCAGATATGTTGACCAATCTGTTAATTTTAGGTCTAAATTACTCACGTCTAGATTTGTGTTTTTCACAGCAGATGCTTTAGACAATGCTGTATCTCTAAGTCCATCATGGGAAACCTATAAAAGGGGCTGGGACAGGAATTATTTCTGCTTCCGCCACCGTTGTTTTTCCCCCATCCTCACCACACTTCATAAGATAGGTTCAAGAAATAAACTTTGAATTACTTCTATCACAGATGAATTACTTCTATCACAGATGGTTGTTAAGGAACATATTGGTTTTATATGTCAAATTTTACCCCCTAATGGCTTCAAGTATCCCAGTGGACATTTAAAAGTTTTATAATAATGTGGCAAGGCAGTTACCATGAACACAGAAGTAATTTTCCCTTCTAAGGTGAGCTCTCCAGATGTTCTGATCCCTATGATTTCCTCAAATGCAAAAATCTGCTGCATTGTATTACTGCATCTGCACTGTCCCCTTAGGAAGAACAAAGTGCTGGGCCAGTGAGGTAGCTCTCAGGTAAAGGAGGGCATGTGCTGCCAAACCCATGGCAAAAGAGAGCTAACTTCCACAATTCACTGCCTTTCTTTTTGGAAAAAAGTACTGGTCTTTGCTATGTAACTCAGTGATGTTGAGTCCTTGTTTCTCTTAACGCAATAAAGAAACCCATTTTTATCAAATAGTCAGTAATTCCTCCAATGCTTAGCGTTCTTTATCTCTTCTATTCTTTTTATTTACTTTTGCTTTGGATCACCCCAATGGTGTCATTGCTTAATTGACTACAGATAATTTGTTTTCTACAAATCTTAATGAAACCTTGCTAAAAATTTGCAGAGGACATTTGTGGTAATTCGACTATTGACTATATAGCAGTCAATTTTCACATAATGGTGAACCGTCTTTTATAGTGTTAAGTAAACTAGCTAAATCAAAGCCACTTAAGAAGGACAAAGAGCCAGGCTTACAGGTATATGCTTATAATCACAGGCCTTAGAAGGCCAAGGATCATGTATTAAAGTTCATGTTGGCTTAGGCTACTTAGTAAGACCCTATTTACAGAAAAAACAAAAGGTAGGCCCATTTTTTAACAGTTTGGAGTAGAAGAAAACAGTTGGGGAACGAAAATATAAGGGTGGTGCATTGTTACAGATGGTGGTCTGAACCCGGGAGAGCAGAACCTCAGTGTGAGGTGTACTAAAGTTTCATATAATAGCCAGCTTTATTCAGAGTATCAGACAGTTTATACTCTGAGGATTTCGTAGAAGTCACATTTCTAAGGTGTTCAATCACAAGGACAAGCTGCACATGCCAAAATCATGCTTTTTCATAGAGGCATGTGAGTAACAGCTGGAGTAAACTCATTTCTATCCACTGCACCTGCAAGGGGCAAAAACCCCACAAACTCATCTTGTTTTTTGGAGTTTTCTCAAACACTCAGAATTCTCACTGGACTCTGTTCTTGGACTATGTTCCAACAGGGTAAATACCTTGTTACGTCATGATCTTGAGGACAAACAAGTATAATTTTTGTGTTTGCCCATTAAAAGTCACAGAGGCAATAATTTCCAATAAATTGAAGGCCATGGCAAAACTACAATTGAACAGTATGGTTTGCAGAGCAAACTATTGTGCTTTGTTAGGCTCAAAAATGAATCCTGTGTCTGTTTTCCTGAAGCTCCAATCTAGATAGAAATGGCATGGTGCTGTGTGAAAAATGGTTCTGGGGAAACAGCACTGTTGGGATATCTGTTCACCACAGATAGAAATCCCATGACAGAGCAAAGTATAGATAACACTAGAGTCTAACTTGGTGGACCAATGAATTTTAATGAGGTTATTACTATAGTAGCAGAAATGATTCAAAGACAGCTGCATCTCCAAGGCCTACCCCAGCATGGATGACAGCTCACAAAAGCTGGAGCACACTGCGCAGCCTGCAGGCAACTGCTTCTTTCAGGCTGCTGGTCTGGTCTGTTCTCAGAGTCTTTGTTGCTTTTCTCCTAAAAGAATTTTTTCAGCTCAGCTTCCTTTTGTCTGAGAGGGATTCTGTTTTTGTCCTCTACTCTGTCGGGGAGAGGCCTAGTGGATCTGGTCAGTTTCAGGGACTTCCTAAAGTTCTTTTTAGTAGTTTGTCTTCCTGCTTAAGGAGCTTCTGTAGGATGGAATGTTTCAGTCCTCCAGGAAACAACGCAGCACATGGGTACAGCTGATGGTAATTTAATACAAAAACCAAAGGAAAGGGGAGATACTTCTAACTGAAGAATTGTAGAGGACATTGTGTGGGCATGATAACTAAATTATAGAACGGCCCTGGGAAAACTTTAATAGAAATCTGTTCCCTACCATTGTGAATCAGTATAATTAATGTTTGAGCTGAGTCTTGACGGAATTTTAGGAATGTATTTAAATTGTACTATACTATACTATGTTCTAGAACATACTTACATAGGTGTGTTTGTGTACTTAATGCTACAAACTACCTGCAAGTGAAACCAAGGTGTGGAAGTGGCAGGAAGCAGATTATAAAGGGTGTCTTCTTCATTATACAGGATAACAGAGTAGGGTTGGGCTTTGGGAAGCAGCAGGGTTTTAGTTTTAAGCAGGGTCCAACTTTATACCTCAGGCTGGCCTGGAACTTTATGATCTTCTTGCTTCCAATTTCCCCAGTTCTGAAATAACAGACCTGAGCCACACCCAACAGAAGTGGTTTTCTGCTTTGGTTTCCTTTTGGTTTTGTGGAGGTGTTATTTTGAGAGTAAATTGGGGTTTCTCTGTGTGTTGTACTGTGCCCAAAACTACCAAGAAGGATTTTTGTTTGTTTATTTATTTTAATGATGTTTGTGTGTTTGTGGTGTAAAGGCTTTGCAGGTGCCCAAGGAAGACAGAGGGCATCAGACTCTTCAGAGCTAGAGTTAGACAGTTGTGAGCTGCCATTTACCTGCTATGAACTCAACCCAGGGCCTTCTGCAAAGAGTAGCCAGAGCTTTATTTGCTCAGCCGTCTCAGCTCTCCCACCCTCCTTTTTGAAATTTTTACATTAAGGTGTTTTAACTCAGTTTATACAAAATTAAAACTGGGAGTAATTTATGGAATTACAGTTGCATAACATTCAGGCCAGTGAGTGAGAGCCCAGAAGTGAACTATTTTATATATCGGTAGTTTCTGCTTGCTTTTGTGTTTTAGTGATAAGATCATTCTGCCAGCCAGTTTCAGGAGAGCTGGATATCTATATGCCAAACAATGAATTTGGAAATGTACTTTACATCACATGTAAAAATTAACTCAAAATGGAGCCTAGATGTAAATGTAAGAGGCTTCCAATAATTAGAAAATATTGAAAGAAGTATTTATAACAGTGACTTTGCAGTGATTTCAACAGTACCAAAATTATGTCTAATCATTGCAGTGAATTAAAAGGATTCACAAGTTCAACTTAGTTAATATTATTAACAACTTATCTCCCAAGACATTAACAAGAAATCACTAAATGGCAGAGAATATTTCCAAATCATTCACGTTCCCTCAGTTACGAGAGTGCTTACTAGGCGTACATGATGTCCTGGGTTCAGTCCCAACCATTGCAAAAACAGTGTCACGGACTAGTATCCCAGCATTCAGAAGGTGAAGGGGGAAACTCAAATGGTCATCCTTAGGTCAAGGCTAACCTAGGCTCATTTCCAAAGAAAAATTGTATATCCTATATCTAATAAGTATATTATATACGGAATATGTGAAGACCTACATTTCAACAGATAATCCAGTGAGTAAAGGGGCTGTAGAGATGGCTCAACAGTTAAAACCCCTTGTTTATATGGAGGACTGGGGTTTGGTTTCCAGCACCCACATGGTGGCTCTAGGTCATCTATAGTTCTAGGGGATCTGACACCCTCTTCTGGCCTCAGCAGGCACCAGTCACATAACAGGTAGATATATACTCACAAGCAAACACTCGTGCACATAAAAATAAGCAGTGGGTGAAGGGCCTAAATAGACATTTAGCCTCACAGCATTGTGATTATCAGGTACTGTCAAAGAACCAGAAGATAAACATATTAACCTTCACAGTTTTACTTGTCCACTGTTGGTGGACATGTAAAATGAGGCAGCAGCTGTGCAGTGTGAGTAGTTTCAAGAAAAGGTTTTCGGCAATTACTTTATATATCTGAAAGAACTGAAGGTAGGATGTCGGAGGTAAAGGAACATCCGCAAGCTGACAAAGACATGGAGAGCAGTGTGGTGAGCAGCATTCCTCCATGTTCTTAAGTTCCTTCAAGCTCCTGCCTGGATTCCCCTAGATCCGGGGTTTTCAACCTGTGGGTCTCGACCCTTTATGATATTGGTTTATTTATTATTTTATATCTTATTAGTTTGTCATGTTCTAATCCCTAATCCATTTGAACCCCCCAACACTAGGTAGGAGAAGAGGAAGGTTAGAGTGGAAAGGAGATGTTGACCTGTAGGCTACTTCTTGCAGAGTAGGGTCATTGCGTTCCTAGGAGCAGATCCAATCTTTGTTGTCAGAATGTCCAGCAGTCCAGCAGACCAGCCATAGCACACACATTGAAGGGTATAGCAACCACACAGGCCTGCTCTCCAGAGTCCCCAGAATTAAACTGTATGTAACTGGCAAATATCACATCCTGCTAGAACAAGAGACTAATCATAGTTAACAGCTGTGGCCAGGCTGAAGCAGCCTGCAACCCACACATGGGATTAAATATATAACATAATTGGGTTTTTTAAGAAACCAAAATTTTCACTATGTTGGGGGGGTCAATTGACCCTTTCATGGGGGTCACATAAGACTATTAGAAAACAGATTACTTACAATTTATAATAGTAGCAAAACAATAGTTATGAAGCAGTAACAAAAAAATGTATTGTTGGATCATCACAACATGAGAAATTGTATTACAGGACTGCAGCGTTTGGTGGTTTGAGAACCACTGCTCTAGGTGACAGACTGTAACCTGGAAATAGAGCTGAAGCCTTGCCTCAGGTTGGAACAGGCAGCACATTACAGCAGGGAGAGGGATGTGCTGGTTCCTGTCACCGTGCCTTCCGTGCCACGGTGATTGACTATATTCCCTCACATCTTGAACCAGAATAAACCCTTTCCAGTTATTTTTGTGAGCTATTTTGTGACAGCCCATGAGAAATGTTACTCCCGTGGCTGATCACCGGTCTTAGATCTTTTGCATGGTCAGCAGTAGTCCTAGGGCTTGATCCTACTTTTATGACCTTATTTAACTTTGAAAGAGTCTTGTCTCCAAAGAACATAAAGTGTGCATCTCAACCCCTGTGACCCTTTAATTCCTGATGAAGACATGGTGACTCCCAAGCATAACTTTTTTTTTTTTTTTTTTTTTTTTGCTACTTGATAAGCAGAGCAACTGATATGTGACCCCCCCCCCCCCCCCGTGGGTTGTGACCCACAGGTTGAGAACCCCTGCTATGAAGAGAATGTTTTCACCTTTTTTTCTTTCTTTCTTTTTTTTTTTTTTTTTTTTAAGTGTATGGGTCTTTTGGCCTACATATATCTGTGTACCACATGCATACAGGTTCTGAAGTGGTCAGGACATCAGATCATCTGGAAATGAAGTTACAGACACAGTTGTGAACCTCCATGGGGGTTCTGAGAACTGAACCCTCGCCCTTTGGAATTGCAGCAAGTACTCTTACCTGTTGAGTCTTTCCTCCAGCCCATTTTTACCTTACTATACCACACAATCACACAATTGGGATAATTCAGTTGAACTATCGTGTGTGTGTGTGTGTGTGTGTGTGTGTGTGCAAATTGCTGGAGACTTTCTGAAGTTTAATGTATTTTATATAATTATCATTCACATTCTTTTCTACCATTATATAGGACCCATATCTTTTGCAATAAATATAGATTTTTCTTAGCTGGTCACTGAAAATGAGCATTGCCTAGAAGGAAAAAGGAAACGGTTTGTATTTCACTAAGGTTGCTCCTCCCAACAGCTAATTCTGAGTCCATGGTAGCTCAATTTAACTTATCACAACCTTTGCTTCATTTTGGTTTTAGCTCCTTATTTTTATGTAGTTTTTTGTAGTTTTATGTAGTGTGTATGAATGTGCTTACAACACACATGTGCACACTCATATGGAAATCAGAGAGCTTGTAGGAGTTGGTTTTCTGCTTCTGCCATGTGAACCCAAGTGCTCAGACTGATAATCAGGTTTGGCAACAAGGACCACCAGCCTAGCCCATTAAGGCATCTCGCTGACCCTTCTTTCTGCCTTCCATACTTCGAATACTATCGATATTAGGGCTTTGGAAAGGTCTTCTGACCGCGAGGTACTTCTGCCTGGTTCTTTGTTCTGTGTCAGCTGTATTTATGTGGCATGCATTTTGATGGTGCTAGTTCATTTCCCTTCCCCTGGTGATGAGTGATCTTTAATAACATTGACTTGGTTGTATGTGTTATGCTTGTGAGAGTAAAGGCTCCATTCCTCTGCTATGTTTAAGCCTTAGAGAATGTTATAAACTTAATGATTTAAACTGGTTTGCCAGGTATTAGTTAATTTATTACATCTAAGTAAAATTTAAAATTCACTAGCCTGGTTACACTAGCTACATTTCAGGTTCTTCCTGTCCACACAGAACAGGCAAAGAAGAGTTTGTCCTGTAGAGGCTTTGTTGGTGTGATTCCAGCAAGTCACTTCCGTTTTCATCTCCAGTATATGGAGATGAGTAACAGGCTAGTGTGCGGACTCCGTTAATTAGCATAAAGAACTTAGGAATAGTATACAGCACGCGACATTGCTAATGAAACTCCTGTTTATGTCTCAGAACTGTGGGCTCAAAAACACAGCATGAGAAGCACGGTCTGTGAGCTATTATTAGATTACGTGAAATTGGAATTTGTTCAGTGTCTTTAAGGAGCTTTGCAGTTTTATTGGAAATACTTTGTTTTCTTCTAGCGAGTTGAAGAATTTCTCAGCAAAGATATCAGTTACCTTGTTTCCAATAAAAAGGAAGCAAAGTATGCGCAAACATTGGGTCGGATTTCTCCTGTACCAAGTCCAGAATCTGCATACACTGCGGAAACCACCTCTCCTCATCCCAGCCATGATGGAAGTTCCTTTAAGTCTCAAGACAGAGTAAGTGGGCCATATATGCTTTGAGACGGGAAAGTGGATCACATGGTTTTCTTTATGTTTTAAGACAAGGTCTCACTATGTAGCCTTCTCAGACTGGTCTTGAACTCCCTACGTAGCCCAGACAGATCTCAGAATTCTCATTCCTCCTGTCTTAGTGTGTCTCCCAGGTCCTGGGGTTACAGATGCTTGCCCTTACGCCTGACTCTGGGCTTTGAGTAGCAGGAGTGCAGGGCATACACAGATGGGATGGTAATAAAGCCAAAGATCTGTGGCTTTCTCACCTAACATTGCTGCCCTTTTGAAAGGTGATTATTTTCCTTAATAAAACAGTAGTCAAGTTGTATCCTGATTCATAAAGCATGCACTTGCAGTTTAGACAGGCAGCTTTTGTGTTTTAGAATGATCTGCAGCTAAAGTAATTAGCCAGCCATTCTTTTGAAGAAAAAATAGAAACAAAATTTTCAAAGTAGATAAAGTGACCATTTGTAGTATACTGATGGTGCACCGCCTACCTGTAAGTGAGGCATATTTTTACATATCCAGAGGTTGGTGGGGAAAAAAAACAAAGTAGTATTTTGTGACAAGAAGAAAATATTTGTGTGAATGTTGTATAAATGTTAGAGTTGCTTAATGCTTTAGGTAGAATTTAGTCTTTGTGACAAAGATCATGTGGCTGACAAGGCCTACATTGGTTTTATTGCATAAAAATAAGTTAGAATCCATGTTTAAAATTTTTCTGGCAGTTCTTTTCTTTCTAGTTGGAAGACGAAAGAAAGGGCAAACTGATATAAATACTTAGAAAAGAGTGTAAGAGATAAAATGCTTAATGTATCTGAATTGCCATACTAAGATATAAGTAAATTAGCATTTGAAGCATATCCACATGAAAAGAGTTTACATGCAGAGAAAACAGGAAGTGTGAGTTCCCGGGAGAAGAGGGAGACTGGGTCCGGCTTGTGCAGCACTGCTGTTTGATGAGAACGTAGCACACCACCAACAAACTTCCAGTGCAGTCATCGCCTGGGTGCTAGCTATTTTCATTTACTAAAGAATTGATCTCTTGAGTCTCCTTCAGTTTCTTTCCTTTTTCTTTTTCTTCTTGGTATGTTTGTTGAGGTTTTCTGCACTGGAAAAAAAGAGGAAAAAATTTTTAATCTGTCTTGTCAAGAATATAATGAATGTACTTTGACTGTAAGTTTACTGTGTTCGTAGCCATTGAGACTATATAAACCAAATATATCTACTTTCAAGGATTTCTCTTTTCTAACCTTTTCTCTGATGAAGTACTACAATTGTTTTCTTGGTCTTCTTACAGGTGTGTTTAAGCCGAGGAAAATTGTTAGCTGAAAAAGCTGTCAAGGATCATGTAAGTAGGAATTTGAAATTGAGCACATGTGGGCGTCAGCGGGAGCTCAGTTGGCACAGTGTGCTGGTCTAGCATGTGAGGTCCCTAGCTCTTGATAAGCCAGGCATAGCAGCATATGCCTGTCATCACAGCACAAGGGAGGTGGATGACCAGAAGTTGAAGGACATACTCAGCTACATAAGGAGTTCAAAGCCAGCCAGAGCTAGAAACATCCAGGGACAGGGAGGAAATAAAAACATACTCATGTAATTCAGGCTAGCTTCAGATTTGCTGTTAGCTTTTCTTCCAAGTGCTGGCATTATAAATATATGCTACCATATATAACATGGATACTTTTGTGGGAAAAGCTGCTTGTTGCCAAAACTAGTGACCTCAGTTTGATGCCTCAGACCTAGATGGTGGAAGAGAAGAACTAACTCTTGCAAATTGTCCTCTGATCTCCAGGTGTGCACTGTGGTATGTGTGTACCGACACAGATACATGTAGAATAAGTAAATGTAATAAATACTCAGCTTGAGACTAGTAGTAAAGTTGGCAAAATGCCTGTGTTGAAAGCAGTAGAACTTAGATTTGGAGGCCTAAAGCCACATAAAAAGTAAAACGCCAGGCTCGGTGAGAGGTGCCTCTGATCCTAGTATTGAAGTTTTTGGGGAGGGTGAAGTTAGGGCACAGGGGTCCCTGAAGGTAATTGGCCAGTCAGCCTAGGTGAATCAGGACTTTGAGGATCAGCAAGTGACCCTGTCTAAAAACTTTAAAGTGGAGAATATTGAAGAAAGACATTTGGCATTGACCTGAGGCCTTTGCTTCACACAGTCATGCATACTCAAAATTTTTAATTGAAAGTTAAAGATATTCTAGAGATATTCTTTAATTTTTAATGAAAAATGCCTAACTTACAACATGTCTCATCCTATCAGAAATAGAAGCTTCTTTTTCTGGAGGAACACTCCCATCTTGTGGCCATTCTAAACATTACTGGGAACTTGAAGGTTTAATTGTTAAGAATATACATTAATTGTTAGGCGAGGCATAATGGGCATACCTTTATTCCCAATACTTGAGAGGCAGAGGCAGATGGATTTCTGACTTCCAGGCCCAGCCAGGGCTACAAAGTGAGCTCTTGTCTAAAACAAAGCATAGGAGTATTTCAAGTGGAAACAATTTAAGGATGCGGAAATATGAAACAAGGTCCTCATTTTTATTGTAATTTATTAGACATGTATGCTTAATTACTTCAGTGGCATTAAGATTTAAATAAGATTTAAGATTTTATAGTGCTTTAAAAATAGTTTTAGACAAACTTGGTTTTTGTTTTACAGGATTTTATTCCTACTAATAGTATATTATCAAATGCCTTATCATGGGGAGTAAAGATTCTTCATATTGATGGTAAGATGATCTTTTGACAACATTTGTTGTGCATCCTATGTCTGTCCTTTAGTTCTTAGCTTTACATGCAAAAATTTTGGTAGTGGGGTGTATCTCCAACGGTAGACCCTTAGTAATATGAGGTTACTGCCACTTAGTTTAACTCCAAAGGTAAAATTGCTAACTTTCAGTTCCTCTTTCTATAAAGACATTCGATACTACATTGAACAGAAGAAGAAAGCATTGGGTGCACTCAAGAAATCAAGTACTTCTGGGAGGGATGTGGTATGTGGCTTTCTTTTCAACTATTCTTAAAAGTGGCAGCTTGGGGTTTGTTGTTTGTTTGTGTGTGTGTGTGTGTGTTTGTGTTTAGTATCTATGAGTAATTCCCCAATAAGTAAAAAGGTACTTTGTAGGCTCTTCTATGGGCTTCTGAGTTGTGTCATTTGACTTGAAGCTTATATTCATGAAGTAAAAATTGTTTCTGGGATAATGGCAGAGGTTTTTTCATCTTTTTTTTTTGTTGTTGTTGTTATTGTTGCTGCTGCTGTAGTTTAAGAGACACTTTGTTTATTCTGTAGAAGAACACTAAGATTAACTGATGGTTATATGCTTGGCCAAGGGACTAGCACTATTAGGAGGTGTGGCCTTGCCTGGAGTAGGTGTGTCACTGTGGGCGTGGGCTTAAGACCCTCACCATAGCTGCCTGGAAGTCAGTCTTCCACTAGCAGCCTTCAGGTGAAGGTGTAGAACTCTCAGCTCCTCCTGCACCATGCCTGTCTGGAGGCTGCCATGCTCCCACCTTGATGATACTGGACTGAACCTCTGGACCTGTAAACCAGCCCCAATTGAAATGAATGTTCTTTATCAGTCTTGTCTTGGTCATGGTGTCTGTTCACAGCAGTAATTCCCTAACTATGACATTAACCTGTCATGTAAGAAAATCCAGGGTGTCGTTATGCTGTTTGTCCTGTTGTTCTATACAGTCTGTTCTGTTTTCAGCCTTGAGGCCTCTATACAGTCACTTTCTCTATGCACTAGACTCCCTTGATCTTACCCACTGTCTAACTACTGTTCAGTCTGTATGCTCCATCTTCGCACTGTTTTGCAGGTCTCTGCTCATATTTCTCCCTCACTTTTAACTTACAAGCTATGAAACTCATAAGCAGTTAGCAGATCTTTTTTAATACCTTTTAAAGCCAGCTGTGTTGGTTTGCCTGCTGTTGTCCAGTCCTACCTTGAACTCTGTTCATCTCTTTGCTTCTCCCTGTTTTCTCCATTCTTTGGTGGTTTTGCTTTTACTACATACAATCCTTAAACGACTTGAATACAAAGAAAAGAAAGTTCAGTACTCTGGCACATAAAAAGAGATTGAGACAAAGTAGTTAGGAGATTTGGTAATTTTTGTGTATTAAACTAAGCAACTTGCACTTCCCATGACTCCAGTAGTAACACCAGGGACTTGTGTCTGGGGTTGTGTTCATTTAGATTCCCCCCCCCCCTTCCAGCTGGAAATGGTTGTTACTCATTATCTTTGAATATACTAGCGCCTCACTTTGTCATTTACTTTCTAATGATTGATTCCACCCAGTGAATTTTGCATTATGAGTGCCATACTCCTTTTCAGTTAGATAGATAGATAGATAGATAGATAGATAGATAGATAGATAGATAGATAGATAGGTAGGTAGATAGGTAGATAGATACATAGATACATACATAGATACATAGATACATACATAAATACATAGATACATACATAGATACATAGATAGATAGATACATAGATAGATAGATAGATAGATAGATAGATAAATAGATAGATAGATAGATAGATAGATAGATAGATAGATAGATAGATAGATTGATTGATAGATTGATTGATTTTGTTTTTGCTGTTTCTGGTTTTGAAACAGGGTCTCACCAAGGTAGCTCTAGCTGTCCTAAAACTCACTATGTAGATTAGGCCAGCCTCAAACTCAGAGATCCACCTACTTTTGCCTCCTAAATGCTGAGATTAAAACTATGCACCACTGTGCTTGGCACTGCTGTTGTGTTAACAGATCGATCCATCTAGTTTTTGTTCAGATTGTAAGTTCTGTCTTAATTTTATGGCTACCTGCAGTTTCTTCAGACTTGCATGCAGTATTGGAGTTGTCTTATATACATACTATGTGGGGCTGTCTGAGATTTAGTTCCACTTCCACAGCCCTTTCCTGTGTTTGCATTCTGGATCTATTTGCAGCATGGGCTGCCCATGACCTCAGCCCAGCACATACGTACTTTTATTCAGGGAATTAGGGATGCTCATCTCCAGCTTGCGCCTTAAATCCTCTATTCAAGGATCTCTTTCCCAGCTCCTCTAGTAAGTAATTGGGGATTTCCTGTACTACCCACTCTACTGCCCAAACTACATGTTGGAATGCACTCACAGGACAACTGGAAAATACAGAGGTTTCTTTGGCTTACTGAAGCCTCTTTCATTATTTCTCTAGTAGAAAAAAGATGAGGTTAGTTTAATTTTTAAGCCATTCACCCTGACATCTTTATTACTAAAGGTCTTAAGTGTGACACACCTTACACTAAAATCTGTTTTGGTAGCATTTGTATATACCTATCTAATGGCTTAGTGAGTGCTGTCCAGAGTCTGGTTATAATCAGTGAATTGATTCCCCTGAAGCTGTGCATTTCACATAGGTCTGCACTGTTAATTATACCTTTTCCTTACTATTGAATGTTGACGGCTCAGTACCACCACTCCAACAAAGAACGTAAAGTATGACTGGATTCTGTAGAGATCTCAGTGTCTAAGTCTTCAGTGCCATTCAGTTATTTGGTTGCATTGATTTTAAGAAGCAAGATTTTCAGTATAGTAGCCATTTCTTCCTATACATTTTTCTCTCTTGAAAATATGGTGCAGTTTTTTTCTGTGTTTTTCAACCTAATATTTTCACTGTTTTTTTTTTTTTTAAGGGAAAAAAAGCTGGTACTGGAATACAAAAAGCAAGAAGTAAGTATTCCTGATGCATTGTTTAATTTTCTTTTAGAGAGTAGAAAAAAATTAAATTTGAAGATTAAAGCGTGGGTTCTTCTAATTCAGTGGCAGAGCACTTACCACAGATACATGATGCCCCGGGTTTAATTGCCAGTGTACATACATATATACATGCACATATACATACATACATACATACATACATACATACATACATACATACATACATACATACATACATACATATTTATACTTAGAAAGATGTTGAGGTAAAGTAACTCATTTTAAAAATGATTTATTCAAGAATTTCGGTAATTTTTAGAACATGGACTTATACAATAGTCCGATGACTCTTAAGCTACCCTTCCCTATGCTAGTAAGTTTGTAAAGATGGTTTCTTATGTGTGTGGGAAGGTTTACGTGTACATTAGTACAGATATTCGAACAAGCTAGAAGGGGATGTTGGGTCCCTTGGAGCTGAAGTTACAGATGTTAGTCTCACCTGACACAGGTGCTAGGAACTAACCTCCTTGAGTCCTCTGCAAGATCATTATAGGATCTCCATCCCCAAAATTAATATTTCCAAAAATGTTTTTAAAAACTTATAGTCCCAGAAGAAACAGTTATTCAAATCCATTTACTGGGATGAACATAAAGAATGCTTTGAGATAGCTTTACAGTGTGCAAAAATACCTGTGCCATTCAGCTCAAGAATCTGTGTGGTTGGTATGATTGCACAGGTCTGCAATCCCAGTGCTGCAGAGACCAAGGCTGGAGTATGAGAAACTGCTGCCCAGCCTGGGCCACAGTGGAGGGTTCCAAAACAGAATCCAAAACAAAGCTCAGCACGACAGATATGGGGAGTGGTAGTGGAAGGAAGGTATTCTACCTGAGGCCTACACTGTTCAACTTTGTGGGTTTAAGGGATTTCTAGATGTTTTACCCACAATAGAGTCTTTACTGATTTGCAGCTGTCTAATGGTATTTTCTCTTAAGCAGGGAGACTCAAGAAGCCATTTTTAAAGGTTGAAGATGTGAACCGGTAAGTGTCAGTCCAGCATTGGAAACTGAGTTGGGATTGTAGAGAAAACCTTTATATGACTTTATGTGACTGAGATGTGCCTAGAGCATTAATTCCCTTGTGTTCAGGAATGAATTTAATTTCATTCTATTGCAGATTTAAATTCGGATTATTTGCTTTAGAATAATCATAAAAACATCTCATTTTTTAGTACTTTAAGTAATCGCTCTGACTGCATTCAATATCATGCGTTTGAAAAATCAGTAAAAATTTCCCCTGTAATTGTGGGGAAAATTATAGATACTACTTGGAAATGTTTTAAAAAGAATGAAATTCAGACATGCTACAATGTGGATAAGTTTTCAGGACTTCATCCTAAGTGAAGTATGAAGGGAAAATATTGCATTATTTAATTAATGTACATAAAACATTCAGAATATCCAGATCAGCCACTGGTGGATGCAAAGGGCTGTAGGGAAATAGAGGGTCTCGGGTTTTTACTTCGGCAAGGTGAGCACTATAACATGTGCTTTCACAGCCTAATGTTCAAAAAGTATCCAGAGCAGTGCTGCTCAGCCTGTGGGTGGCAATGCCTAGTAGACTGAACAGTTCTTTTGCAGAGGTTCTTAAGACCATTGGGACACAACTATTTACAAGACAATTCATAACAGTTGTAAAATTGTAGTTATAAAGTAGCAACAAGAATAATTGTATAGTTGGGTGGTTCACCTTAACATGAACTGTATTTAAGACTCACAGCATTAGGAAGGTTGAGAACCACTGCTCTAGAAGCTGGGATAGGATAGTAATTCCAAAACTTAGGTTTAATGTGACTGAACTGTACAATTTCAAATAGTTTCCATAGGTGTTTTGGAGGGCATCTGGGAGGAGATGAGAGAAGGGAAAGTGATCAGAATTATTTTCAATCTTTTAAAAAATAATTTTTTTAATGTTAAAAGAATAGGCCTACAAATTGGTTCTTTGAAAGGAAGGTTAGCACTACCAAGTCTCTCTTGTTTATTTCAGATTTGAGGTGAATTACACAACTTAAATATAAGGCTTTAAAACCTTTCTTTCATCCTAGAGAAGGTCACATATTTGTCTTTTATTTGCTTAGGTCTTACAGGCCATTTTACCTTCAGCTCCCCAGTATGCCTTGTATCAACTACTTTCTTCAGAAGCCTTCCAGTCCATTTGATATGGAGAAGTCATCCAGCGTTCAGAAACAAGCTCAGCCTAAACTGAGGTTGGTTTGAAACTTGATTTTTCGAAAGAATCTTGTTTAGACTTTGACTTACTTTTTTTTTCTTCGTTATTTAAGTCATTTTAGATGTGAGTGGGGCTCAGATAATTAAACCTGTTTCTCTTGACCACTTAAAATGTTCTTCAGAACGTTTATTACATTTCATTTTACATTTCTTAAAATGCAGTTAAAAGTATTTGCTGTTACAAGTGGCAGATTCTGCACATGCTAGCTTAAGACAATAACATTTCAAAATTATTCATTAGCAGTTAATTTTGTTTCCATGTGTTTCTTTCACTAGAATTAATATGGACGGCGATAAGTGTGGAACCCCAGTTCAACTCCAGTTGAAGGAAAAGAGAAAAAAAGGATATTGTGAATGTTGCTTACAGAAATATGAAGATCTTGAAACTGTAAATTGATTTTCCATTTGGGATTGGTGTTTCTGAAAATCTAAATACTGTTTTATATTTAAGTCCTGTTTTACTATTTTGAAACATGATAGTTACAAATATATGCTTGAGTGGAAACAGCTCTGGTTTGTTTTATGGTGGGGATGGAACACAGCTCTGTACTTTCTAGGCAAGTACATCAGCACTGCTGCATCTTTAGCCTGAAACTCCCAAGGAAGGAAGTCAACACTGAGAAAATAAGTTTTATTCCTTTAATAAATATTTGAGTACTTAGTATATAACTACAGTATAAAAATAATAATATGTGCATTATTATTCGCAAAGAAATACTTGAGTGATGTTTGAGTAGAGCTACAGAAAAGTTAGGTAACCAGGTGTCTTGATACCAACCGAAATCCCAAGGGTGTGCCCAGAATTGGTAGATAGAATCAGAGTCAGGCGATGGCAGGGACAGGAGTTTTTGGGGCATAGTCAGGCTCTTGAAACACTCTAAAGAAGATACTGAAGGAATTACTATGATTTTGGATTATGGTAGGTAAATGAAAAGTTCCTATATTTTGGTCCAAGCAATTAAAGAAAAGTCTTGCAAGAACATATTAAAGGGAGTTTTTAAAGATGGGGATGCATATGTATAGGATTTCACTAAGCTTTGCATTTGGAATGGAAATTGTGGAGGTTCATACTAAATTTCATACTTTTAGTATAAATATATTTTAGGCACTTATCTATCATCTATAGGTCCTCCGAATATATCAGAATCAAATATATTTAAGCACTATCTATGGACTGAGAGTGCATAATTTTAAACAAGGTCACATAATCTCAAAGAAAAAGAAGAAATCTGCGTGTTATTTCCGTATGTGGAGTCATTGCTATGTGTGTGCATGTAAACATAAAGTATAACAGAAAAGAGAACAAGAAATCCAAAGGGCATGAGGAAGCGCAGAATGCAGGCGACAGGCCTGAGTTCTAGGCAAGATGTAGAGCTGTCGTCTCCTGGTTGTGTTGCAGCATGCTGAAGTGCAGTGGGAAGCACAGGTAGCAGATGATGAGAAGGGCGTGAGGCACGCAGCTCAGTGCTAAGGCAGAGGCTTGACTTACTGTGTCAGAGAAGGCACAGGCAGCCTGGACATTCAGATCAGTACGAATAAGAAAATGTCTCAGTGGATTTAGAGAGAAACTGTAAATTTGCTGCTTTACTTCATATTTTTCTCTTTCTAGAATGTAAATGAACTCAATCTGATCTTTAAACATGTGATATTTATTTCAGATGTTTGTTTTTCTGAGTTTCCCTGTGCAGCTCTGGCTTCCATGGAACTCACTCTGTAGATTAGGCTGGTCTCAAGCAGACCCACCTGCCTCTGCCACTGCCTCTGCAGTGCTGGGGGTTAAAGGTGTGTGTGTGTATGCCACCATGCCCAACTCTAGACGCTAAATATGACCTCCTGAACCTATTGACAGAAGTACCCTGGAGATCTCACTCATTCAGAAGGAACTTTGTTTCCTGTGAATTGTACACTATAAATTCATTATGATTTTATTTGACAGGGCCTCACTATGTACCCACCTGCCACTGCTTCCTGAATACCAGAGTTAAAGCTTTGCCCTACCATGACCAACTTACTTTTTAATCACTTTTACATTGAAAAACACTCCCCTTTCCTCTGTTTCAATAGTAGGTAATGAGATCATTTGTTTGCTCATACTTGGGTATTTTCTTCAATTGTGAGTCTTTTGTAATGCTTATATTTTTGTAGCATTTATCAAAGGTGTTGGTTTTTAAGGTTTATTTTTTACTTTCTATACAACTGTGTGTGTGAATGTGATATAAGCGGTACCTAGGAGAAGCCATCAAATGACCATGAACTGGAGTTACAGTGACTGTGTGCTACCAGATTTGGGCACTGGGAACCAACTTCAAGTCTGGAAGAGCATTAGTGTCTGTAACAACTGAACCAGCTTTCTAACTCTTTAGTGTAAAACTCTTCTAGGCTCCTGTAGGTTTGCAAGTGTTTGTATATTATGTTAAAGGACTTCATTTAATCCTGTAAGCCCTACCTTGGTAATTACATACAGTAGTAGATGAAAATATGTTTTATTACTGAATGTTAAAGGTGGGTGTTAACATTTTGTCTGTCTTGAGAGACTTTAAAAATCATTTTTAAATTGAAATATAAATACATCATTTCCCCCTTTCCCACCTACCCACTCACCCACCCCAATTACTGCCTCTTGCTGGCTGGCAATTCAAGGTCTCTCTTTTTTTTAAATTGTTCATATATGTCTGTGTGTATTTGTATACATGTATGCATATATGCATATATACAAATACACATATACAATCTCTTCAGCTCATAAAATGTTAACTTGTATGTATGTCATGTATATATCAGGCTGACTACTTTTTATTTGGTAACCAATTTAGGTGCTTTTCCCTGAAAAAGACTTTTTTTAAGATTCAGTAATTCTTTATTTTTACATACCTGACGAAGGAGCTTAAACATTGTCTCCAGTAGAAAACAGCATGAAAAGCAGCTTCCAGCTGCTCTGCTCAGGGTCTGGGTTACCCCTTGCCCACACGGTGAGGTGAGGGGTGTGTTTCCCCTCTTTCATTAACTTTCCCACTGTTGCTTGATTTCACACATTCGCCTTACGTTTTGTACCAAAGAAAGTATTCTTCAAAATCTTGATATATTCTATCTTGCACTCTTTTTTTAGCCTGGGTAGCACAAAACCCATGTGCACATCCTATCCACTCTTTTTCAAAAGCACGGCATCGAGCAGCATTCTTGTAGGGCTGTTCAGCACTTAGGACTATAAAGTGAGGATCTAGGCTAATGCCCAGCTTTGTCTGCACACCAAGGAAAGGCAAGGCGCGCTTCAGCAGTGCCCTTGTCAAGTTCCTGGGCGCAGCTCATGACCGCCGGCTTCCAAGAAGACTATTTCTTAAAGCCTTAATATTCCTTAGTTGCCTTTAGTTCTTTTCTTGGATTGGGATCCCGCAGAGGTTTCTAACTTCTTAGCATGTCTGTTGATGGTGTCCTTATTCAGCTCTTGTTTGGACAGCCATTTTTGAGACTTTGTGAGCGTTTTCTTAGTCATGTCTAAGAGATGCAGTCTCACAGCTGACATAGTGTTCCTCTGGCTCTTACAATCTTTTGATCTGTTCCATGATGTTTTCTGGGTCTTGAAATCAAAAGTTGTGTTGTAGATATTACTCACTGGGGCTAGGCACTACACGATCTTACTTGTTCTCTGTGTTGTTCGTCCGTAGGTTTTGGTTTTTTCTTTATCTCATCTATTGCAAAGGGAAGTGAGGATAAAGAACACACTTACCTGCAGGGGTAAAGGCAGATGTTTACAGGGGCGTCGGTAATTATTGTGGTTTAGTAAAGGGCAGCAGTCATCTGATCCAGGTTGGCCTGAAACTTGAAGCTGTCATCCCACCTGTGCTTCCCAAGTGCAATGAATGTAGCTTTTACTGTGTTTGGTGTCAGAGTTTGGTAGATATATATATATCTATATGATATATGATATATATATATATATCATACACACACAAGAAACTATTTACTTTGGTATTTGAATGCTACTTTTGTTGTTTTGTTTTAGCACCTTCTGAGTGAGAAACACAGGAACTTTGCACAGAGTAACCAGTATCAAGTTGTTGATGACATTGTATCTAAGTTAGTTTTTGATTTTGTGGAGTATGAAAGAGACACGCCTAAAAAGAAAAGGTAATTTGCCAAAGTTCTTCTACTTAGATTGTTAAGCTCAAATTTAATTTAAAGTTTGTCTGCTCTTAGAAGAAGCATAGGTTTGTTTTTTTTTTCTTCTTAACATAAATAAGGTTTAGAACTAACACCTTCTTCCCTTTTTCCTGCCACCAAAGGTACTTAGTCTCTGTCTGACATGCTTTTGAAAGGGAGCTCACAGTTACGTTTTGTAAATTAAACTTAGTGACCTAGGTCAGCTTTGTTCCTGAACAGTGAGCATGGCTATTTTGCAGCAAAACATTCATTACTTAAGAAAGTGAAGAGAAGGGCAGATACACCAGCAGGCAGCGGTATCAGCCTGACTAACCAAGCACCTTACTGTTTACTCAGTCTAGACCACTGACTAGGATAATAGGGTTATCTGAGTTTGTCCTAACTTAAGGCATAAAGATTAGAGGTGTGATAGTGGAACACAGCTTCTGAGAAGAGTTAGATCTGGGTCTCTGCGGGACTCTTAGTGTACATTATGGCTGACTCGCTGGTGTGCCATGTGGAGCTCCTGTGAGGACGGAAAACGTTCTCAAAGTTTCAGGAAGGATCTGAACATACAGATTTTTATCTAGTACAGTTTGTTACTTGTCAGTCTCCAGTTAAGACTGTTGTTACATTTTTTTGAACACTCATTTGTTGAAAGGAACTCTTAGTCCCTATTTTGGTTTTGCATTGCCTTTTAGAGATCACACGTAAGGCCTCACCAATGAGGCACAAAGGCAATCTTTATTGCTTAAACACAATATATAAGTAACGGAAACCATTCTGGGGAATTGTGTATTGCTCACTGTTTATTGTGATGTATAATAAAGGTTATTATATTCCTGATACGTTGTCATGCATCTGCATAGTTTAGGGTTGGTCAAGAGAGTAGCATCCCAGGAACTCTTTAAGATTCTACTCAAAGACATTTGGGTCAAATATATGTTTGTAATTGAAGGGTTTCTTTGTCACCTTTACATGTGTGTAAAGATCTAGTTCGCTTTGATATGAAATGGTTTAAATATAAATGGAAAATATACATTTCTGCTTTTGGTTTCAATGAGTCATTTCTTTGTAACTTTATTTTAAAAAACAAAGATAAAAGAAAAAATTTTTAAACATTTTTGCATAAATGTATACAAATACATTTTTGTCAGCTCTTGGCTTTTTTTTTTTAGGTCTTAGAAGTTACAATGAGCAAAAAGTACATGTAAAACAGGATGTAACCCAGAATTAGTCAACTTTTTTTGGTGTGTAAGGATTGAGCATAATGGTTTTTGTTTGTTTGTTTTGTTTTCTTGTCTTTTTTTCTTGAGCTTCACACAGTCTGTGAGTTGTTTCTGGGGCAGTCCGAGCCTCTGGGGTTAGCATCCCACTATCAGTGACTGCATATTATGTCTGTTCTTCTGTGACTGGGTTATCTCACTCAGGATGATATTCTCTAGATGCAACCATTTTCTTCAGAATTTGGTTAAGTCATTTCTTAAGCCAAACATTTAAAGCGCTAGTATTTTTTTTATATGTACCACATTTTTATTGAATATTTTATGTATTTATATTTCAAATGTTATTGCCCCCTTCCATACTCCTCCCTCCTCCCCTTGTTTCCATGAAGATGTTTCTACTCCCACCCACCTACCCACTCCCACCTCATCTCCCTGGCATTCTACACTGAGGAAATGATCCTTCACCAGACCAAAAGCTTATCTCAGAAAGGGAGAAGAATGTGAATGAGGAGGTGGTACCATTGAGTTTTCAGCTGTATGTAGGTAATTTTTGTGTTTTACCTTAAAAATATTTAAAGTAAATATTAAGATTTCTGTGTTAGGGTTATCCTAAATTAGTTTCCTAAATAACTCATACATAGTTTTATTAATTTCTAACTTCTGGGTTTTTTTTTTTCTTTTAAAGAATAAGATACAGTGTCGGATCCCTTTCTTCTGTTTCTACAAATGTCTTGAAAAACACTGAACCAAAGGAGAAGCTACTATTGGAGCCCAGTTTCCAGAAGGATGTGGGAGAAAGCAGTGGGCAACTACTCCAGCAGAATTTTCAGTGTGAAGAAACCCAGAAACCTGAAGAGAAGCTTGTGTTTGCTTCAGAACCCACAACTTATTCTTCAACTGGATTGAAAGGGTGTGATGGGAAACCAGCAAGCATGGTAAATGCAAGTAAGCCTGACAGAAAGCAGGAGCATGCACAGCTACCCCTGTGTGACAACACTCGGGAAGGAATGCACAGTGGGTGTCAGTGTAAAATAACTATAGATAGAAATGATGTAGAACAGAGAGCAGGTGCCACATCAGGGGAGCCACAACCGTGCAGACAAGTTTCTCCTCTCAGTACAGAAAGTAATCTACCCCAACCAAAATTAACTGCAGATATTATACAGCTTTCAGCAAAAGATCTGCAAACAGAGGACCTTCATGTTGTGATTGGTCATGATTCTGACCCAGTGACATTACACACATTGAAAGATCACCTAACAACGAAGGCAACAATTCCACCCTGTCATCCTCAGGAACCTCATGAGTGTGACACTGAGAATAGAGAGAATTTGCCTTGTGGTAAGATCCGGCGGAAAGTGAGACTGTTATTAGGGCAAAAGAAAGCAAATGTGGAACGAGGCGCTGAATTGGATGAAAAGAGAGCTGAGTGTCTTCCTACACATGAAGACAGAACTTGGGGGTCACCGGTGCAGTCTCTCGTGGATCTTTTTCAGACAAGCGGGGAAAAATCAGAATTTTTGGGTTTTACAAGCTACACTGAAAACAGTGGAATATGTGATGTTTTGGATATTTGGGAGGAAGATAATTCAAGTAGCCTTCTGTCAACATTTTTTTCTTCCCCTTCAACTTCTGCATTTGTTGGATTTTAGTATTTAATGTGCTTTTCAGAAGCGACAGCTATATTCCTGAAGTTTTTATAAATACATATATAATTGGGAGCTGTGGGGGGGTTGTTTTGTCAACTTTGTTTGTGAAACTAAATATTAATTAAAATGATGCTTGTAATTTTTTTACAGGATTGAGTAGCTGTTACAAATTATACAATAAAAACTTGTGACTTATTTTATATTCCTGAGAGTTACAGTGAATATCATTTGCTTTATCACTGAAAATAATCTCAAGTGATATTTGAAACCTATCAAAAACTATGCTCTATATATTATATACTATTAACTATTGCCTATTAGCATTGATTTCTATGATCAAGTTATGGCTTAGAAACAAATTTCAGGTAGAAAGGAAGAAAAAGAATGTATTAATTAGTATATTTGAATTCTGGAAGTTACTAAAAGCATTGACTCTAAACACAAACCCAGTGGAATTCTATTAGAATCCTGACCCTGCAAACAGGTTATTGCAGGGCTCAAAACAATCCCAAAAACTATAAGGGAAATTTAATTAATTGATTTAATTGAGAATAATTTCTTTTAAAATAGCTTTTTGTTTGGTACTAGATGATAAAAGGTGTAGTGAGTTGTTGGAATTGCTTTGAAATGCATGGGAGGAGTGACAAGATTTTAAATGTAAGATCAATGTCATCCTTTACCTCTGCATATATGTGTATAGGTGTGAAACATTAACCACTGAGAATGTTTCTCATGGTCTAAAGGATGGTGCTGTTCACTATTGCATAAAGACAATGTCACTAAAAAGTTGGCGATGGGTATTCACTTAAATATTTTGTAACATTTATTTATTTATGTATTAGGGATAGGTGGATCACAGGCTATGGCAGGGTTGTGCATGTTGGAACAACCCATGAAAATCAGTTTCTTTCCTCCCATGTAGATCCTAGAGATTAAAGTCTAGTTGTCAGGTTTGCTGACAGGCTCCTACCTACTAGGCTTTCTTAAGTCCAATAGTATTTTCTTTTTTTTTTTTAACTAGGCAAAATGTCAATAAACAACTTTGGAGGCAAAAAAACAAAAACATTGCATATGGAAAAGGAGGTTACTCTTTTTTTGTTTTGTTTTGGTTTTTTGTTGTTGTTTGTTTGTTTTTAAGAGCGCTTAGACCAGTTTATTTTACTCTCCAACAGTCAAAGAAATGTGATCTGCAAAAACAAAACTTGGATTACAAAGACCTTTTACTTCTTTACAAACTACTGTTACTAATAAAAAATTTACATGCCTCAAGTTTTTATCCCTCTCCCCACTGCACACACACAAGAAACCCAATAACTACAGTTTTAAACACAGGGTGAATGAACCAGCTTTACAAATACACACATATTAATAACAGGATTGGAGGGAGAGGAAAACACTCAAGAGAAGTCTTCTGCAACAACGAATAGTGTCTCAATGAAGTTAGGGAACAGTTGAAGACAAGTTGTTTAACCTCTCTCTGATTCCTGTCTATTGTTGAAGTTACAGTCTATAATCTCAATATTTATAAAAAAGGAACATGGTAAAAAGAAGTACAATGAAGTTCTAAAAGTAACTGAAGTTTGGAAGCCAGCTCAAGAGTGCAGGAACTCCAACAGCTTATAGTCTTAGAATACATGTAAAATCTACTTTTAACTTAGTAAAGTTAGAAGGTAATGTATGCAAAAATTCCTGTCTACGTGGTGGGTATTCCATAGAAGACAGCTTATTTAAAAAACAGGATAAGTATTCATGTCCTGGAGTGATTTTTAAGGTTAAGTAGGAGCATCTGGAAAATACACAGCTTGGTACAGTAAGTGATGAGTTATAGTGACAGCCTTTCATATACAAGGAAACCACAGTAGACAAGACTTAACAATTTACCCTAACTCAACAGCTACCCAAAGCCACAGTGCCCTTTCTAACTTACACGTAAGAGCTGTCAGTTACTGATAACTGTATTTATAAATGAACAGGGATATTTTCCAGCATATGAAACCACTCCCCAAAGAAAATAAATCCAAAAAGTAAATGGAAGCAAGGTACTCAATTTTAAAAACAAAACAAAAACCCCACCTGAACACAACTTAATTCTCTCCTCTGGAAGGTCTTAAGCTCAATTTGAAAGGGAATGGAGGAGTAGAGGACAGAACACAGCAGAACTGCACAGATACCGTTAAAAACAGAACCTCTACCTGAGACATAACCATAATCATCCAGTGCTGATGATTATGTAAATGCTACAAATACATTTTGTAATTTATAATCTTGAAATAAACGCTAAATTCAGTTTTTATCAATTTTTATTGTATCGTTGAAAATGCTTTTTTCCAACTTGATTTAAAATGAAAACAGCAACAAAAATGAAGCCAAAATTTCTCACCTGGTACCTGCTACAGAGTTTGGACAGGCTGAAGAAAGTTTAAAAAAACAAAAAACCCACAAATAACCTTCATTTTACCACTCCCTTCATTCATGTGTAATCTTACTACATTTTTGAAAAATGCTCAAAAGCTTAACACTGTTTCCAGATTTTGACAGTTTTAAATATGTGGCAAAAATACAACAAAAATCCGAATGTGGTGGAATTAAGGTTAGGATGAACAAGCTTCATAACCTGATAAGGAACTAAGGAACCCAAAACATTTGTGACACTATAAAGTTATTTATTAACTATACACAGAATATGTCCCCTATAAAATGTACAAGTAGATCACTAAAAAGTCTTATCCGGTAAACACTTTGTTCAATACAGAATATACTAAGTCCATTGGGATAACAGCTGTCTGCCTCAAAGTAATTAATTATATTCAACTGCTTTAATGGAAAGTTAAATACTTGTTATTTTTGGGATTACATATTTGCTTGACAGAGCCAAGAGTTAACAACTTAATGTTACTTTAGTATATTAATCACTGCACAATAGATCAGGTTTTCTCCATTATTTGTAGTAATAGGATACAACAAATACTAGATACTTTTAAATGGCAGACAACCATAAAATTACTTTTCTTTGATAGTATATTGGGTTTTATAATTATACTAGGATATGAAAGGTATAAAATATTACCATAGTACACCTCAAGGTAAATGATTCACTAGATTGTGCTCAGTAGGTTTTACGAAAAAAAATCTGTTCTCCTCTCCAATTATGCAGTATGTTTTGCCCACAGTAAGGGTTCAATAACTGTTGAACATACTGTCTACACTGCAGGTGAGAAGAGACGGGCCCTTATGGGTGGACATCAAGTATAAGTGGAATTAGCATGGGAAGGAGTGGTTAGATGTAAACTGTATGGAGTACACAAGTAAATAAACTCAGAGGCCAACAAACAGTGAAGCAGAAAATACTGGCACTGGAATAAACAAAGGCAAGATTTTCCAACATCGCATTAAGTGGACTGAGATAACTAGGAAAAGCTTTATATTGGACCACACCTTTACCATCCAAGTTAATTTGAGACAGACCAAGAGAGGCACTGTTAGAGACTATGGCTGTCTTCCTTGATATTCAGACATCCTAGTTTCTAGTAGCTTATGGACAGGCTACCCATGAGTCAATAAAAACCTGTTCATATTTAGGGATTAGTTTCCACAAGTACAAAGTTGAATTTCCTTTTATTTGTCCTAAAATGCTTACTTTCAAACTTGAAGGGACTTCAATTATTCGATGTAGTTTTTGATAATCCTTTTATCTTTTCAGACCAGAGTCAAAATATTCGTACAGTATTCATACTGCAGCGCCTTCCACCCACCCTTTGGTCGCTTGAACTGCCCTTCTTTGGTTCCTTTTTCCGCTTTCAGAACTGTACTGGTTACTCCAGCTGCAGTTTGGTCTATTGTTGTCGGAATGGCTTCGGCTACGCCATGGTCTTCCACTCGGTCTACTGTTTCTAGGACTGTAAGATCTCCTATAGTTATAATCAAAGGAGCGACTCCTTGATCTTCTTTCATAACTTCGGCTTCGAGAACGTCTATATCGGTCATAATCGTCATATCGTGAAGAGCTGTATACATTCCTCCCTTCCTTGGCTTTCATTTGATTTGGTGTCTTTCGATCCCTCTGTGCGAACTGTATTTCCATTTGACGCCCACAAATCCATTTTCTGTCCAAATTATGTAAAGCATCTTCAGCATCACGAACATCCTCAAATTGAACATATGCAAATCCTCTTGGACGTCATGTGTAGAAATCAAGTGGAACATAAACATCTACTATTGGACCATAACGACCAAATTCCCGACGTAAATCTTCAAACCTGGTGTCGTCCGCCACGTTTCTGACAAACAGAAAGGTGTTTGGGGGGGGGGGGCGCGGGTATCGGGACACGACGGCTTCGGGACTCTAGGCCAGCGGCACTGATGGGCTCGGCAAACCGTCTGCAGCTCCGGCGGCGGCTCACATCCCGAGGAGGTTACTCTTAAAGCATCTTACAGCAAACAATTATTTGGAATGTAAAAAAAAAAAAAAAAAAAAATCTAGAAACTTGGAAAATATGTAGGCTTTTTAAATCTTCATGTCTCCAAGTGGATTTGTATTATTTTGCCTTATATTTAATAAAAGCTGAATACTTGAGTAGTTCTAATTTTTAATTTGACTAGATTTGAACTAAGATATTAGATATTTAGAACATCTCCAAGACCTTCCTAATGAATTCTGTCCTTAAAGTTTAAATGTTTGATTACCCCACACAGAGCTATAAATATGGGTTGGATGAGGGGGGGAAGGCACTCAGCCTAGGCTGTGGTGTTTTATCACGTGGACGAAGGAATTTTAACTAAGACATAGCCAAGTTTTCGTTCCTCCTGCCCTTAGAACTTCGGATTTGTTCTCTAGATTTGCAGCGCCATTAATGGAGAATCTTCAAGTATTCTTAAGCAGGTAAGCAAATTTGGTTAGTAAGAAGTAACATACTTTCATTTAAGATTTTTATTTAATTTTTGAGAAATCAGTTTATTTCAACTTAGCTTTTTACAGTTGTCAGCTCAAACAGAAGTACTTGCATGCATACATGCATCATACATACATACATACATACATACATACATACATACATACATACGTACATACATACAAAACAGAACTGCATTGGTGGTTCTGTTTGCTAAGTTGTAACACTAATTTTCAGTTTTATTTTATTCCTCGGGTCAAATTTTCATTGATAACTTGTGAGTTTCTATATATAAATACAATCTTCATTAATAAACAGTTTTGAGCTTGAACCATAGAAAATTTCAAACAGGATAGTTCTATTGTCAAGTCTGAGAATTCTTATAGTGACTTATATAAATTCAACCACAAATATTTCTGAGTTCCCTTTCAGAAGCAACTATTTGCTTGTCCCAAAATCTCTGCTGGTTTGTTTGTTTGAAACTGACACAGACTTGGAAGAGAGAACCTCAGTTTGGACTGTAGGCATGAATGAGATTTTTCTTTTCGTAGTTATGCAGGAGGAGTGCCTAACCCATTGCGGGTAGTGCTATCCTTGGGCACATGGACCTAGGATGTATAAAAAATTAGAGCCCTGGAGTATTAACCAGTTTCCATTGTTTCTCTGTGGTCCCTGCTTCAGTTCCTACCTCTAAACTCATGTCCTGAGCTCCTGTCCTTGCCTGTGTCCATGAAAGACTATCCTGTAATCTGAAATGATCGCACGCACTCTATGTTCTAGCACACCAACAGAAAATTACTGCCATCTGTTGCTGGGAGCAGTAAACTGAGCAGTCATTTTCCCTGAAGGATCCCCAAAATATATGAAGCATCCAAAAAGATACACTAGGTACCTCTAATCCCATATGATCCTTTCCTTACTCCATCATAGCTCTTGCATTGTACTCTATATAAACAAACCCTCAAAAGTGTCTGAGCGCCTCATGTATTCTAGAAAAGGTTGGGATTCTATAGGAGGTAAACTCAGATAAATGTTGTTTTTCGGGTTGTTTAAAAGAGTAACTTTGGGTGTCAGCTGACTCCAAGAGGAGCTTCTTGGAGGAGTCACTAAGTGAAAGGTCATTGAATATGGGACATTCCTCAATGGGCCTCACTGTGCCCCAAAAGGCTAGCCAGCTCCCTCTGGTCCCAGCAGGTGGAGCACATTATTGATGGGTCACTATTGATAATCTTTGATGTACCTGCCTGTTGCACAAGAAAACTAAAATGGCCATGTGGTAGCTGTAGCTTAAAATTGAGCCATTTTCCCAGTTAGTAAACATAAATGCAAGGGGGTGACAACAGAACCGCTTTTTTTTTTTTTCTCATCTGTTCTTTTTTAATGAGGTACCAGAGTACCATAGAAATATTTGAATTTAAATTACATGACATTCCAAATGATGATACTCTAAACTCAAAAGATAATGGCCACTAAACAGATACTATTGAATGTATTGAATTCTGATAACATCCTGGTTTATTCTATATGCTGGTATGACTATGGGCCCATGCCTATACCTTTTTTTAAAATGTACATTCAATCCCCTTGCCTAACATATTGTTGTACAGTGTCATGCCAATACATGATACCCTCTGTATGCTCTCAAAATGTGGTTGCTAAATATTGTTGCTTATGCCTGTAATCTTAGCACAAGGAGGCTGGGGCAGGAGGATCATGAGTTCAAGGCTAGCCTGGACTGGATAATTAGATCTTGTCTCAGGAAGAAAAAGAAAATCACCTTGTGTAATATATGCCTACCATCATGCCAGTAACTGGCGAATGTCAGTTGGTACTGATGACGAGTCTGTGCTTCTGCTTCCACCCTTCCCAGCACAGCCACTTTGTTCACACGCCTCTTGGGTGGCATTCGAGTGCGATGTGAAGATGTTTGCTGCCACGTGCTACTACCTCTTATATTCATTCTCTTTTTTTCCTCTGGGCTCTTTAAAAGCCAATAGTGGGTTTTGCTCTTAAAAGCTCACCCTGAGAAAGGCTTGAGGCTACACTGGGATCCTGCACACCCACCCAGTGTAGTTGCCAACTGGCTCATACTTTCTATTAGCTTAAATATGTATCTTCGTAGTATTCTTTGGCGGATACCCCACAATAATCGCAGAAAAAAAACTTCCTCCTCGAGAAAGTATGTAACTACACTGAAGATGGGTTGATCTTACTCTAAATCTCCCAGAGACTCGGCTGCGACTTTCCCACTGGAACTTGCCTTAACTTCTTTTTTAAAAAATTTAATTTAATTATTTTGGTTTTGGATGTCTTGTCTACATGTATTTTTTTGTAAGATCCAATTGTGTACGATCCAATTAAGACTGGACACAAGCCCTCATATCAACATTGGGTGAAGCTACCCAGTAGGATGAAAAGGATCCCAAGAGCAGCAAAAGAGTCAGACACATACCCAACTCCCAAGGAGTCCCACAAAATCAGAGGACCTAGCATTGACCCATACAGACTTTGTGATTGTTCCTTCACTCTGTGAAGGCCCCTGAGCCCTCTTAGTTGATTCTGTATGCCATATTCTGGTGTCCTTGTCCCTCTGGCTTCTACAATTTTCCCCTCCCCTTGTCCACGGGGTCCTCTGGGTCCCAAGGGCTTTCTGACTAATGTTTGGCTGTGGGTCTTAGTATCTGCTCTTATCAGCTGCTGGAGGAAGCATCTCTGATGACGATGGTCTTGGTACCAATCTATAAAAAGAATCTGTTTGCTTTGCTTGCTCTGCGTATCCAGACTCCAGTTCCTGGCCATCCAGGCACTGTCAGGCATTGGTCCCCTCTCATGAAGTTGACCAGTCAGTGGTTGACACTCCCTCAAGTTCTACACCATCATTGTCCCACCACATTCTATAGACAGGACAGATTGTAGATCAAAGGTTTTGGGTTGATGGCCCAATCCCACCACTAGAAGCCTCACTTAGTTACAAAGATAATAAACAGTTCAGGCTCCAAATTTTCCATTACTACCCTCGTAGAATCTTTGGAGTTTCTATTGCTCTAGGTTTCCACATCACCAAGCTCCAATTGTCCTTCAATTCCAGTTGTTTCTCCCTATACTCTCTCACTCCATTGCCCCCAACCTGTTCCCTCCTGTTCCCATTCCAACCTGCTCACATCACCTGAAAAACGTATTTCCTCTTCCCAGGGAGGTCCATGTGCCCCCCTAAGAGCTCTTCTTGTTACTTAGCCTTTTCGGGTCTGTGGATTTTAGCATAATTATTATTTACTTAACAGCTAATTAATATAAATTAATACATACTATGTTTTTCTTTCTCTGTCTTTGTCACCTCACTCAGAATAATTTTAAAAATTTCTTATTCCCTTATATATTACATATATATTTTATTTATATTATATATTATAACTTTACTTTAATATATTTGTATTATGTTGTAATATATGATATATATTATATCTGTATAAATCTGTATGTATATGTATATATTGTATATGTAATATGTATGTATATTATATGTGTAATGTATGTATACATATATTTATATCATTGTATGTGTATGCTGATCTATATCGAGTACAGTTTTTTCTCCCTCTACTTCCCTCAGTCCCTTCCTCCCCCCACACACCTTTCCTCTCTCCCAGATCCCTTCCTCCTCCCCTTAGAGAAAAGAGGCCACTCAGGAACATCAAACAAACACAGCCATATCGAGCTTACAGTAAGACCAGACACAGTCCATCACATCAAGGCTGGACACGGCAACACAGTAGGAGAAAAAGGGCCCCACAAATAGGCAAGACTCAGTCCCACTGATAGGATGCCCACAAGAACACCAAGCTACTCAGCCATAACACATATACAGAGGATGTAGGTTTGACTCCTCCAGGACCTCTGATCTGTACAACTTCCCAGGACTCCTCACCAGCTGATCCTCTAGGCCATGTCCTGGTATGTCCTTGACCCCTCCTCTACAGGATTCCCTGAGCTCTGCCTAATGCCTGACTATGGTCTCTGCATCTGCTCCCATCAGCTGCTGGATGGAGTCTCTCTGGTCCTGATTATTATCTCCAGTCCCAGCACACTCCAGAGAGAGGACAATGTCTGTCTGTCCTGTCTGTATGTTGTGGCTGGGTGTATGTCCCAATCCCTTTACCTGAGGCTTTCCTTGCTGGTTACAGAGTATGGCCAGTTCAGGTCGCATGTCTCCTATTACTAGGAGTCTTTGCTAGGGTTACTCTCAAATTCTATTTAGTTTCTGTTGCACTTGGTTTCCACCTCACCCCTGCAAATCCTCCCAATTCCCATTGTTTCTCCCAGTATTTTCTCTTTCCCAACCTGATTTCTCCTGTTCCCAACTCTACCTGCCCCCAGTCTACCTGAGAAATCAATTTCCTCTTCTCCAGAAGATTCTTGCATCTTCCTGTAAGCCCTACTTGTTGCGTAGTCTCTCTGAGTCTGTAGATTATAGCATGATTGTCTTTTACTTTATAGTTAGTACTCTACTTATAAATAGGTACATAACTTGTTTGCCTTTCTTGGTCTGAGTTACCTCACTCAGGATTCTTTTGGAGGGGGTTGTTTTTTGTTTGTAGTTTTATTCAGTAGCCTGCAATTTTCATGATACCATCACTTTTAACAGGTAACACCCCATTGTATTGTACTCACATTTTCTTTATTCATTATGCATAAACCTGCTATGAACATAGTTGAGCAATTGTTCTTATGGTATAATGGGGCATCTTTTGGGTATATGCTCAGGAGTGGTGTAACTTGGTGTTACAGTAGATTGATTGCCTTTTTTTTCTGAGCAACCACCTTATTAATTTCCATAGTGGCTTTACAAGTTTGCACTCTCAGCAGCAATGGAGAAGTGTTAGCCTGCCACTTGTGCTATTGATCTAAGCCATTTTGTCAGGTGTAAGGTAAAACTTGAAAGTAGTTTTGATTTGCATTTTCCTGGTGGCTTAGGATGTTGAACATTTTTTTAAAATTGTTTTTCAGTCATTTGGGATAATGTTATTAAGAACGTTTTGTTTAGATCTGTTCACCCTTTTTAATTGGGTTATGTGGTTTGTTGTCTAGTTTTCACACCAATACTGTATGACTTTTATCACAATAGCTCTATAGTACAATGTGAAATTAGGGATAGTGTTACCTCCAGAAGTTCTTTCTTTTTTTAAATTTTTTATTAAATACTCTCTGTATTTACATTTGAAGTGTTATCCCCTTTGCCCACCCTGCTCCCATCCTCCACCCCCTCTACTTGTCTTCACAAAGGTGCACTAACTCCCTATCACCTTTTCCACCTCAGTGCCTTGGCATTCCCCTACATTGGGAAAAACGTATCCTCTCTGGACCAAAGGTCTCTTCTCACATTGATGCCAGAATCTGCTATTCTCCGCTACATACGCAACTGGAACCATGGGCCTCACAATGTGTGCTCAGTGGTTGGTGTTCTAGCCCATGGGAGCTGTGTTGGATTTGGTTAGTCGACAATGTTGTTTTTCCCAAGAGGCCACAACCCCCTTCAGCTTCTTCATCCCCCTCCTACCCTGGCACCCTCACTGGGGTCCCTGTGCTCAGTCTGATGGTTAGCTGCAAGCATGCTCAGCTGCATAACTCTGGCAGAGTTCCTGAGGAGGCGCCCCTATCAAGTTCCTGCCAGCAAGCTCCTCCTAGCATCAGTTATAGTGCTTGGGCCTGGTGGCTGCACATGGGGTGGATCCCTAGGTGAGGCAGCCCTGAACCATCCCCTCTTCAATCCCAGCTCTTCCACTTGATCCTGTAACTCCTCCCATGAGAGTTTACTTCTCCCTTCTAAGAAGGACTAAGGTTTTCACATTCTGGCTTTCCTGCTTTTTAAGCTTCATAAGGTCTGAGTTGTTTCTTGGGTATTCAAAGTTTTCTGGGGCTAGAATCTGCTTATCAGTGAGTGCATACCATGTGAGTTCTTTTGTGACTGGGTTACCTCATTCAGGATGATAGTCTCTAGTTTCATCCAGTTGCCTAGGAATTTCATGAAGTCATTGTTTCTAATAGCTGAGTAGTACTCCATTGTGTAAATGTACCACAATTTCTGTATCCATTCCTCTGTTGATGAACATCTGGGTTCTGTCCAGCTTCTGGCTATTATAAATAAGGCTGCTATGAACATGGTGGAGTATATGTCCTTGTTATATGTTGGTGCACCTTTGCCCAGGAGTGGAATAGCTGGGTTTTCAGGTAGTACTATATCCAATTTTCTGAGGAAATGCCAGACTGATTTCCAGAGTCGGTGTACCAGTTTACAACCCCAACAACAGTGGAGTAATGTTCCTCTATCTCCAAATCCTCGCCAGCATCTGCTGTCACCTTAGTTTTTTATCTTAGCCATTCTAACTGGTATGAGGTGGAATCTCAGGTTTGTTTTTACTTGGATTTCCCTGATGAGTAGGGATGCTGACCATTTCTTTAGATGCTTCTCAGCCATTTGATATTCCTCAGCTGAGAATTCTTTGTTTAGCTCTGTACCCCATTTTTAATAGGATTCTTTGATTCTCTAGAGTCTAATTACTTATGTTCTTTGTATGTATTGGATATTAGCCCTCTATCAGATGTGGAAATAATAAAGATCCTTTCCCAGTCTGTTGGCTGCCGTTTTGTTTTCTTGACAGTGTCCTTAGCCTTACAGAAAATTTGAAATTCCATGAGGTTTCATTTGTTGATTCTTGATCTTAGAGCATAGGCCATTGGTGTTCTGTTCAGGAAAAGTTTTTTCCCTTGTGCCTACGTGTTCTAAGCTTTTCCTCACTTTCTCTTCTAACAGTTTCAGTGTATCTGGTTTAATGTGGAGATCTTTGATCTGCTTGAACTTGAGCTTTGTACAAGGATATAAGAAGTGATTGATTTGCATTCTTTTGCATGCTGACTGCCAGTTGAACCAACACCATTTGTTGAAGAGGCTGTCCATTTTCCATTGAATGTTTTTAGCTCCTTTGTCAAAGATCAAGTGACCATAGGTGTGAGGGTTCATGTTTGGGTCTTTAATTCTGTTCCATTGATCTACCTGCCTATCTCTGTACCAATACCATGCAGTTTTTATCACCATTGCTTTGAAATATAGCTTGAGATCAGGGATGGTGATTCCCACAGAAGTGTTTTTATTTTTGAGAATAAATTTTGTTATCTTAGGTTTTTTGTTATTCAAGATGAATTTGCAAATTGCTCTTTCCAACTCTATGAAGAATTGAGTTAGAATTTTGATGGAAATTGCATTTAATCTATAAATTGCTTTTGGTAAGTTGGTCATTTTTATAATATTGATCTTACCAATCCATGAGCATGGAAGATTTTTTCATCTTCTAACATATTCTTCAATTTTCTTCTTCAGAGTCTGGAAGTTCTTGTCATATAGATCTTTTATGTGCTTAGGGTCACACCAAGGTATTTCATATTGTTTGTGGCTATTGTGAAGAATATCTTTCCCCTAATTTCTTTCTCAGCATGTTTATTCTTTGATTAGAGAAAGGCTATTGATTATTTTTTTTCAGTTAACTTATATCCAGCTACTTTTCTGAAGTTGTTGATCAGCTGTAAAAGTTCTCTGGTGGAGTTTTTGGGGTCACCTAAGTATACTATCATATCATCAGAAATAATGATATTTTGGCTTCTTTCTTTTCAATGTGAATTTCTTTGACTTTCTTTTGTTGTCTAATTGCTCTGGCCAGAACTTCCAGTACTATATTGAATAGGTAGGGGGAGAGCAGGTAGCCTTGTCTAGTCCTTGATTTTAGTGGGATTGCTTCAAGTTTCTCACCAATTAGTTTTTTCTGACTACTGGTTTGCTGTATATTGCTTTTACCAACTTTAGGTATGGACCTTGGATTCCATCTCTTTCCAAGACTTTTAACATGAAGGCATATTGAATTTGTCAAAAGCCTTTTCAGCATCTAGTGAGATGATCATATGTTTTGTTTTGTTTTTTTCGAGTTTGTTTATATGGTGGATTATGTTGATGGATTTCCATATATTTAACCATCCCTGCATCCCTGGGAAGAAGCAACTTGATCATGGTGAATGATCATTTTGATGTGTTCTGGAATTCAGTTTGCAAGAATTTTATTGAGTATTTTTGCATCAATGTTCATGAGAGAAATTGGGGTGAACTTCTTTTTCTTTGTATGGTCTTTGCATGGTTTAGCTATGAGCATAATTGTGGCTTCGAAGAACAAATTGGGTAGTGTTCCCTCTCTTTCTATTTTGTGGAATAGTTTGGAGAGTATAGGTATTAATTAGGTCTTCTATGAAAGTCTGATAGAATTCTGCACTGAACCCGTCTGATCCTGGACTTTTTTTGTTTGGGAGGTTTTGATGACTGCTTCTATTTCTTTAGGTGTTATGAGACTGTTTAGATGGTTTATCTGATTCTAATTTAACTTTGGTGACTGGTATCTGTCTAGAAATGTCTAGAAGTTCTTTTATTATTTTAGCAATTCTGTTTTTTTCATATGAAGTTGAGTATTGTCCTTTAAAAATGTGCAAAGAATAGTGTTGGAGTTTTGATGAAAATTACTTTGATTCTGTATATTGTTGCTGTTGTTGTTTGTTTTGTTTTGTTTTCTTAGATGGCCATTTTTCCCTATATTAATTCTACTAATCCATGAGCATGGGGAATTTTTCCATCTTCTGATATCTTCTTCAATTTCTTCCTCAAAGACTTGAAGTTTTTTTATAGTTGCTTGGTTAGGGTTATCCCACAATATTTTGTATTTCCACTTGTCATTTGTATATAGGGGACCTACTGATTCAAGTTAGTCTTATAAACAGCTGCTTTACTTAATTATTTATCACCTATAGGAGTTCCCTGCTAGAATTTTTGAGAACACATATGTATGCTATCATATCAACTATAAGTATTGATACTTTGACTTCTTCCTTCAAATTTGTAACCCCTTCATTCCTTTGTTATTTTATTGCTCTAGCTAGACCATGAAGTACTTTACTATATAGAGAGAGTGAACAAGCCCTTCTTGTTCCTGATTTTAGTGGAATTGCTTTGAGTTTCTTTTCATTTAATTGATGTTGGATATAGGCTTGCTGAAAACTGCCTTTATTGTGTTTGTTATGTTCCTTTTGCTAGGAGCCATCGAGGAGAGGCTAAAAGCTAGCTGGTGATCTTCCTGAGATGGTTTCACTGTGGACTGTGAGTCACAATGAATGTGCCCTTTTCAGGCAAGGCCAAAGGGACAATTATATTAGGAAAGATTCTATTAATATGCCTTTCATAATTATGTGATAAATCATTAGGTATTAGCCCACCAATTTTGTCAGATTTCTGCACATCAACCAAGATATACTGTCTTGTAGTAATGCTATATAGATAAATAGATGATTTCTTAATTTTAAGTGATGATCCTTAAAAAAAAAAAAACTTCATCAACTGTGCACTGGGGAGATAAGATGTCCAATAGTTGGTATGTATGGTCTGAGTTACCAAGGATGCCTGGCATCTAAATAATCTGAATAGTGGAGACATTAATACTAGATTTATTTATTTATCTAGATAATTTGACAAATATTAAGAAAATATTTAAGGAAAAAAGCAAAAAACACACTGGAATTAAAAAATAGTTACTACATTTTTTAATATGGTTTAATGTCCACAGTGTTTGTTAAAAGTTATATTGAATTTATTTTTAATATTAAAAATAACAGTATTTATATTTCTGAGAATAGAGAAAGGCTTTTTGTTTTTTAAAACCAGCTTGGAGGTCTTAGACACACAACTGCCCTGGGTAATGGGGACAGGCAGCTTACATGAAGGGGGACTACATCTCGGCATCACCATCCAAATGCTAGAAATGACACAACCCACAAATGACCCTCCGAAACACAAGGACCCATCTCAGTTCAAAATTCACATCATCAATTACAATACATAATAGTTCAGTTTTTAAAAACTGCAATAAAACCAGACAGCCAAAATACAAAAAATTAGAGGTGGAACACTTAATGAATTTACATTTACGAATATTTAAATATTGCTTAAATTTTTTTTAAAGAATTTGTTACATTACCATCTAATAATTCCAAGCCATATTTTTCTGTTGTAACAGAAAACAAACAACCTCCCCCCCAAAAAAAAACCAAAAACAAAAACAAAAAACAAAAAAACCAACAAAAATAATAATAATAATAATAAAACACCTAAAACAGTAAATAAAAAGACACAAGACAAACCCATCAGTTGATGAAATGTCAGGCTCTGAGGAGAGTTCGGGCACCTGAGCTTGCAGGTTTTGCTCCAAAAGAGCTCCAGAGCTTACACGTTTACAAAGAAATCATGACACAAAAATTACCAGCAATATTTAGTAACTAATTTTCCCAATTTTTAGAAAATTTCTGTTAATCTAAATATAGCGTTTCACAGAACAAAACAAAGGTCTTCATCGAAAGGTTTGGAAATCTAAAAATCTCTGTAACAAAGAAGTTTCTCTCACACTGATTTCGGGGAAGAGCCGCGACAGATGCCCATCTACTGCTCCTGTGGGGGGAGGGAGAGGGTCAGCCCAAGACCAGCACCTCACACAATCAGATGCTGGACTCTAAGCACCTCAGGTTTTAGGGTCAAGATGTGGGGATGCAAGGGAAGGGCTTCTTCTGGGTCACCAGGCCAAACACCAGCTTCCTACAGGACTAAAGGTGTTCCATGGGAGCTTTGTCCCCAAGTTTCAAGGAAAGATCCTTATTGGCTGAGGACTAGATAGAGCCCTCCAAGTTTCTACACATTAAGGGCCAAGCTCGGGGCCCGGAAGGTGTTGTGCAGGTAAAGGCCCCAGCCTGGCCACTCTCTGCAAGAACTACTACACTGGAGTGGTCCTTGTTCATTACAGACCCAGGGCACTTACTTACAGTTAGGGTTGCTAGGCCCAGAGCTAGAAAGAGAGCAGCGTCTGATCAAGCTCAATGTTTGGGACAAGGTGGAGGGACAGAGGAGACCCCACAGGCCGCAGTGCTCACCCTGGGACTAGGCAAGCACAAGGCTGGGTGGCATCAGGGGACTGGCTATAGACCTGGCTGTGGGCCTGAGCCTGCCCTAAAGTCTGTCCATAGAAGGCGGCCTGCTGCCTGTAGTACTCAGCCCAGGCCATCGTGTGGTCTGGGGTGGTGGGAGGGGGAGAGCTGGCCTGTGGGGCAGCACTGGTGGTATGACTCTGCTCTGTGTAACAGTCCTCCCAGGCCTTGCTGTAGTCGGGCTGGCTGTTCTGTGGCCGGCTCTGCCGGCTTGGGACTTGCTGCATAGGCTGCTGCCAAGCCTGGTAAGTGCTGCCGCAGCCTTGGGTCAGAAAAGCTGAAGGGCCGCTCACAGGGGTGCTGTGGGGGTTCCCGTTAACTTTAGCAGCGATGTTGGGGAAGCCCCTGGGGGGAGAGGTGTTTTGATGTGGTGCAGCTGGTGGCTGGCCGAAGGGGCTCTGTCCGAAGGCTGCAGGGGCTCCGAGGCTGGTACCGGCAACTTTCTCATCTATGAGGTGCCTGGCCACCTCGATCTGCTGAGGAGCGCCCCTGATGGTAAATATCCGCAGGTTAGGGTCGGTGTTAGGAGGGGGATTCCGCTGAAGCTCCACATGGGCACCTGATTGCTGGTTGATGCTTTTGACGTTCTCGCCCCCTTTGCCTATCACAAGGCCACATTTATCAGCTGGCACTGTGTATGTGATCTCCTGGGCACCACCAGCAGTGCCTACACTCCAGTCGCCACGGCCTCGTCCTCTTCCTCTTGCCACTGCGAGACCTCCAAGGATCTCTCTTTCCTGTCCCCTGAGAATGAGCTCCTGATGATTGATGCGTGCTGCACGTTGACACGGATCTGGAGGGCCCATGACCTGCGCTGTTCTTTCTGGACTAATCCCCTCGTCAGCTTTGAACTGGATCCTCACACCAGTGTCATTCTGGATCTTCTTAATCATTTCTCCATTTCTTCCTATGACAATCCCAACAACAAATCTAGGCACAGACCCCTAGATACCTCTATACACCGCTCGGGAGGCGAAATCGCTGCGCACACCCCGGAAGTCAGCCTGATCTTTCTCTCTGATGATCTCTAGGACCATTTCTCTTGCTTGCTGTACTTTAAACGGATCTCCAGTGATTCGGAGAGGCTTGTCTGCTGCTGTGGGTAGCAGGCCATCCTGGATCATGACCATGTTCACACCTGTCCGCTCCTGCAACTGCTTGATCGTTTCCCCTCCTTCGCCAATGACCAGCCCCACTTTAGATGCAGGGATAAGAAGCTCCTGGATTGTGCTGTTGCCGTCTATATCGTCGTGAAAGCCAGGCCCATTCCGACATCGGTCCACAATCTGCCCCAGGAGCCGTTTGGCGTGTTCAATACTTTCTGGGGTTCCGGTAAATACACAGGGCCTCTCTGGAATCCCAGAACTCTCTGAGGCAATCTGGATTTTGCACCCAGATTCCGCTTGAATTCGTGAAATCTGCTCACCTCCCCTGCCAATAATAAATCCAACCATTTTATCGGGCACTTTGAACTCTTCTGTTATTACTGCCCTTTGATGTACCAAGGCCTCTAACTGGTTACCTACTCCATCATCATCCAGGGGCCGCTTCTGTACTTCATATCCATACATTGAGGGGCCCACCAGGGGTGTGGAATTATTAAAGTAAGGAATTGAATCGATTTTAGCAGCAATCTGCCAGACCCGGCGCAGGGCATCCACGAAGCCTTCAGCCTTCATGCCCACTGGAGCGCTCTGCCCCTGCCCCAGCTCCGCCATGGCCAACCCCACTGCCACGGCTGTCGCTTGGCTTCCCTGGTCCGGCCTCCCACCAATACTGCTTGTCTTAATGTTTTTTGTGCCATGCTAATACTTGCCTCACTTACTGCTAATAGGAAATCTTTCCGCTTCTGTTATGTAGAAGAAAGTTCACAGAATTTGCTCTCATTCTTTTATTGAAAGCTTGGCTGAATTTGCCAGTCACTGTAGCAGGCTCTGTAAGCTTTGTGTTTTGAAAGGACATTATTATTATTATTGACGACTTTGTGTCTTTCTCGTTGTCTAGAATATTCCTTTGTCATCTTTTGAAGTCTATACGATCAGCAATCATCGATTACTATCTCTTTCCTCTCTATTACTCGTATTTGTGTCTTCTCTTCCTATTGCTTCTCTTTCTATTGCTTCTCTTCCTATTACTACTCTTCCTATTGCTTTTCTTCCTATCGCTTCTCTTCCTATTACTTCTCTTCCTATTACTCCTCTTCCTATTACTTCTCTTCCTATTGCTTCTCTTCCTATTGCTTCTCTTCCTATTGCTTTTCTTCCTATTACTTCTCTTCCTATTGCTTTTCTTCCTATTCTCTTCCTATTGCTTCTCTTCTTATTACTTCTCCTATTACTTCTCTTCCTATTGCTTCTCTTCCCATTACTTCTCTACCTATTGATTCTCTTCCTATTGCTTTTCTTCCTATTACTTCTCCTATTACTTCTCCTATTACTTCTCCTCCTATTACTTCTCTTCCTATTACTTCTCCTCCTATTACTTCTCTTCTTATTACTTCTCTTCCTATTACTTCTCTTCCTAATGCTTTCCTTCCTATTGCTTCCCTTCCTATTGCCTCTCCTCCTCCTACTTCTCTTCCTATTGCTTCCCTTCCTATTACTTAGCTCGACTCTGGGTTTATTAGTGCTGTTTATCTCATTAAAGAGTCAATTTGGTTTTTGTCTCTGTTGATTTCCTGTTTTCAATTTCATAGATTACTGCTATAATTTTTGTTTCTTACAGTTTATATATATATATTTCTTTTGAGACATTTGCTAGCTAAAACATGGTGTTTATTTTTATTTATTTTTTTGGTTGGGTGGGTGGGTATAGGTCCAGTTATCTTTGTGTTAGTGATTTCTGGTTTAATTCAGTTATGTAAAAACAGACAGGCTGGAGAGATGGGTTAGGAGTTTAGGGCACTTGCTTTTTCAGAGCACCCAGGTTTTCTTTCTATCATCCATACGGCCTGTAACTTCAGTTCCAGAGGATCCAAAGCTCTCTGGCTTCTGTGGCCACAAGGCAGGCAATTGGTGCACATATGTACATGCAGACTAACCTAACAAAAATGAAAGTAAATAAGTTAAGAATACATATACATATATCTGAAATATGTATATGTCTATATATATATATGAAATATATATATAGACAAGCAATCCTAGAAGCACCTCATTCAGTGAGATCTGGGAAGGCTTCCTAGCCTATCCCCAAATGCAGCTTGAGAAACTATGTATTTTGGTTAAATATATTAATGTTCTATAATTAAGATTATCAGAGTATTAATCTATTGGGTTAAATATATTATCTTCTTACTATCTTGTGTACTCAAGCATTGCTGCTTGATCTCAGCCTCAGAGAAAAGTAAGAATTCTCTGATATGAACACACTCTGTCGTTTTACTGGTTTTACGTAAATAAATATTTATATGCTGCTTTTGTATTATCCATTCACACATCAAGTGATACTTAAAAGTTTACAAACTTCTTTTGTAATTTTATTTTTAAACTTTTTTTTGGAGAATTTCATACATGAGTATTGTACTAATAACATTTCTAACCCACCCTCTCTCCATTCCAGTTCTTGCTGTGTGTCCCCCTTTATATTATTGTTTTACACACACACACACACACACACACACACACACACACACACACACAATCTGCTGACTCCATTTAGCCCACCCCTAGATAAAGAGCTTTAGGCAACTATTGATTTCAATAGAAGAATCAAAATTTTTCAGAGATGAGAACCTTTATAGATTATCTATATATACACTTATAAGTGTATAAATATGCAAATTTATAACACATTTATAAATATAATGTATATTTATACAATTATATAAATACAAAATACACACTTTATATAAAATTATATAAATAGACATTATGTTTACAAATTTATAAATGTTTTAGATATATTATATAAATATATAAATTTACAAATATTCATATACTTATGAGTTTATACAAATATTAACTAACAAAAACTTCATTGTTCCTCTTAGAGACATCACCGTTCAAACATATGTGAACAGACAGTGTGTAATGACCTGTAACTCAGGAGAAGGAGGCGGGAACATCAGAAGTTCAAAGTCAGGTCTCCACATGTCTGCGTGTACACATGCACACATGACTGTACCCATGACATACAAATACACAAACATTTAAAAACTGTATACACATTAATGAAAACATAATTTGTCATGTAGTAGCGTTTTTAAGCATCTAGCAATTTGGAGCTACAAGTCTGACCAGTGAGATCTTTTTAACTTCTACTAAGGACTGATTCGCATCACTCTATTGAAGCCCCACTGTGATGGTATTTGAAGATGGGGTCTTGGGAAGTACTTAGGTCATGGGGTGAAGCCTGCACTATTGGGTTAATGTGTGAATGATAAAGGGAGAGACAGTGGGTAAGGACAGGGATGCTCTATGTGTATCCCATCAGGATGGGGGCCGGGAGGCTGATGTCATGGCTCAGGAAGTAGTCCCTACCTGACACTAGATCTTGCAGTACTTGCTTCACTTTCTGACCTCTAGCAGTGGGACAGATGTTCCATTGTTCTTGTGCTCTGCTTTGCGTTGCTAAGGAGACGTGCCAAGAGTCAAACCAGGGCTGAGTACAGCTCAGTTCCTTCCATGTTTGTTACTTAAGTGACTCAGTTTATGCGGTCATTGCTGTAACAGCACAAGCTATGGCAAACCTTAAAAAAAAAAAAAAAAAAAAAGAAGTACATACATTTTTATTACATCAAACTGATAAGTTTAGCTTTTGAAATTATTTGGCATATTCCAAACAACCTAACATACGAAAAAGTAAGTACTCTGCTTAGAGCAATGTAATAATTATAAAACGTACAGAACTCCTTCTTTTAGCTAAGAGAACTGGATTAGGAACGGGGCTTATGGTGTTGTGAAAGAGCGCAAAGAATTTTCTTGTGCCTTGAGTTTGAGTTGTCTTCGATTACAGCCACTACAGAATACTGTGCGTTAAGGTTTGATGGGCTCTTCAGATCATGTGCACGCTATAGACAACTGCACAAAATTTTTAGCTATCTCACTTTAACTTTTTTGAAATTCTAATATGCTCCATGAAATGTAGTTCCCAAAACACACCATCCAGTTTGACCAACACAGTTTTTTAAAGATGTGGCCTTTTTCTCGATATGTATTTCTGGCTTCTTAATTAAAAAGAAATCAGGTATCCTAGATGTGTGGAATTATGACTGAGTCTCCTGTTGATTCCATCCATCAACATGTCTGTTTCTGATTCAGAACCACACTGTTTTTATGACTATAGCTCTGTACTTGAGGTTGGGATGGTGATACCTCTGGTAGTTCTTTGTTTATTCGGTTTTAGCTAATGATGAGTAATTTTGTTTTGTTTTGTTGTTCCTATATGAAGCTGAAAATTGTCTTTTCAAGATCCGTGAAGAATTGCGTTGAGATTTTAATGGGGAATTGCACTAGATTTGTATATAGCTTTTGGTAGGATGTCCATTTTTACTGTATTAATCCTACTGATGAATGAGCATGGGAGATATTTCCAACTTCTGATATCTTTCTCATTTTCTTTCTTCAATGACTCGACATTTTTTTTGAAAGTCATTATTTCACTTGCTTAGAGTTGAAAATATTTTCATTTGTGAAACGTATTCCCTGGTTTCTTGCTCATTCCATTTGACATTTGTATATACGAAGGCTACTAGTTTTTATGAATTACTTTTGTACCGAGCTATTTTGCTGAAAGTGTTATAAGCAGTCAGGGTTCCCTGGTTGGAGTTTTTAAGAGTCACTTATGTATACTATCATATCAGCTCTTATGTGGGGCATTCAGCAGACGAGACTGCATAGACACAGGTTTAAATCAATAGAAAGTCTATAATTCATCTGGCGACCCCCACTGGGTGTTTGTGATCTCAGTGTAGCCCTGGGCCTTCCTCAGGGTGAGCTTTCAAGCACACAAAAATGTCTCAGTTGATATACTTCAGTTAACAAGAGCAGTGAGCCGGAAGCTAAAAGGCAAGTTTGGTATTTCCCCAGAACTATGGATTTGATGGATAAGGTCTTTGTTTTTATTTGGGCACGTGGTGTCTATGTGCTGAGTTTTACAGGCTGAATGGTGCTTTCATCATGGAGTCAGCTGTGCTAGGGTCTGGGGACCTACTACAGTCTGGGGACCTGTTCTTATCTGCAAAAAAAGATACTTTGACTTATTTCTCTCCAGTTTGTATCTCTTTGATTTTCATTAGTTGTCTATTGCTCTTGCTAAGACTCCAAGTTCTGTATTGAACAGGTGTGGAGAGAGTAGTCAGCCTTATTTTGTTCCTTTTACTGGAATTGTTTTGAGTTTCTCCTAATTTAAGTTGTTGTTGCCAGTGGCCTTGCTGTAACCTGTCTTTATTGTATAGGTATGTTTCCTGTATCCAGAATCTGTCCAGGACCCTTACCATGAAGGGTGTTGGATTTTTCTGCAGCAGATGAGATGATCACGTGGTTTTGGTCTTTCAGTTTCTTTATGTGTTCAATTACATTTACTGATTTAGATATGTTGAGCCATCTCTGCATCTTTGTGATAAAGCCTACTTAAATCTAATTCTTAATTTTCTCTTTTTCCCCCCTGTTCTGAGGATCAAATGCCAGTGTACATAGATTTCAAAATCTGTAAGGTGCAAGTGCTAATTATGTTAATAAGTATGTTATTACCATTTCATCCCAATGAGCCTCTAAGGTTTGAAAGGGGCAGTGTCTTAGGGTTTTATTGCTGTGAACAGACACCATGACTAAGGCAACTCTTACAAGGACAACATTTAATTGGAGCTGGCTTACGGGTCCAAAGGTTCAGTCCAGTATCATCAAAGCAGGCATGGCACAGGAGAAGCTGAGAGTTTATCTTCATCTGAAGGCTGCTGGAAGACTAGCTTACAAGCAGTTAGGAGGAGTGACTTAAAGCCCAAGCCCACAGTGGCACACCTATTTCAACAAGGCTACACCTTCAAATAGTGTCACTCCTTAGGCTAGGCATACTTAAACCAGCACAGGCAGGAGAAGCAGCCTGAGAAAGTACAGTTACCCTTATCTATTACAGGGTCAGGTTTGAAGCCGGCAATATTGGAGGACACAAACAAATCACAGAGCATCCTGCTGAATCACACTTCACATGCCTTCCTAGACCTCTGGGAGACATTTTCTGATTCTCCTGGAGTTGGGTTAACCATTCTCCTTTAGGTATCAAACTTAAAATGAAATTAAACGCCAATTTAAAAAAGGACGGAGATGGCTCAGAGGTTAAAAACAGAGTGTTCTCTAGAGAAAATGAGTTGAACTCCCAGAACCCACAAAACCGTCTGTAACCCCACTTCTAGGGACTCAACATTCTCTTTGGGCCTCCAATGGTATTGCAAACACAAGGTGGGTGTTTGCAAACACACCTGCCGGCAAAACACCCGTACGAATAAAAGCAATGAAAACAGCCTTGCTCAAATTCTTACCAAAATAATTTTTCTTAATTGTGCCTGAAAGCGTGTGACTCATACCTAGGTCCTTTACCACTGTAACCCTCCGGCACACAGTAGGCTCTCCGTCCAGATCTGTGGCACGATTGACTTTGCCATGCACTCAAGGCATGGTCTTTTGGTAACACAAGCAATGCTGCTAACTAGTGAGCAGCAGCCGGGCTCTTTGCAGACCTCGGGGCGAATTCGGGCTGCCGCCGCCATGCAGGTGATGCCCGTCACCTCTCCTTCCTTGGGTCTGCAGTCTCCTTCTTGGGATTCGGGGTGGCGACCGTCGCGTCGCCGTGGAGACCAGCTAGCTGTGCGGGGAGGGAACTACATTTCCCAGCTACTCCGGGGCGCGCGGCCGGGTGCGGCGCGGGGGGCAAGTGCAGCAGGCCCGCTGCGCACCCGGCTCCGCTCCCCGTCGCGCTGGCCGCCCGCCCTGGCCTCCGCCTGGGGATGAGGTGGGAGGCGCTAGAAGCCACTTAGCTACAGCCTGGCGCCCGATGCGGCGCTCGCTCGCAGCCCCCGCCACCGAAGCGCCCGCCAGGCACAATGCAGCACTGAGGCAGCGGCGGCTGCGGCAGCGGCGCGGGCTGGGAAGGGGCGGCCGGGAGCCCGAGGCCGGGGCCCGAGCAGCTGAGCCGCGCCACCATGCAGGCAGCGGCGGCCGCGTCCTTCTGGCTGCTCTGCGTCTTGGGGACCTGCCCCCTGGCGCGCTGCGGTCCGCCAGGTAAGTTCGCAGCTGCCCGGGCTTCCAGGACTCTTTGGAGCCCCGAGCCACCCCCCCCCCCGAAAAGCCGCACCCGCGTTTCCACAGTGCGCGGGGCTTTTTATTTTTTATTTTATGTTTTTGAAGGGCGGCGAGGAAGGGGCAAGCACACATGTGTGGGGGACACGAGGATGCATCAGCAATCTGGGGTCAAACGCTTTCCCCGCCCTGAAGAAGATTCTCTCCTTCAGGAGACTGGGAAAGGGGTGCCCTGCTTCTGGGCCCGGAGATGCTCTTGAACGAGCTGGTCCTAGGGCTCTCCAGCTGGTGTCTTTGCGTCCTTCCCAGTTGGATCCAGGAGGGAGGAGGCGGGGGAATTTTCGTAGGGGTGATGAGGACCGCAGGATGGAGGACTGTGGGGTCAGGGTCATTTTTTTTTTTAATTTATTTTATTTTATTTATTTATTTTTTTGCCGTTTCTCTCCACTACCTCCTTCCCTCCTGCCTGCCTGCAAGGAGACGCCTCACTGCGAGAACTGGAGAGGGGCGACGAAAACCGCTTCCTGGAGCGCCAGAGCATCTTACCACTGCGCCTCATCTACCGCTTGGGCGGCGAGGACGAAACTCAGCACGACCAGCTCAACACCCGGGTGCGGGGTGACTCTGGCAGAGCGCAGGTGAGCGGCGGGGTGCGGGAGGTGGTCTGCGTTTGCTTAGGGTTGCCCTGGAGACGAGGTGTACCGGGTGAAAAGAGCACAGCCCTAATGTGACTTTTGCGTGATGCTCCCGGTGCAAGTGCTAAAAGGAGAGAAAAGAAGACGGGAAATAGGGAACCAAAAGAAATGCAGACCAAGGTTTTGCTGAAGTGGTAGGGGCTGGGGGTGGCATTGGATGCCCCTAGTAGCCTTGTAGCCTGAGCTAGGGACAAGAAGCACAGACCCCATCTCTGTAGTCAAGGGAAAACTGCACAGGATAGGAGGAGATTGTATTTAGGCAGGATATGCATCATCACCTTTGTTGTTTTAACTCTGAGGAGACATTATAACCCAAGATAATTACTGTAGAAAGGAGAGAGGAGAAGAAATCTAGGCACCCCTAAGAAACCAAACTAAAATCAACTACATCTCAGAATCACCTGGTCATGTAGATCTGTGAACACCAGAGACAGACCCATTCAGTCCTAACTCCCGAAAACGGGTCCTCCCCCACATCCTCCCACTGTTGGAACTAGAGTGGTATCGTTTTACCGAACACTTAAGTTGTTTAAAACAGTGATTTATTGCAGTTCCTGCATTTTAATCGACAGCAAACATCTATAGATAGAAATGAGTCCTGGCTAATTCTAGCAAATATTTTTGGGACCATGTAAGTGTTTTTATATTTGTATAGGTCAACCTGACAGTTTGTTCGTCTGCAAGTACATCTGAAGCTCGTGTAGTTGAAAATTGTTCTAAACTTTACTTAAGTAAAGCTAAGCTGGGCAGTTTCATACCGTACGTGCATTCAACACTAACAGAATTGTGGTGTGATAATGTACTCAGTTATTCGTAAGTGTGAGATATCCAAAGAGTGAAAAATATTTAAGTCTAATTCACTGTCAAATAATTGGCTTCATTGAAATTTTGTTGACATAGGTAGACATTCAGGGTTACTTGTAATAGCCATTGATGTTAGATTAATGTAGTAGAAAACCTAATATATCCAGCCCTTAATGAAGGTTTTTATTATTTGAATTAATGTTTGGCAGAAGCCTATTTCTTATTTTTTTATTTTTTTTTTAATTTTGGCTTGTTTGCATGGAAAACCTGCAGAAGGGAACCTGTGCCTTATTTTTCAGTTAGTTAGTAATTATTCTTGTGAGGGGATATTCTGATGCTTGTTGGTAGCCGTTCTTTAAAAAAAAAAAAAAGTCCAGACACACACAAACTAAACGGAGGAATATAGTGAGTCCCAGCTTCAGTGTTTGGTAACTTCCACTCTATCTCGCTTTTCTCTGCCTCCTGCTGGCCTTCTCTCCCTTTCTGTATCACTTTGAAGCAAGCAGATGACGCTTTATTTATTAACAGTTTAAGTAATAAAACTCTGAAAGGTAAGGGTTATTTGAAAAATGTAATTGTGAATTGGCCCATTAAAATAAGATTAATGCTTTGATACTATAAAGCAACCACTTTTTCAGAAAAACTTTTACTTATCTCAAAATTTGCATATATATATATATATATATATATATATTCATTTTGAGCCAGAGCTAAAATAAAGGGCACACTTAGTTTATTGACGCTTTCTCCCACCTATGCTTCTGTTCTTATTTTAATTTTCCCTCCAATTTGTTCTTATTTTTAATTTTTCTCGTAATTTATTTGTTGAGATATGAGCTTCTTCATTCTGTATAGAGTTTTCCTTGGTCAGGAATTTGCTGATGTCGACAGTGTGTTAGAACAGGCCCCAGGGAAGGGAAGGGAGGACGGAGAGGAGCAGTGATGAGAGAGGGATATGAGGGAGCAGACTCAGGGCCTCTGCCTCCACGCCTGCCCACTTCATGATGGTGAAAGGCCACTACTTTTGAAAAACTGGCTATTTTTTTTCTCTCTAAATGTTTCTAGAACACCACTTCTGAGATGTTTTGACTCAGATGGGTCTCTCCATTCGGGGCAGAAAATATAGGCCCTTCAGAAGTAAACTTTACAGCTGAGGTTAATGAGACTGTGGTTTGATAGAACTTAGACTAAACCGCTTGAGTAGATTATTAATCCGAGTTAGAAGTGGGATCAACACTATTATAATTATGGCAGATTATCCTTGGTATCTAAACGTACGCACAGCACATTTTGTTGTTCCTGTCACCTGGGGAGTCAGTGTACTTTGTCAGGATCCTTAGAAGGCAGCAGGATACCACAGAGAACAGGCAGAAGCCCCCAGACCAACATTTTCTACAGTAAGGACAGTAATTATCTTGTCTGTTAGGCATTCCTGGTTTCCAGAGAGCTATGATTTAACCTGAAGGTGTGTTGATTTTATATAGCTTGTTACTATTATTAATATTTTTTTTGGTAAGCAGAACTTTTGGCACTTGTAGGTACCCATGGATATTTTTAGCATTTTCCTTTGTATTTCAGAAATAATATCTGAATGATTTTTTTTTGATCTCCATAATGTATGTGTGTGTGTGTGTGTGTGTGTGTTGATCTAATAAGGTATGTGTGTGTGTGTGTGTGTGTGTGTGTGTGTGTGTGTGTGCGCGCGCGCGCGTGTGTGCATGTACTTGTGTGGGAGTGTGTGGGCTTGATTCATTTATTGACTCATTAAGAGGAATTTATTTACTTGAGCTCTTGCTAGTTAGCCTTTTAAAGTAAATCAAGGCCATAGGAATTTAGGAATCAAAGACACGGTTGTAGCCTTTTAGGGGTTTACGAACAGCCAGGAGAATGAGTGAACGGATGAACACCCTTCGGTCTCGAGGTGATTACAGAGGGCGGTAGAGACAGTGGAAGCCCAGCACTTAACCCCACAAGGAGTCCCTGGGCTCTCCCAGGAGGTGCCCTCTGATTGATCACGGTACAGAGAGGGACAGTAAGTCCAGTCGCACAAGGAAGCCAGGACTTGCAGATGAGATTTGGGGGACCCGTGTGAGAAGAATGTAGCTTCTAGATGCTGCAGCAGGTTGGTTCTTGATGCTCTGAGGAGTTGGGACGTGGTTCTGCAGGCTGTTTAAGCCTTTGGGCAAGGATTAACTGGTTAAATTCATGAGCCTATGGTGTTCTAGCATTACGGAAGAATAATTGTAATTTTCAAGACTGAGCGGGCTTATTACTCACTTGCATTCACTGATAAATTCCAGTTCATATTATTAAGCTTTGCAAGAGCTAAGCTCCCAAACATACTAAGGACACCGGATGAGTGGCGTTTATAAAGCACCCAGAGCAATGCTCGGCACATAGTGAGTCTCCAGGAGTCTTTTAAGTCACAGCCACTCCCTCGGGCAGCTTGAGGACTGTTTAGAATTTTTATAATATCATTTGAATGCAGAATGATGCCCTAATTACCTGAATTTAACACATTCCCTGAAGTTAGAAATTACTCATTTTTTTTAAACATAATGCAATGCAATGGAATAGCCACAGAAGGAAGGGACCTTATAGGCCATTCAAATTAGTTCCGAGATTCCCTCTTACTTGATAGGCTCAAGACATTGACCAAGGGATGGGAGTCACCGTTGTAGTCTTCAATGGTTTCGTTCTCCAAGCTCACAAAGACTGAACATCAAACTTCTTTTCTTATTCATGTGAGCTTGTTTCAGTTTTCATCCGTAGATGATAATTTGAAGCTTTTGTTTTAGAAGGAATTTCATCTTGGTTCTGCCTGAATGGTGATGACTTAGTGTGAAATGGTGCTCTTACTGATGCAATTCAGTATTGTGAGATTTTTTTTTGTTTGTTTGTTTATTGCATACTGGGTTACTCCAGTTCTTACCAATTCTTATTGTAAATGGGGTGATCACCCTGTGTACAGGCTTATGATGCCATAAAATACTAGAAATTGTAGTCAAAATGATTCATAGTTGATTGTGAGTAACCTTGCTGTCTTCAGGGTTGTACCAAGATCATCTTTAGCCATAAAATATTCAGAATATGCAGGCTTTTTTCTTCTTTCTTGACAGTATTTATGCTAAGGTAAATATACATCTATCTATCTATCTATCTATCTATCTATCTATCTATCTATGGTAAAACATTTTTTTCATGAATTCCTGTGAGGAGTCATCTACAGAGAGCTTCACTGATGGTTTAATATTGATAACCTGCAACTGCTATCTTAAATAAATGTACTATGGCATCAGATAACTTATTTTGTGATTATATTTACCTTTAAATTCTGTTACTTAGTTTGAAAATACCCAGTGACTTCTGCATTCAACATAATTTCTTCTGTCAGAAGTATTGTTGTCTGCAAATAAAAGATCTACTTTCTCCCTCCTTCTCCTCTGCAAAGTATTAACAGCGTCTTAAGGAGTTGTCAAGCAGAGACAGGGACATGGATCTCTAACTCACCACCATTTTATTTATTTATTTATTTATTTATTTATTTATTCATTCATTCATTCATTCATTCATTCATTCATTTATTAATCCATTCATTCATTCATTCATTCATTCATCCATTTTTTCATTAGATATTCTCTGCATTTACATTTTAGATATTATCTCCTCCCCCTCCCATTGCCACCATGAAGGCGCTCTCTCTCCCAACCTCCCTCTCCTAACTCAGCACCTTGGCATTCCCCTAAGTTGGAAAAATGAGCCTTCCCTGGACCAAAGGCTAGATAGATACCCCCATTGATGCCAGAAAACGCTATCCTCTGCTGCATATGCACCTGGGGCCATGGGTCTCTCCATGTGTGTTCATTGGTTGGTGTTTTAGTCCCTGGGAGCTGTGGTGGGTTTGGTTAGTTGATCATTTTGTTCTTCCCATGGGGTTATAGACCTTTTCAGCTCCTTCATTCCTTTCTCTAGCTCCTTCATTGGGGTCCTCATGTTCAGTCTGATGGTTAACTGCAAGCATCCTCTTCTGTATCCCTAAGGCTCTGGCAGAATCCCTGAGGAGGCATCTATATCAGGTTTCTGCCAGTAAGTACTACTTGGCCTCAGCTTGGGTTTAGTGGCTGCATATGGGGCGGATCCCCAGGTGAGGCCGCCTCTGGATCTCAATCCCTACTCCTCTGTTTGTCCCTTTATTTCCTTCCATGAGCATTTTGTTCTCCCTTCTAAGAAGGACTGAAGCATCCACCTTCTGGCCTTTCTTCTTTTTGAGCTTCATAAGGTCTGTGAATTGTTTCTTGGGTATTCTGAGCTTTTTGGGCTAGTATCAGCTTGTGAGTGCATACCATGAGTGTTCTTTTGTGACTGGGTTACCTCACTCAGAATGATAGCTTCAAGTTCCATCCATTTGCCTAGGAATTTCATGTAGTCATTGTTTCTAATAGCTGAGTAGTACTCCATTGTGTAAGTGTACCACACTTTCTGTATCCATTCCTCTATTGAAGGACATCTGGGTTCTTTCCAGCTTCTGGCTATTATAAATAAGGCTGTTATGAACATGGTGGAGCATGTGTCCTTGTTAGATGTTGGAGCTTCCTTTGGGTATATGTTCAGGAGTTCACCACTATTTTATAACCATTAGTGGGTGGAGCAAAAAGCACAATGAAGGCAAGGTGCAGCAGAAAGTGCTCTATTTGTGTTTTTTTTTTTCCGAGTATATATATATATATGCCATGGAATCTGAGCTGCCTTCGATACCATGCTGCTCCCTCTGAGGGCACTGAGTCAGCCTGGCAGTCAGCTGTCCACAGCACAAATCCCCCAGTGGAAGAGTGCTCCAGGAATTATAACTTTCATGGTAACTTGCCGGGTTAGTACAAACATCTTTGTTTTCTTCTAAATGTGCTTTCTTTAAACTAAGCAGCTCCATGTTAGTAAAGTTTCGCCACAAGCAGCAGGCAAGAAACATTTCACAGTGCACATATTTTACAGACACACATACTTGTAGTTATCTATGCAATTCCACACAATTGTTTTGTTGTGCACAAAGGAATCAGTTTTGGATCGTTTCTTCACAGCTATGTGGAGAAGCTTCTGAGTTCATAAGGAATGCTCTTAGTTTTACTTGCTTTGTCACACTGCAAACCATGCTGTGGGCTTTTTTTATTGTTCCAGAGCCGTTTTTGGAGTGAGACCTGTTCTTTTTCTCCTGACTCGCTTAGAAAGGAATCTGTGACATGGTTACCATCCCACAGCTCCGGTGAGGCTAAGCTAGGGCCACATCTATCACAGAGTCTTGAGGACTAACCCCACGTAGAAAGAAGATGCTCATCCACTTGGGACGGGTGGAGGATGGGGAAGAAAAGCGAGAGACTGAGAGGACTAGTGGGAAGAAGGAAGGGAAGGAAAGTGAGAAAGAAGATGTCAGTGTTACCATGTTTGTTGTATATTAAAATGTTTACTATGTGGTAATTCTCTGGTGGCTTTTATATGTTAAATCGACTTTTTAGTGCTTGATGTACTCTTTCATGCTCACGGAAGTCTAATGGTAGGTCATAACTTGATATCACTAATGAAGCTAACAGGGGATTTGAACTCAAAAACTTCAGCTCCACCTCACTGGCTGAATCCTCACGTTAGACAGCATTCAAGACATGTAGATGTCTTTGGCATCAGAATCAAAGGTTTTTCTTATTTCCCCCAGACTTATACTTTTACTGCCTCAAAAATACCTGTGTTTATATTTAAAGTTATAGTACTATGAAGAGAGTTGCTGAGCACAGTGTGTGTGTGGGGGGATCTTCAGCTTTACTAACTTAATAAGTAATGGAATATATGGCAGACATTTGATATCCAAAAGCAGGTTTCAAAAGAAGTATCTGTTGATATTATGTTGATGATTAATATTTTCATTGTAAGCCCAAGTTTTAGTATTCAGCAGTAAACATCAAAATTATATACGCTCTTGTAGCCAGAGATTTGTTAACAGAGGCATTAAATGCTAAACAGAAGTCTATAATTATATATTCCCCCATCCAAGGAAAGGGCTCAGTGTATCTCTTAGGTCCCTATAGTTCCAGTAGCTTAAGGGTCCCACATGTCAAATCATTCAGGTAAAACAGATTAATAATAACCAAAATGATAAGTTCCATGAATGTCTGGTTGGAGATGTTTATTCTGGTAATAAAAGTACTAGAAAGAAAAAAAGTTTGGAAGCAACAGTTGAAAAGTATAGGAAATCATTTTTCTAAATGTGTTCCATGTACCCTAAGCACTGGGATGAGTGATTTATAGTCATTATTTTTAATGATGAAGTAGATACGTTTATACCCACTTTGTAGGTAAGTGAATTAGCTTTCACATGCTCATATAGCTTAATAAAGGGGTAGAAATGGGAGAATAATTCTGAAAGGGAAATAAAGGAGTCTTTAACACAGTTTTTGTTAGTAATTTATCATGGATTTCTGTTTATCTATGTTAGGATACACCAACATCATTCCTTTAAGAAACTCCTGATCCTTACTGAGCTCCTCCCTGGATAACTTGTAATTATTTTACATATAATTAAAAATTACATGTATTTAAAAAAATACTTAACATCAAAACTGACTTTCACTTCACTCCCAATCCTAGTTCCTTTTAAGATAAAAACCTATTCGCTTTTTTCCAAGAGAAGCTCTTACCTATAACTGGATTTTGAAAATAAAAGATTCTGCATCACAATCCAGCAGTTCTAGTTGGAAGGAGAGGAAATTTAGAATTTAGTTACTCCTCCTTCCCCAGATTTTGCTTATTTGTATCTAAGAGGTTTTCAAGGTCATGTATTTGAGCCGGTTAAATGAATGTAAATCTTATCTGTTTCAGAAATCAGTGTTATACTCGGGCAGGAGATCTTTTAGCAGAGCTGCCCTTGTGGCTCGATTTCTGCTACTGTGAGGAAAGATCACTAGATTGCTGAGACTAGACGTGGATGATGGCTTTCTGGAGCTAGGCCTGAGGAGCTCTTGTCTCGTTCCACGAGTGGTTTTATAATGTTCTACCAATGCAGTCGAAGGTGGAGCTCACCGTCTTAGTGGATCATTTCTCTGGTGCATATAGCTTTATTACTAGGTGTTGGTTTCTGTTCTTCTTCTTCTTCTTTTTTTTTTTTTTGTTTTTTGTTTTTGGATATTTGTTCTTTAGTAGGCTAGTCTCCTCCACCCGTGAGATTACCTTGCTGGCAGACAGTTTGATGTTCCTGGTGATCACTCAAGCTTTTCTTCAGTTTCTCGTTCTGTGGGTTAAGCAGCAAGGCGCTTGAGAAGAACCGCTCCTTCATATAACTGGGTTCTGCAGATCTCCTTGAATCCCCTAGTGTGCTTTAATGTGTTTAGAGTGTCCTGCCCAGGGTTCTGTCTAGAAACACAATTGTCAGCTGTCAGCAGGTACAAGTGACAGCCAAGGCTATGCATAGTATGGCTTTATGAATACAGGGTAGCCAGCTGGCTAAAAAAGTGACCTGGGATCATCCAAGTGTGGGCAGGAGGGAGCGGACTTCGAGTAAGAGTCAGGGAGAAGGTGAGGGTCTGGGAAGAGGCTGGGTCCATTGTACTAGAATGGGCCAGGAGCCTCCTGGCTCAGCTTAGACAGGGCTACTTGGAAGGGTCTGGTGTACTTCCAGTTTTAGCCTCAGCCATTCAGTTTTTTAGTGACTGACCTTAATTTTGATTCTAAGGTCATAACAGGAGTGTGTTTAGCCAGGTTTGTCCCTTGGGCCCTGAGGGTGCATCTGTTCTCCTGTGAGGACTACATTTGTGGTTCAGCCAGAAGAACCCTGTCTTCCTCATTTTCTTTTCCTTACTTTCACTCCTCCCCTCATGTCTGCCTCCTTCCTACTTCTTCCTTCCTCTTTGCTTTCATTCCTTCTGGTTTCCTTTTCTCTTATTTCCTTTCTTATCCTTGCTTGGTCTTCCTAAAGTTCCTCGGGTTTGTTGGGGAGGGCTTAAGAAGCTTATTCTTAAGGAGTCTAGAGCATTGGGCCTGGGTCAGGAGATGTCACCTAGCTACACGTGGATTTCCGAAGTCATGCAGGACTTTTTTTTTTTAACTTGCTTCTCTAAATATCATACCTGAATTGTATAAAATGAGCACTAGTTCACTTTGAATAGCAAGCGATGCTCACTAACGGGATGTTCCGTGAACGAGCCTATATAAACTCCAGTTTAGAAGCTAAACAATCACTGAGATGAATTCTTGAGTCGAGCAATTTTTCTTAATTGTTTGCCGTACTTGCAGAGTTATTTTCAAGGGGGATTTTTGGTTCCCTTAAGCTTAGCTATAGTTAGTACTTTGAAACATATTGCAGAAAACCTTAGAATCTACTTAATAAGAGTGGTGAGAATTTTAAATAGTTCATTTTCAAAGTCACCACTATGCTGAATAATTCACTCACTGTTTCTTAAGAAAGGGTTTTTATGGATGTCGGTAGCGACTTAAACATTACCAAAGGTGATAAAAGTTTGGATTCTGGACCAAAACCAATATTTACTTATTTTGATCCTGTTTCTGGCTTAAATGTAAATGGCTCACTGCCTTCTCTCTAGCTTAGCGTCTCATAAAAAAGCCTCTCGGTTGGCCCAGGTATTGACTGGGTAGAACGTATGGAAGCCCTGCGCTCATTGCTTTCACTAAGGTGGGCCCGTTCTGATCGGGTAGGTCACTGGAGCTAAGACTTTTTTCTTCTTCTTGTTTTGCTTTATATTAAACATCAGTGTATATAGTGGCTTCCCGGCCAGTATTAAATTTATTCTTTTATTTTTATTTTTTATTGATCATTCCACTTGTTTACATCTCAAATGACATCCCACTCCCTGGTTACCCCTCCATCCCCCCATCCCACAGCTGTCCTCTCCACCCACTTCCTTTGCCTGTATGCGCATGCTCCCCAACCCACCCACTTCCTTTGCTTGTATGCGCATGCTCCCCAACCCACCCACTTCCTTTGCCTGTATGCGCATGCTCCCCAACCCACCCACACTCTCCCACCCCACCGTCCCAGCATCCCCTGTGCTGAGGCCTCAAGCCTCCCCAGGACCAAGGGCCTCGCTTCCTGTTGCTGTCAGGCAAGGCCCTCCTCTGATACGTATGTATCTGGAGCCATGGATCCCTCCAGATACACTCCTTGGTTGGTGGTCTAGACTGGGAGAACTGGGTGGTCAGGCTAGCCTAGGTTTTTCTTCCAATGGGGCTGCAGCCCCCCTCCACACCTCCAGTCCTTTCACTAGCTCCCCCACCAGGTCCCCTGAGCTCAGTGTGATGGCTGGCTCCAAGCATCCACATCTGCATTGGAACTAAGACTTTTAATCACACCACCAGGTCAAAATTGGCAAAAGCGTGGACACTGAAATAAGGTTCTTGTGTAATTGAATTTCTGACATAGATTAGCACAGGGTAGCCATTGTTCTGGGACGGTCTAGCAGAGGCAATGTTCCCTCACAGTTAAGAAGGGGAAGTTCTATTAACTTTATTTCTATTAAGCAGTTTAATATGAAACGGAGTTGTGAGTGTGGATTAATGCGTTTAAATATTCTGATGATAAAAATCTTAAAGCTTGCTGTATGGGTTGAGAAATATTTTATTTTTAGCTTAAATGCATAGAAAAGCACAGGTCAAAGGGCATGTACCCTGGTGCTATCGTATTCTGCCCCAGCGTTGAGTAGAGACAGTCATGTAAGAAGCACCCAGCAGAGGGGTGTTGATGGCGTGCATTCAGAGGACTCCATTAGTGTTCCTGCTGCAAATCCTTGTTCTATGAACTGTAAACCCTTGTTCTTCGAACCGTTCCTTGGTTAATAATGCTTTTCGCCTCTTTCTTTGTTACCTGTCCGGGAGCTCTGCCACGATCCTGTTCACCACGTTCTCGAGAACATAGGAAATGCTTCTCTGCAACCTTCCGTGGCTCGTGCCTTTCTTCCTCTTTCTGTAAAGCACCCCTGTTTCCCTGACAAACAAAAGCAGGCGTCCGGAGGGTGGCTTGCACCAGTGTTGGAACGTGCGCTGGATGTAGCTTACTTTTGGGATTTGGAAATGTGTCACAGCCCAGCAAGGTCTTCATTTCACCACTCACTGAGTGGTGGTATTTCGTGCGATCCCCTCCTCTTTCTCTTGGATTCCACTTCAGTCGGCTGTCATTCATTTTCCTCATTGTGTGTGTATCAAAGCTCCTCTGCGCCGAAACCCTCCTTTATCACATCATTGTCCTGACTCTCGCTCTCCTTACTCTCCCGGTGCCCAGCTTCTGGTACTCCAGCCTGGCAAACAGGACACTTGGGAAGTCTGGGACAGGGTCCATGGCTGCAGGGTCGTGAAACTGTGCCGTAATGCCGCAGGACGCATATTCAGCATAAAGGAATGACGAGGCATTTTACAGGCTGCTTGGAGTCAGACTTGCCTCGGGCGTGGCGTGAAATTGTGTGGACTGTGGGCGGGGATCCAGACACTGATACCTGTGTGAAGTTGTTTCCCAGAGATCGACTGTAGTCTTGGATGTCAGACTTGGTCATTCATCCTTACTTGGTCTGGTGCTCCGCACTGTGTGTGGCCCACAGTAGGTACTCAGTAAACGGTTTCAGTTTGGTTTTGCCTCAATTTTCTGTCTCAAAGATATGAAGAGAAAAAAAAAAAAACCTGCAACCTCTGTGTTACTGACTGATAGAGTTTCGAGGCCTTTGCCAGTTATACATTCAAGTTTTCCGTCAGGTAGCGTCAGAGAGGAACATGACCCTCCTCCGGTACTTAGTTAGGTCTAATCTCTGCTCTCTTGCCTTCCTTTTCCACACGTATTCCTGCCGCTGCAGCGGAGCACTGTGCGCATGCGCAGCACGCCCTGGTTCTCTGAGAACATGCAGAGTGACCCTTGAACTGAAATCAGAGCCCTCTTTGCTTTGACCCCCAAGGCAGAGCTTGTCAGAAAAGTCAGAGTCCTGGTGCCCAGAGGGGCGGATGGCAGAGGACTTGGCAGGAACGGCAGGGACGTGGTTAGCTGTGAGCCTGCTGGCCTTCCACCACATAAAGCTGTCGTACTGTCATGGACTCTTACATCACCTTGACACAATCACTCAAGTCAGCCATGGCCCCGTCTCCCCTAGCAAAAATAAATCCAAGCAGTTTAACCTTCGTGGCCGAATTTATTCAGCAGACTGTCATTTGCTGCCAAGAGCAGCATTTTCTTTGAGACGATGATGTTGGTCTTTGTAAGAATGGCATTTCTGATAGATTTGAATTCATGTAACATATTCGGGTGAGGATTTCCTTGAATGGCCATTCTTTCATTTTTTAACTAAAGTTTTAAACTAAGGCAGTATTTAATTTTTTTTCTCCTAAGGCTAAATCTTAGGTAGTTCTTGTCTTATAATTTTGCTTTAATTATTGTCCTAATCTTTATCTTAATTTTATGAAAATGTATTATTTAATACGAATAAAGCTATGTGCTTTCACACCAGTTAATCATTTGTAAGTAGTTCCAATAGGCAGTAGATACAAGCATAGTATGAAACTTAGTAACAATATAAACTGAAACTTTATTAATTTTTGTACTTGACTTTTAAAGACCACTTAATGAATGAATGACTCTGTGCATGTGTGCGTGTGTGCGTGTGTGTATGTGTGTGTGTGAACATTTGCCATGTGAATATGTGGAGGTCAGAAGAAAACCTGTGGGTGTCAGTTCTCTTCCATTGTTGCTGTTCCCAGGGATAGACCTGAGGTCACCAGGCTTGGAATCAGGCCCCTTTACCCTTTGCGCCATCTCAGAGCATCTCCCACCCCCTTCTTTTTTGGAGATCTTACAAAGTACCTCAGGCTGGCCTTGAACTCTCAAGTCTCTTGTTCTTGTCTCTACAGCTCTAGGGTGAGGATTACAGGTGCCAACCACCATTGGCCGAGCTTACTCTAATGTTGATGACACATGCTAATAGAAGATTTAATATTCTTAAACATCTGAGATGGTTACGCACAGGGCGTACCAGGAGATCTCCATGCTCCCCAAAGAGCTGCACATGTTAATTCTGGAGAAGAAACCGTAGAGGACAATACTGTGGTCTAAGTAGTTTTGTGTTTATAGTGTAGTGTGAGTGGAGAACCTGAAAACAGGGTTTAGTAGGAGCGACATCCCGTGTCTATACAGAAAAGATGCCATGTTAAAAAATGAGCATCAAGCCATATTGAACTCGGGTTGGAAGAAGTTCAATATGGCTTTGTGTCTGGTCTCAAAATGGAAAACCGTGTTCCGAAGGAACCAGAGCAGCTGAGGAAGCTGTTCATTGGTGGTCTGAGTTTTGAAACCACAGGACAGCTTAAGAGGACATTTTGAGAAACGGGGCACAATGACAGACTATGTGGTAATGAGAGATCCTCAAACAAAGCATTCCTGAAGCTTTGGTTTTGTGACCTACTCTTGTGTTGAAGAGGTGGATGCTGCAATGTGTGCTTGGCTGCATGAGGTTGATTGGTGTGTGGTAGAACCAAAGAGCACTGTTTCTGGAGAGTCTGTAAATCCTGGTGTCCATTTAATGGTGAAGAAAATTTTTGTTGGTGGTATTACAGAGGATACAGAAGAATATAATCTGAAAGACTATTTTGAAAAGTATGGCAAGATTGAAACCACAGAAGTTATGGAAGACAGGCAGAGTGGGAAAAAGAGAGGATTTGCTTTTGTAACTTTTGATGATCATAACACAGTTGATAAAAGTGTTGTTCAGAAATACCACAGTATTCATGGGCATAACTGCGAAGTGAATAGGGCCCTTTCTAAACAAGAGTTGCAGTCTGCTGGATCTCAGAGAGGTCATAGAGGTGGATCTAGCAACTTTATGGGTCGTGGAGGAAACTTTGGAAGTGGTGGAGGAAACTTTGGTTGTGGAGGAGACTTTGGTGGAAGAGGAGGCTGTGTTGGTGGAGGTGGTGGCAGCAGGGGTAGTTATGGAGGTGCTGGTGATGGATATAGTGGATTTGGAGGTGATGGTGCAGCTATGGTGGTCCTGTTACAGTAGCAGAGGAGGCTATGGAGGTGGTGGACCAGGTTATGGAAACCAAGGTGGTGGATACAGTGGAGGAGGAGGAGGAAGGTGTCATGTTTACAGTGAAGGAGGACATTTCGGTGGAAGTAACTATGGTGGTGTTGGGAACTACAATGAAGTTGGAAATGATAGTGGACAGCAACCATCAAATTATGGACCCATGGGGGGCAGTTTGGGTGGAAGAAGCTCAAGCGTCCCTGTGGATCTGGAGGTGGAAGTGGTGGATAAGGAAGCAGAAGGTTTTATAGTAAAACAGAAACAGCTACAGTTCTTAGCAGGAGAGAGAGCGAGGGGTCATCGGGAAGGCTGCAGGTTACTCTGAGACAGTCGTCCTAAATGCACTAGAGGAACTGTAAAAATCTGCCGCAGGAGGAACAATGATCCACAGTCAGAAAAGTTACTGTAGCTTCAACAGGAAACCCTTCCTGTTCAGGACTGTCACAGCCACGGTTTGCAAAACGTGCAGCTATTGATTAGTGCAATGTGGTGTCAATTACACGTACATTCCTGAGTCTTTTATCTGTTGCAGCTTTGCCTTTTCCTTTCCCTTTTCAGCACCTCGGGCATGTAAATGGTAGTACCAGGAATAAAACAATTAGGGAATTTTTAACTTTTCAAAAAACATGATCATCAAGCATTATTTTAAAGAAGTAACTCCTTCGCTGTCTTTATGACGTCATGTAACCCGTGTTAGTCCCCAAAACATAAGGACTCTTGCTTTACTTATAAATATGTATGTATATAACTATACATTTACACCTTGTTGATTTGGTGTGTGTGTGATGGGGCACCAGACACCTCTCAGGACTTGGTTCTGTCCTTCCTGAAGATCAAACTCGGCTCGTCAACATTGGTGGCAGGTGCCATTACCTGCTGAGCCATCTCATTGGCCTTGTTTTCAGCAGATTTTTGTTTCTATAGATTTGCCTGTTCTCAATGCTTCAACTATGCCTTCCTTAGCTTAATGCTTTCAACATTGATCCACGTTATGTTATATGGCTTGTGTACTTCATTCCTTTTCATTGATGAATAATATTCCATTATTTATTCATTGTCTTAATGGGAATTTACACTAATTAAATTATTTTATTATGAGTAGGGATATTATTAATATCTGTACAGAAAATTCGGTGTGGACGTGTGGAGAAAGGAGCATGCCACAGAGCACAGTGTGTGTCATAAAACAATATCCTTGCTACATGTAATGGGATGTTTTTTCTTTCCCCACATTCTGTTTTATATTTTCTAAAATCCCTGGCGACGATAGATTATGGTGATTTTTTTTTTCTTGCCTGTTCCTTTCCCACAGAAAACCCAAACTGCAGCCCTGGGCAGGAGGGAGTGACTCTAGGCAGCAGGCACGCAAACCCTGTAGCCCTTTAGTGCTGCATTCTGGCCTTTCCTGGAGTGTTCCTCCAGTATTCTGCTTGTTTCCAATAATAACTTCACACTGAAACGATTCCTATACCATAAAAGTTTACCCTCTAAATGTATCATTAAGTGTGTTTTAGATACAGTTTTTAATAAGCCTGTAGTCATTTTCACTGTGGGGTTTTCCTCTTGTGTGGGTGGGGCTCTCCAGGTTTTTTGCAGTGGTGTTTGAGGGTGCTCCAGTATGCTGGCCAGATCGTTATCCCTTAACTCTGGGCTAGTGTTGGATGCAGCCTGCAACTTAGCTGAATCAGTTTCATTTTCTTGCAGTGGATTCTCATATTTAATAAATATTTCACCACTTAATCAATCAACCATGTGTTCCCAGATCTCTAACAGTTTTCAGCAAACATTCTTTCTAAAATCTGTTATTCCAAAGTTAATTGTTTGTGTTATTTTCCTGAAGAAATCATTAGGTTAGAAAAAGCCCATGTGCTATTTTTTTTTCTGTTAGCATCATATGTTCATAGCAGAAAGAGTTCAAGAGGAAAGCTCCCAAATGTGCTCAGTTTTGTTACTGCTGTTGACACTGGTGTGCATGGTGTGTGTGTGTGTGTGTGTATGTGTGTGTGTGTGTGTGTGTGTGTGTGTGTAGTGTGCATGTGTGGTGTGGATGTATGTGTGTGTGGGTATGGATATTTCATCTCTCTGAGGTTTTGGCCTCACATTTCACCTGAAGAGAGACATGGTCTACTTCTGTGCACCTCTAGGCCTTGTCCACCGGTGTGTCAGATATGTCTGAGCTGTTAATCACACCTTCTTACAGCCCCTGCTCTCTGCAATGTGTTGTCACTAGAATTGCAGATCCTTCATTTCTCTCCTTGTTCTTCTGTTCTTGAATAATACGAGGAGACTGGAAAGTATGTGGTAGACTTCGGAGTCTTGGTCTTTTTTTTTTTTTTTTTTTTTTTTTCTTTTTGGACAAGATCTTGCTGTGTTTATTTGGGCTGGCACTTGCTTTATCACCTAGGCCAGCCTCAGACTTCCTGCAGCCCTTCTGCCTCAGCTTCCTGCCTTTTGGGAACACAGGCCTGTCTATCATACTGAGCTCCATCGATTGTCAGACACTGCACATGCAGCGTGTGTGTGTGTGTGTGTGTGTGTGTGTGTGTGTGTGTGTGTGTGTGTTAATTCCTTTTAACGATTTGGGTTGTGGACTGGCATCTATTTAATTCACTTTGCCCCCATTTTAGCATGTGTACTAGCCGACAGTAAGTGCCCTGGGAAAGAAAACAGCATGGCAGTGGGGTCTTATGGTCTTGGATGGCAGAGCAGCATGAAGGTATAGGCTGTAGTCTCTCTTGCAGTGCTGGTGATTGACTTTAGGACTTGAGTGTGTTAGGCAAGCACTGTAGCACTGCAGTGATGCGCAGCCCTCATGTGGTGATCTTAGTAGGGTGGTCCATGAGTCCTCCTAGGGAAGATGGAAATAAATCTTGCACTCAACTAAGAGGGACATTCCAGAATGGAGTACCTAGTAGGATGACTCTAAGGCTGAAGTCTGTCTGTCAGTAGCAAGAAGACTACCCTAAAGAAGGGGGTGCTTACCAGCCTTTAATCCTAGCCCTCAGGAGAAGGCAGATCTCTGTGAGTTCGAGGCCAGCCGGTCTACATGGAGAGTCTGGGTCAGGATTACAGAGCTCTCGCAGGCCTGGAGCTCCCAGCCCAGGCTGGATCCAGTCTTATGTTGATCCTCCTGCTTGTACCTGCTGACTTTAGGGAAGAGAGGTGTGTACCACCACGGCCAACAGGAAAGTCTTACTGAGGGGGTCTTATTTGTGATTATTCTTGTCTGTGGCTGAGGGATGGTATTTGGAAGAATTCTTCTCTCTGGACCTATTTTTAGTTTCATCCCTGTAATGTTAAAATACTGGACAATCTCGCCAAGGAAGACCAGGTAGATGTTCAGTAAGGTTTCTGGAGGCAACCCAGTTTCCTTCTTGTCCCACGGTCTCACAATCCAGTACATCTGGGTTTTTCTCTGCAAAGCGGTATTATTTTTGTGTTCTTAAATGAACTTACACTTTACGGTTAATACAAGCATGGAAATAAGCTTCTTTTTCTGTGTTTGTAGATGTTTTCAGTTCGAATTTGCTATAAGAGCTTACGAAGTAGAGGAGCTTTTTTCTGTGCATGGAAGATGAGGGTGCTTCTAACTCACCTTTGAACATATCCGGTTTCACAAAGAGAGGAAGTAGACACAAACTGCATTAAGACACTTTTATTAGCTGTCTAAGAGGGAAAGCAAGATGATTCAGCATTGGAACTGACCGAGACAGGCATGAGAAACTATCTGAAGAACTTAAGCCAGGGCATAGCTTAGTGGGAGAGTGTGTGCCCAGTATGTCAGTCCCTGTGACCACAAACACGAACAAACTAATAAAAATATGCCTTATAAAACAAACTCATCATTCAGTTTTCGCAACGGGAGACTTAGTCATAATCTCCCTAAAGTCATACTCCCTAAAACTTAGTATTCCAATGTCTTATGCTGTCCCATGGGTGATGCATTTATAGGTCGTGTAGTTGAGTTGCTACTGAACTCGCTGGCAGACATGATGGGCGTATCGTTTTCAGTAAGATTCAGTGGAATGCACATTCCGGTAAAGACTTCGAGCTCTGTGACGGTGGTACTTGCTTATAACTCAATAACAAGCCACTGAAGTAGTTTCTATGAAAGCGATATTTACTATAGTCCTGACAAGTCTTCCCACGTTAGGCTAATTACAACTTACTAGACAACTTTTCTCCATACGATTATCCTGTCACAGCTGTCAGACTCGAATAGAAACCAAGTGTTAGGGGAACAGAGATGTTGGAGACAGACCCCTCAGACAGTGGTTAAAGACACTGTCAGCTAAGAGCATCAAGGGAAGCAAAATCAGTCTGACCACTGATCCCAGAGAAAATTTTGTTCCCATATCCTGTTTTTTTTGGTGCTTAGATGGTACTATTATATACAATACATCCTTGTAATTAAGCCTGTTGAGTCTTTACAGCACCTCTCAGAGGTTGGCATTTAATGAATCCAAAGCCAGAGACAAAGACAGCTGAAATAACTTACCCAAGATCACTCATTTAAAGAAGGGCTAGAGTGCGTGGTTAAGGAGAAAATGTGGCTCTAGAATCTGGAGCTCCACCATAGCTTTTGTTTTAGTTATTGCACAGAAGGAAAACTCTTTGAGGCCAGTTTTAAAAACTGGGCTATATTACTGCCTCGTGTCTCAGAAACGTACCTCGTCCGGCAGTAGAGGTCTGTGGGCACAGCCTTATCTTCCTCAGGGTCCACTGTGGTTTTCCTGGAGTCTTTGGCACACATTGCATTCAGGCTTGCTGGCTGTAAGGAAGATGGTGGAACATTCCAGGAAGGTCAGAGAAGGACAGAGATGGTGCAGTGGCATTTGCTGAGGATGCTGGTCTGGGGAATGTTCGAGTCAGGAGCCTTTGCCAGGAGGCAGTTTCTGAGAAACTCAGTGGGAGAGGTTCAGAGAGACTACCTACACAGTTTTGAGAAGTGAATAGTGCTCCCTGGGGGTCATTTCATAAATTAAGTGCAAAGTGACCTCTGTGGTAAGTGTTCATTTGCTTAGAACAACAAAGAGTGAACTATCACAAAACCGAATTTCACTTTTCCCTTTGAAAAAAGATTCAAGATTTCTGTAGGAATCCTCTCTTTAACTCAGCATGGTATAGGCATGAGTCCTCACACATTTACTAATTAGCGCCTTAGTAGAAGCTAGAACTACAGAGCATAGTTTAATTCAGCTTTGTATTAAAACACTAAACATACAGAGACCCGGGTCACCCACTCGAAAGATTGGAAACAACATTTCAGGCCCTGAGTATGTGCAGTGGACACTTGGCGTCAGTGCAGAGAGAGAGAAAATGGCTCCAGTCCAGCTCTGGGCTCAGCAGCTCCACTATCTTGCCCTAATGAGGCCATGGCTTCTAGTGATTCTAGTTGATTTTACTTTCTGTTTCTGACACTGCGGTGCTTAAGTGCCATCAACCTTTGACATGAAGTTGTTCCGGTCACTGGTTGAGTTCATGCCACAAGCGATGAATGGTCAGACTAAGAGTTTCGTTTCCCTGTTTGCCTTCAGAAGTGAGGTCATGATGCTGAGAAACCGTGAGTGTTATAGCTTTGTGCTCTCTCAGAGCTAATGGGGTATCTGTCTGTGGCTCTGACTTCATGTCAGCGAGCATGTTCTAGAGACTTCTCAGGAAGGCTCTCACCTTTCCTTCATCCAGAGACCAGTTACTCCATTTTATTTACAGCTCTTGGTGGGTTTGACAAGCTACCGAATGTGGTCCTTTCAACCATGTAGGTGTGTAGTTGGCTACATGCTTCTCGACATAATTTTGTGCACATGTGCACATGCGTGTGCACACATGAGTGTGATGAGATATGAGTTGATGAGTAGAGTTTTCTTGTGTATAGTGTCCCTTAGTATTTCCTACTTCAAGAGAGAATCGAGACTCAGTGTATTTTAAAGTATTTCCCACTTTTCCAAGGAAAGTCTTCATTGCTAAGGGTCCAGTAGTGACTTGCTCCAGTCAGTAATAGGAGTGCAAATGAAAATATTTTCTAGAGTTTATCTATCCATATACAACTGAATAATTCCATTATTTGGCCAGCCCTTAGATCTTTGATAGTATGCTGTGCAGTTGTATCCACTAGTCTATTTATTCACTTAGGCTTTTGTATTTGTTTGTTTGTTTTGAGACAAGCTCTCACACTGTAGCCCAGGCTGTCCTGGAACTTACTGGGTAGCTCAGGCTCACATCAAACTTGTGCCATTCTCTCGCCTCCCACATGCTGAGATTTGAGGCATGTACCACCATGCCTAGCTCTATTAATATGTTTAGGTTCAGGTTAGATATTTTAAAGTTAGAAGCTCTGAAAAGATTTCAGATATATGTAATGTTATGTAGATGTAAGATAGGTTTTAAAATGATATTTATGTTTTACTTCAAACATATATGGTAGAGAGATTCTTCATTTTCCCTTTAACTTAGTGGTAAAGAAATACTCTGTATTTAAGGCAGCTTCGAGATGTTAGCTGGAAACCCATGAATGAAACTTTAGGGGTACATTTATGCCATAATTTACTGTACTCGTTCCATAAGCCCTTGCTTTTAGCTTTTAACACATATTTTCCATAGGTATTCACGGCAATTTTTTAACGGATATATTATGCTATTCCATTCTCTCACACACATATGTATATGCATATATGCATTCACTTACATACATTTTTCATTGTCTTCCTCCATTACTGTGGTATTTGGGGAGTTGAGATAACCATTGTGTGCACCCCACCAACCTTTGTCCCACTGTTTATACGATGGTTTTGCCGTGGTCCTTGTCTTTACAGCTCTATCATCTTGTATCGAAGTGAAGAAAACTTTTGGTCATTGCCTTAAAGTTATAGATAAAAACCACCCTGGGAACATCGTTGACACCATAGATGATAACAGTCCACTGCACTGATTTTTCTTATGCAGTGCAAGTTTTGTTCTTTTCAGTTTTTTTTCTGCATTATTTCTTGACCATGCTCATAGTAAACTTTTGGATAGTTGGGATATGTAATAAAGAATGAATCTTATTATTTTAAATTATTTTATGTGTGTCAGTATGTGTGTATGTGTGGGTGTATGTGTAGGTGTGTGTCTGTGTGTGGTATGCATGTGTATGTTTATATGTGTGTGTATGTTTGTGAGTATATGTGTAAAAGTACCTCTAGAGTTAAGTAGCTTTATTTTCTAGCCGTAGAAGAGTGAGCAAGGCTAACCTAGTGGGAATTTGTTTCCTAAAGAAAGTCTAGTAGAATTGGTACATGCCAGCCATTCATTATGAATCTTTGCTCAGTGATATTCCTGAGTTTTCTTTCTACAAGCACCAGAGATAGCCCCTCAGTGTAAATGAGCTTAATTCTCAGACACTTTTATTATCTGTAAGCAAGATGAAATCAAATAATCAAAGAAAAAAAAAGAATAGGGTGGCACAATATAAATCCCGATGTGAAGAACTCAGCATTCTTAATTCTGTTCTTTGGAGTTGGTCCATTTCTGCTGCTGTCTCTAGGACAGATTGTAAGTCATCTGGCAAACCCAACTCTTATTTACAAGTTTTCTTTTGAGATAATCAGCTTTAGGGCTCAATGACTAATTATTCATTTTAGAGTGTGGTAGCTTAACTGCTCACTCTTATTTCTTCCTCTTCTTTCCCCTGCCTTTATTTAGAATTCACTACTAGTAGGGAATTGTCTCACTGCAAACTCAGCCTTCTAAGTTTTTCTCACAGCACTGTGATTATGACTGTTTCCAGTTCTCATATGTGAAAAGAAGACGGAAGGAAGGGTGGTTTCCTGACTCAGTCATCAATCAAATGTGAAACCTACTGTGGGCTTAGAAGAGCTCTTGTCTCGGGAGGAGAGCATCAGTTTCCCAGTGCTGGTTCACCTGAGGGATTTTTGTCTACTGATTTCCTTGGGGCTCCTCATACTCAGATTCAATTACAGCCTAGTGTAACCATAGATCCTGTTGTTCCCAGGCTCCTAAGCATCTTAGCTGTCTCCTTTGACCTTCAGGATTATGCAAGCAAGCATTTTTTTTTGTTCATGCCTGAAATTAAAGGTCTAGTAATGGGCAGCTAATGGCTAGGATGCTTGGGAGACTGATTTATCAGAAGTTAGCTGGAGCATAAATAGGTAATGAGGCTGCCGGGCTTCCTGAATGGAGAGAGAAAATGGGAGCTGATGCCAGCACAGGTCAGCACAGTCTCTGCCCCCTGCTTATTGGAACAGGGGCCACTGGAGAAAGGCAGAGTCCAAGGTTGTCAGCACTCTCAGAATGGGATGCAGGGAATGCCTGGGAAGAAGTCATCTTATTCAAGGGCTACACAACATAACCTTTGTCCTTAGGTAGAAACCCCCCAAGTAGATTATGTGTCTACCAGTTGTGAAAAAAAAAAATAGCCCACTAATTAGAGCCAACAAGAACTGAACTTTGAGATGGAAGGCAAGGAGGAGGAAGTAAAAGTCATAATATTGGAGCTAAGTGGTTTTGAGAAACATCTCTACAAGGAGCTTGGTTTACTGTCTGTCACAAGGTAGACACTAAATAGCTTCTGTCTTGGTGCATTGGTCCTTTTTAAATATAAAACAATTGAATTATCCATGTTATTTAAACAAGTTCCTTCATAGTGTGGCCTGGTTCCCACTTCCCTTTTTGTTAACTAAAAGCTTGGAAGCTTCTGTTGTTTTGGTTGGGTAGAGAATTTTCAGAAGAACATACATTTGTAAAGAGTACTTGGGGGTGTTGAGTATGTTAGTACACACCTGTCATCTCAGTATGTGGCCCAAAGCCACATTCCAAGTGTCCCTGAGCCACATAGGAAGGACAAAGCCAGTAGACCAAACAAACCAGAATCGCAGGGTCTACGGCACAGACTCCAGGGCATTTAATCAAGTCTTCTTTCTGACAGTTCAGCATGCGGCCAGCGTTGAGTTGCTGCTTTATGCCTGCAATTCAGGCCTGACCTTCTCAACCTGATTCCTCAGACAATCTGACTGTGTCCCAGCATGGCTCACATTTTCCCCGTGTTGACTGGACCTAACTTTCGTACCTTTGCTGGTCTTTTTACGAGGTCTTCTTCTGTCGTTTGTACTGTCTGAGGAGCACCAAGTCACCATGGCTGTACGGCAGAGGGGGTGCTGCCGTAAATCAGACTGCTGTACGGCAGAGGGGGTGCTGCCGTAAATCAGACGGCTGTACGGCAGAGGGGGTGCTGCCGTAAATCAGACTGCTCTGGCACATGTGCATATTTTATAATCATTTGGTAGCTTTGACTGTGAGATTTTTGGGGGAGGGTGCAAGGAACACATCTCTACTCATCTCCGTCTCCTCAGGGCTTCGCCCATGGTCAAAACTCTAAAGGCTGAATGGACCCACTGGCTTGTAACAAGTCCACAATATGCGCACCATTGCTCTCTGCCCTTTCGGAGATGAACGCTTCTAGGTGGGAGGCTCTAGAAGATGTGTTCCAGTTGACTCACTTGTAAATTCAAGACCCAGTGTTTCGTCCCGGATTAGCTCTTTAAAGTTCGTTTTTAGTAACTTTTTTATTGATTCTTTGTGAATTCCACATCATGCATCCCAATCTGTTCATCTCCTAGTCTCTCCATATCTGCCCCCCAGCCTTGCACCTCCCCCTGAAAGAAAACAGAAAAAAAAAAATCAATAAAAATTAAAATAAAAAAAAACCTCTCTGTGGAAGCCACAGTGTGTCACAGTGTGTCACAGTGTGTCACAGCACACCCCTGTGCCCAGACGGTTTTACTTGCAAATGTTCATGGTCTGGTTCAAGGCCTCTGGCTTCTGCTCTGCTATCAATATGGGAGCCTCACTGGGACTCCTCTTAGTAACCCTGCCATAGAGATCCTGGAGCTTTGGTTCTGCTGGGTAGGTTCCTGCATGTGCTCCAATAGTTCATACATGTGGTAAATGTTGGAGTGGGCCAACTCAGAGTACTGCATCTGGGCCTGGGTTGCCCAAGCCACTGGGGCCTGCTTGCCCTCTCTGTCCAGTTGAGGGGCCAGATCTACTGGGTGAGGAGCAGGTCCATCTCTCATGCCCATGTCTCCAGGGCCAGCCTTCCCATGCTGCTCAGGTGAGGGGCGGGGCCAGCTCTTCAGCATTCCGTACAATCAGCAAGGGGCGGAGCTAACTCAGTTCAGACATCCGCTTGGCCTTTGGTGGTAACATGAGCCATAGTTATCAATACAGGCTTCTCTGTGGCAGGGACATGGACCTGAACGTGGCCCTTGGAGGCAGCACAGGCCTGGGCTACTCACATTACCATTCTCATGTCTTCAGCTTAGCCTCTCTTCGTAGAACACACACTGTATACTTGTCTCTTGGCTTATACTTGCTAACATAGTGACTCCAACCCCCTGGCCAGAGCTGTCTTCATTTTTGAGAGCATGTTTTTGTTCCTGCTATTATTTTTAAATTTTGCCCCAAATGACCTATTATTGACAAGCACTGTTTTGGGTTTTGCCATAGTAGTACGGGTGTCTGGATCTAAAGAACAGTTTGGCTAAAGATAATGTGTAAGGTAGGTGCAGCATGTAACAGAGCTTATGAGAACTATGGGTGAGATTGAGTTGGCCAGACAGAAAACAAAGCTGTATTTATCAGAGTCATCGACGCAGAAACATGAGTGATATCACTTATATGGTGTATGTTGCGTTTGCTTACTCTCCTCGCTAATGCCTGGCAGCTCTTCATAAGATGGTCTTAGATCTTACCTGCCTGGCTACTCTTACCCAAGTACACAAATGCTACGTGATGAAGAACAGTCTTGGTGCATCCGAGTTTAGTCTCGGGCCTCCGACAAACGTTTACTTGAGGCAATGGGGTAATGGATGGGACAAAAGAGAAGCCATTTTTAGCATGTGAAAATAGGACTAATATGTACAAGTGATACTTGTTTTTGGATTTTTGTCTGTTATTAAACTGAAGATACTAGACTTCTAGGAATCCATCAAGTGACAAAGTATTCAGGAAGCAAGAATAGCTAAAGGTTCTGCTGCATACTTAAATTTTTCTTTTTAATAATGTTAATTACTTTTACAATTATGTTGCATGATAGCATTTGATTGGTAATCTTCCTGATCCATTGCTAGTCATTGATTTATGTTCAGGCAGAAATTACTTTGTTGCTAATAAGGCAGTCTAGAAAAATTAAATTTTAACCTCTGGCATATTTAGGTTGGCTCTGGTTTGCTGACTTTAGATGATGTCAAGAGAAAAGGACAGGATGCCAAAAAGCTGAATTTATAGGGAACATGGTGTTATATTAGCTTCATATTTAAATTTCAGATGTTTTTGTGAATAATAAACAGGTTCCAATCTGGAAATCATATCAAGTTCCTTGGGTCCTACAATCCTATGATTCACTTTTTAAATTAGAAATTAAAATTAACCTTATGTAATTATACAGGTTTATTAAGGTTTCTCACCATCTGGATAGTTAGAAAAATATTATTGCATCTTTTGTTTCACGACTCCTATAGATTGTTAGCCATATTTTTATACCTATGTCTTCTATTCAGTGAAAAATAGGCATTTATTTATATTTTAAACTGTAATTCCGAGTTTCTAAGCATTTAATTAGATTGGTTTTAGAGTACGCTTTGTGTGTCAGATGAGGTCATATTGAGTTCTAAAACAGAGTTCCAAAACAGAAGTGCAAAGCTTCTTTTTCATGTTTCATTTTCTTTCTGTGGTCTCTAAAAATGCAACCCAGAGATCATTCTCACACCTCTAAAGAGGTTTCTGTCATAATTATCACTCACCAGAAATCATGAAAACCTGCGTGTACCTCCGAACCACAGGATGACAGCAAGGGTTCAGGTATGGTGGAACAGCCTCCTGGGAGCCAGGTGCCTGGCTGGCCACCAGCTGGTGTACTTGGAAATGACTTTTGCCCATATGTGTCTCACTCTTTCTGTTTGTAAGATAAAAAGTATCCTAATGTTTGAGTTCTAGGAATCTTTCCAATGCTATTCCGAAACACCGAAGTGTTTTTTAACAGCTTTTACAGATGGTTGTGAGCCACCATGTGGTTGCTGGGAATTGAACTTAGGACCTCTGGAACACCAGTCAGTGCTCTTAACTACTGAGCCATCTCTCCAGCCCAACAACTTTTAAGATAAGAAGTGAAGACCTGAGGATATAGGTGGTAGAATTCTTACCTCGGCCGTGCAAAGCCCTGTTTCAATCCCTAGCGCTCCCCTACCCCTAAATTCAAAGTTTGTTCTTACATAATAATTAGAAGTCAATTTTAATAAAATTTTATTTGTGAACTATCCCTCAGATATAGTCGTTACCATTGTCATCTTCTTGTCCTTATCTTCCTCTTCCTTCTTCTTTTAGGTGAGGAGGATATGCTGGGGGTTGGGCCCAGAACCGTGCTCATGGGAAGAATGCATTTATCCATCGAGCCACACACAGGGCTTCTGCTGTTCCTCACTTTTCATCTTCAGTGTCAAATGAATAGGTTGACAGTAAACATTAGCTAGTTTTCTCTTCTCAAATACTTCATTATCTTCCAACTTTAGAAAGCAAGGTTTAAGTTTAAAGTTGAGGATGATATTGCCTCATTAAAACTGTTGAGTAATAAGCTGGATTAGTAATACTACAGGACTAGTCTATAGAATACTGTAGTGTAATTCTACTTAATGTATTACTTCCGCAGTGTAACCTAAGGAAGTGCCTGCTTTTTCTCTTTGGATTACTTCTGTGACTAGTCATACGAAGTCAGCTCCCAAATGCAAAGATACTACACTTGCGTTTATCTTACCGCCAGTGTGGTTTGTTGGTATTGTGGTTGGATGAGGTTTGATTGTGTCTGTCAAAGGTTCGTGAGCTGGAAGTACGGTGCCAACACTGGCTTGGCTGAAGCAGTGGATTCTGTGAGATGTAGGGCCGGTGGGAGTTCAAGCATAGTGTAATTAGGTGATACACATTTATGTGGCCCCCACCTCTGATTGAGTTACTTCTCACGAGAATGTTTTGTTTGTGAGACAGGGTCTCACCATGTAGCTCTGGTGGGTCTAAACTTTTCTGTGTAGACCAGGCTAACACCAAACTCAGAGATCCACCTGTTTTCATGCCCTAGTTCCAAGTGTTGGGATTAAAGACACATGCCATCATGCCTAATTCACAACAGTGGTGTTTTTATAAAATGAGACAATCCTGTACTGTTGGCCTCCTCTGCACACTGCAGGTACTTTTCCTTCTTCGTTACCACAAGTTACAGCCAGGGGTCTTCTTGAGGGTGCAGGTGTTTGGCCATTTGGACTTGTCACCCATCAGAATTGTGAGCAACGTAAACCTATATTATTATCCATTACTTAGTGGTGTGTGTTTTGTGAGAGCAACATAAAATGGACTAATCCTTCCTGAAGGCCTGTATGAAGAATTTGATGCTTGTGGCTTTAGAAGTTTCAGCCCTACTGCTGTGGATGCCTTCATTTTAACCCGGCAGTGGAGGGAAATGTCATAGCATTGGTTCCATGGACAGTTTGGATTTGCTTTTATAACTGTTCAAAAGCAGTACTAGGTACCCTGTATAAATTCCTTATTGTGGATATAACACATTGCTCAAACGTAGTGTCTTAAAAATATAGTACTGTCTTGTAGTTCTGGGAAGCATTGTCTGTACTGTGTTCCTTCAGGAGGCTTTTCTTTTCAACCTCTTTTTGAGTGTGCAGAGGTCAGAGGATAACTTGATGACTTCTCCTTCTGCCATGTGGGTTCCAGGGGTTGTACTCAGGTCTCAAGCTTGGCATTAAGTACTCCAAACCTCTACGCTGTCTTGATGGCTCAGCATTTCAAGGGCCTCTAGGGACATTTGATCCTTGTTTACTTTCTGGAGGCTGCTAGGAGAGTCTCCCCATAAAGTCCTCAACTTAATCGTTGCTTTGCACAATCCCTCTTGCAGTGTAAGCTGTGTGTCCATAGTCCTTGTGCAGGGCTGTTAGTCTGCCTTCCAGTCATTGCTGTACCTCACTGAGTCATCACCTCATAAAGGTCGTCCAAGACACCCTAACATCCCCATCCATCCTGGTAGTTTGGACCGCGCTGCCTAATTTTATTAACTCTTAAGAGAGTGGTTGTATTTTCTAAACTTATTATTTTTTTAATCTAATTAATAAGTCATTGTCTCCTTGTAGTAGGCAGATAGAGCAGAAACTTGGTCAGTCTAACTCCTTCTAGCACATGGAGCACTGGCAGAGAAATTTGTTCAGTTCATCTTTCTGAATATAGTTTTTGAAAACACCCTATGTTAGAATTGTAAGTAATATACACTTAAAAATGCATGAACCTTAGTTAAAGTAAGATTTCCTTTTATTTCTTTTGAATATAAATTTCTCCTTGGGTCCTGACTGAAACCTTTAAATACACACACACACACACACACACACACACACACACATACACACACATGTAAAATAGAGCTGCAGGAAGAAAATAAATAAAAATCAGACTGAATTACTCTGTGCAAAATGAATAGAACCAGAGGACATTATGTTAAGTGAGATAAGCCATGCAGAAAGACAAGTACTTCTTACTGTTTCTCACGTATGGTGTCTTAACATGTTAGTCTAGAAGAAGAGGAGGAAGGGGGAGGGACGAGGAGAAGGAGAAAGAGGAGGAAGGGGGGAGGAAGAGAAGGAGAGGAGGGAGAAGAGGAAGAGAGGGAGGAAGAAAAAGATGGTGAAGGAGGAGGAAGAGGGGAAGACAGAGAGGAGGAAGAGGAGGAGGGAGAGGAGGAGAGAGTGGGAAGGGAAGGAGGAAGGGGAGGAATAATAGTAATTATTAGAGGCTAGGAAAAGGAGTGAAAGGCGCTAGCAGGAAGTTGGGTAACAGTTACCATTACATGATGGAATAATAAAGTCTACTGTGCTGTAGGGTGGTGAGAGCTCACAGTAAGCCCTTAGATACTTTATGAAAAATTATAAGAATAGAAGAAGAAGAAAAATTATAAGAATCATCAGATGCTTCAAATATTAAGAAATGGTGAGGAAATAGAAATGCTAATCACTCTGATATAATTTTATACAAATGTTTTGAAATATTGCACTATACCTCATGTAGATACACAATTCTCACATGCTAATTAACACGGAAAAAGGGATTAGAATGAACAAAAACTGTAAGTACATTACTAAAAATAATGGTAGCATCGCCAGACTTTGAGCTATCAAACTGATGAAGCCTGTTTATCACAGATTTACAGTGTTAATATTCACAACTCATAGGAGACTGAGATAAAAGCTCTTATAATCACACAAGGGCCTGGGAAAAATGGAAGAGGGAAAGTTCATTTTAATTGAGACATCAGTTCTGGTAAGTAGGGCTTTCCTGATGCTGTTTCTAGAACATGATGTTAGTGGTTTAGGAAACCCAAGGAGCTTTTAGGCAGAAAGTAAGCTGTCTATTGACCTGATATTTAGAGCGAGCGGGCCTAATGGGAAGGCTGCATCTGGTATCATTGTTGTCTTGTGTTTCCAGGTGATTAATAAGACAGCCTGTTAAGTGAGCTACTCTGGAAATACTGAGTGAGCTCCTAGGGCTGCTCAGCACCAAGTCCCTGATACCATCCTGCTCTGCAGCCAGGAGAGAGATGGAAGAGTATGGGAGAGGAGTGTCGTGGACCACATCGGGCCACCTGAAAACTCATGTACTGGACGTGTGTGGTCATACATGAAGACAGGGTTTTACAAGAGGAGATTAAGGTTGAATGAGGTTGTCGGACTGGGGCCCCTAACCCAAGAGGACTCTTGTCCTCAGAAGAAAGGGGAATGACTCTGAGAGGTCACCCACAAAGACCGCGTGAGGACGTGGTAAGGCCACAAGAAAGCCTTGGGAGAAGCTGAACCTGCCAGCCTCTATCTGGGGACATCGATCCTCCAAAATTGTGAATAAGGAAGTTTCTGTCATATAAGTCACTCTCTTTGTGGTCTTCTGTTAGGGCCTCTGGGGCAGTTTCTAGGGTGAAGGGCAGTGACTTGAGTCCCGAAATTTCAGGAAACCGCCTAGGTAAATAAAGGTCTGGTGCAGAAAAGCTCTCAGGAGAAGTAGCGAGTAAAAGATCCAGGCAACGCTGATGTTTTTGAACTAGAGAGTAGATGAAAGAAGTCAGTGTGGATAGGGTGCAGGGGATGCTTGTGAGCCTGGGAACGCTGTGCTTGGGGTGGGCCGGAGCTGTCGGCATAGTAGAAAAGAAAGGATCTTTGACAGAACAGGGTAAGGTAAACTCCAAGGGCAATGGTAAATGAAGGAAACCAGGGCTTGGAGTTAGTAGAAAAGAGTGAGAGGAGTTGGGCTTGATTGACTGAGGAGGCCAAAGGTGCCTGCACTCTTTGTTCTTTCTAGGACTAGGGTTTCAGGAATGGCTGTACAGGAGTCTCCTGTTCTTCCAAATAGTGTTCAGTAGAATCATCTTGTCACCCCCAGAAAGCTCTATTATTGCTAGTTAGGCCCTCTCTTCTCACCACATCCTGACTTTAGTGAACGTGAACCCCGGGGCTGGTTGCAGTTCTGCTGATGCCCCATTCCACGATGCTGGTTCAGGGATTCGCATCACCATCAGCCCCACTGACTACCTGAGGCTGCTGAGGTGGGGTCCACCCTAAAACAATGTTCATTGTTTCTCTCCATGATAGCAGTTATACACATTTATTTTAGAATACATTTTAAATTAGGAATGTATTAAAAAAAAACCCGAGAGGACATGAAGTTATAAACAGAAGAATAACCACACACACACACACACACACACACACACACACACACACACACACACACACACACATCTTGTATCCTGTATTCTACTGCTTAGAGCTAGCACCTGGTACTGGGACTGAGAGGGAAAAGGCTGTTTTGTTTCCTGCAGTTTATGCTCCTGGTCATTCAATATACAAATATGAACATGATCTATAGGTATTTTTAGAGCCTCTGCTTGTTATCGGAATTCATAGGCAGTGATTATTTTCATCATAGAAACCTTTGGAGGATGATATTCTCAGTGTGTACAATGTCTTAAAGTTTGCCTCTTAGAAAGAGGTGGGGACTTCTTAGAAATTAGGCCTCACCACTTAGAACTGAAATGCTATTTTAAAAGGATACGTTAGACGGTTGATGAAGGATTTTGTTTTTTTTTTTGTTTTTTGTTTTTTTTTTTACTATAAACATCTTTGTAAGTAGATAGTATTTGCTGTATTATTTCAGTCTTGAATGAAACACAGTTTTCTTTTTGAGGTAGAAAGCTTAATTTGAAAAGAGCAGCTCATAGGAGAGAGGAAGTGTGATGCAGGGAAGGTGGATATGTTTTATGGTATGAGACAAAGCACAAAAGCAGAGCCCCGAGTGAGGGTAATTAACTTCGAACTGGCGAATGCGCTTGGCTCACAGGAAGGCCCAGAGCCTGCTGTAACATGCTGTCCTCTTTCCTCCTTGTTGAGCTGTTGTCTCATTTCCGATGCTGGGAGCCTTTCAGAAGCATCCTAAGAAATGCTCACACCTGATCACCACAGCAGAGAGTAAATACGCTTTACCTTTCTGATGTTGCAGCTTACTCACGTGGACAAGGCGAGCTTCCGGGTGGACGCCTTTGGAACCTCGTTCATTCTTGATGTACTGCTGAACCAGTAAGTGCTTGCTGCCGAGTTGCCTTCACTTGAATTGTGCTATCTAGTGACTTCAAGGTGTTAGCGCTGCGGATAGGGAATGAGAGCGCATTAGACATTGAAAAGCTTTACCAGGTCACTTCCGCAAACATATAATGGAAGGCAAGGGTTCTTCTAGCATCTGTCTCATAAGAACATGTATCACCTGAGCTTCCGATGGATGATAGATGATGAAAATACACTTAAGGCAGTAAACGGCCCTTCCTGTGTCACGTATACACGGAGGCCAAAGGGGAACTATTGGACGTTGGTTCTCACCATGTGCTGAGCTGAAACCAGGTCCTCAGGTTTGGTGGCAGGCACCCTTGCCTGCTGAACTGCTGAGCCATCTTAACCGTTTTACTCTTGTTTTTGAGAGAGAGGGTGTGGGGGGAGGAGAGAGCAGAAGAGGGTCTTTTCATTCATGTACATTTTACCCAACTTGCTTATGTTCTTTGAAGAATTCTGTGTGCAGAGTCCCTCATTTTCTGAGGGACAAACATGAATGACCACACTTACCAGAACAAGACTGAGAGGAAAGCAGATTTTAATAAAGATATTCGAATGAAAACACTAGACGTTTTTCTTTTTTGGCCTGGTGTCTATGTTAAATGTAGGTGGTAGGTAGCTATTTCCTTTTTAATTTTTCTTTATTCTCGAATTCATACATGCTTACAATGAAATAAAGTCATAACTTTAGCCCTAACTACTCAGTTTCCCCACACCTTCTCTTTCTGTTTCTCATATCTCCTCAGCATATTCTTTTTCCAACTTCAGGCCCCTCTTAAATTAAATTACAAACTGAATCCAGTTAGTAGTGTGTGTGTGTGTGTATTTATATATATTTGTGTGTGTGTGTATATATATATATATATTTGTGTGTGTATATATATATATTTGTGTGTGTGTATTTGTATATATATATATTTGTGTGTGTATATATATATTTGTGTGTGTGTGTGTATATATATTTGTTTATATATATATATATATATATATATATTTGTGTGTGTGTGTGTGTGTGTGTGTGTCCACTGGGGCATAAGCATCCTACCAGTGGTCACATCTCAGATATGATTGTCCAGCTCTCAGTGACTAGTAACCACCACTCAGTACCTATGCTGGCTTTTTGGCTGCCTTGATCTTATGAGGATGTATGTAGGTGACTCCAGCTGCCATGGGTTCAGGGACACCATGAGTGTCTATACCTTAGTCACTTGCTGTGAAGAGACGCCATGACCAAGGTAACTCTTATAAAAGAAAGCATTGGACTGGGGGGCTCGCTTACGGTTTCAGAGGTTCTCCTATGACTGTCATGGTGAGGAACACGGCGGCATGGAACACTTGATGCTGGGAAAGTTGCTGAGCGCTCTACAGCCGGCTCTGCAGGCAGCAGGCAGAGAGAAATGCTGGGTCTGGTGTGAGCTTTTTGAAACCTTCAAGTCCACCTCTAGTGACGCACTTCCTCCAACAAGGCCACACCTCATAATTTCCTAGTTTCCGAGCATTCTAATATGTCAGCCTCTGGGGGCCTTTCTTATTCAAAGAAAAGTCTATAAGACAGCATTTCACAGTGTTCTTCCCCATGGTCTAGCTCTTATGGTTTCTCCTACCTAATTTTCCAAGATGTTCCTTGAATGTGCACGAGGTGTGTGTGTGTGTGTGTGTGTGTGTGTGTGTGTGTGTGTGTGTGTGTGAATGCAGAGGTGGGATGTGATAATGTCGATATCCTGTTGGGTTAAGCACTCAGTACCATGTTCTAGGTGCTTTGGCCAGTTACACTTCTCATCTCTCCATTGACTGCTGACCACCGGAACAGAAGTGTCTGTGGTCCAAGTTAAGAGCAGCCAGGGTTTAGAAGCACTTTAACACATGACCGATTTGAAAGAAAACAACAGTAGGAGGTTGCCTCCTGGCCATAGGCTTTTGACTGTACCAGAAATGGATATTTACAGTATCAGAAGAGAAATTTCATTTTGTGGAGTAGAACTGGAATCTGGCCAGAACATGACGACGTACCTCGTAGCAGTTGAGCCATTGTTGTACCATCAGGCGCATCTTGCAGGGCAGGTTGGAGTTGTAGCCTGGGGAGCCTGGGTAGACCCATGTTTCCTCCCCTTCAGCCTGTGCAGGACCTTATAGCACTGTGAGAGACGGACATCAGGGAGAAAATGCCTTGAGGACATTTTGATCAGTTTCTTTGTCTGAATGTCAAAGTGTGTATGTGTGTGCATGCATGCATGCATGCTGCGTGTGTGTGTGTGTGTGTGTGTGTGTGTGTGTTGTTTTCATCAATAGGGTCTTACCAATCTTACCATCCAGTCAGTCCTCATAAGTAATGGTGACAAGAGCACAATTCAGTTATAGTAGGGTCAATAGTCTGTGCTGTTTTCCAGACTTCTGAGATCTCCCTGACTAAATTACTTGTAGAGAGACATCCCGTGACTTATCCTGTAACTTACACATAGTAATCCGTGTAGTCTGCGAGTGAGCCAATTGTCTATTAAATGCAGGGTATTCCATTTTAACTCCTTTTTCTAAAGTTATGTTTCGGAACTGGCTTACTGATTAGTAGGGTTCCACAGGCTTTTTCATTGGTTTTGCATAACCCACTCCACATACTCTTCTTCCTGTCCCCGTCCTCACCCCATCTAATTCATTAACTCGAAGGATTTTTCACCCACACACCATTTTCAATTTCACCTGTGTTCTTCTGTCCCTCCAATTACTACCTTTTAGCTGAGTTGTGACTTGTATGTGGTTTAACCCCTCAGGTGAGCCCTCCCTCCACTCCTGGTTTCTCCCTAATTCTCCTCCCTCTTTTTCTTCCCTGAATATCCAGCTATTTTAGCTTTACCTAAAGCTAATCTCCTGCTTCCCATCTTGCAATCACCCCCCTTCCTTCCCCTCTTGGCAGAGGACTCTAGCTAGTTTCTTGGCTTCTACTTGTGCAACCCCACAGGAAGAATAACAGTATCAACCAACCAGACCCCCCAGAGCTCCCAGGGACCAAGCTACCAACCAAAGAGTACACACGGGGGACCCATGGCTCCATCTACATATATAGCAGAGGATGGCATTGTCTGGCATCAATGGGAGGGGAGACCCTTGGTCCTGGGGAGGCTCAATTCCCTGGCATAGAGGAATGCTAGGGCTGTGAGGCAAGAGGGTGGGTGGGGGTGGGAGCACCCCCATAGAAGCAGGGAGGAGGGGGTAATGGGATAGGGAGTTTGTCAAGGGGAAACCAGGAAGGGGGATAACATTTAAAATGTAAATAAATAAAATAACCAATAAACCATTTAAAGAAATATTAAAACAACAACAACAACAAAACAGAAGAGAAGATTTGAAGTAACAATCTGCATGTGAGAGAAAAGAGCATTTATCTTTCTGGGCTGGAAGAGTTACTTTAGTCAGTATACTCTTTTTTTCTATTTCTATATTTTATGGTTTAGTTTTTATTTACAACTTAAATACATTTTATGATTTAATTTTTATTTACAACTTAAGCAACATTTTATTGTGTAAAGGTGCTGTATTTTCTTACCTGTCCATCTCTTGGTACATGGATAGGTTGATTTCGTTCTCTAGCTTTTGTGAATAGAACGACAGTGGAGTTAATGCACAAGTGTCTCTGTACTTGGATATAAAGCGTGTTCGCAGCTATTTTTCTATCATGTAAAAAAGTTTTTTCACCTCATTTTTAAGTAGATGTTTTTAAAGCTATATTCATTTATTTTATGTGTATGAGTGCTCTGCATGCCAGAAGAGGGTATCAGATCACATTATAAGTGGTTGTGAGCCATCATGTAGTTGCTGGGAATTGAACTCAGGACCTCTGGAAGAGCAAGCAACCAGGGTGATTATCCACTGAGCCATCTTTCCAGCCTGATTTTTTTTTATTTTTATTTTTTTTTATTTCATGATTTCACTTTGTCTCATTGCTGAGACTCTTTTGGTTTAGGAAGAAGGAAAGTAGAAATTGAATATGCTTTTTAAAAACTTTGGGCTCTTCTCTCATGAAGGAATTCAAGGACTCTGGAACAAACAATTTTTTTCTTTTACTACAAGAAAATGGGTAGCTACATATCAGTTGCAGGATAGATCTAATTATGCTTATTTTTAGATTGAAACTGAAGAAAAAGAATCATTATGTAACATTCCTTCAAAACAGTAAGCCAGATAACCTACAATCAGATTATACAAGAGTTCATTCACCCTTTGGATTGTAGTTTGGCAGAAGGCATTTAAAAAATTCAGAAAAGCTAAAAGCAAGAAGCATAGCCAGTTCCTGTCTTGTCAGAGCCATGAAGGGTAGGAAGCAGCTTCCTTCATGGGTCATGGCTATGAAAGGTCATACTTTAGGACAGATACACCAGTAACACCAAACATATGGCTGGCTCTGCTATCTATGGTTGGCCCTGAGGCTAAACTGGACCTTCCAAAAGTCCGCAGAGGGTGTTGCATTTTAATGTGAAACATTCCTTAGCTCAATAAAAACATCCAACAGGATTATCTGAGCAGCCTGGGCCAAATCTCTTCCTGTAAATTGCTCAGCTTCTCAATGAGCGAATAATTAAACCGGATAGTGGGAAAGTCTTCTTTTCAGCTCCCTGAGTGTTTTCTGACAGGTTACCTTGTCAGAATGACCCTCTATCAACCGATCACAAGAGAAGCAAATGCCACAGGCTGAGTGGTGTGTTCAATGGTAGTGTGAAACATACAAGATCATTAGAAAGAACTCATTTTCCAAAGTCCTTGTTTTTTTGGAAAGGATTCTCTTGTGCAGCTCTCAGACCTGGGATGACCCAACTCCAAGATCAGAGTGGATTTTCTTTATTAAGGCTTATCTCTCTCTCCTTATTTCAATACCATCCAAACACTTTCTCTCTTACTCTGTGAGCCTTACTCTAATCTCTTTATTCCCCGTGTCACCACAGGGGATGGCACCTAAGACTCAGCAGATGAGCTGACCACACTGAATGGAAGATGGTACCGGGGGTGGGGTGGGGAAACCAAGGGTAGGGACAGAACACTCAGATTTTGGTCAAATGGGCAAGTTCAGTCTTGTCTTCAGTTTAGGAGGGTCACCTGCCGATTAGTACCCTTTTGGCTTCTTTCCATCGGAGCCTTGAGTTTATAGGAAGACTAGGGGTCCTGGTAGATGAAAGACAGGATATGAATTCAGTTGGAAGTAAAAGCTAGCTCTGGAAGTTCTCAGTTTTTTAACTGCACTGTACTTATGAGTGGTCATTGCAGAAGATGAAAATACGTGGTGGGGACAAGGGTCCTACTGATGATGCTTGCTATGTGATGCTAATAAATCGCAGACCCTTCCCTGTTATCAGTTAAGATGTAATGAGGATTTTGCTCCTCCAGCTAAGTCATTACTTGAGCATTCATTCATGATGTGCATTGTGTAGAAGACAAATCTGCTTTGAATAATTTGATTCTTGTTTTCATTTCACATATATACACAACATGTATGCACACGTGTATGTACAAAGACACACATGAACATATAGATATGCATATATACATGCAGAAAGACATATACACACATAATCCCTGAGTAGAGCTGAGAGTTTTTCTTGGAATCTGAGGACTTTGGAGAACTAAGCGGCTTATTTTTAGGAACCTGCCTTCAAGACACTAAATTTTCCAAATAAGGTACCATTAGAGGGTGACATTTAAGCTTGTTAGTGGACTGTTCAGTGATGAAGGTGACAGTTAACAGTTTCTCTCAGGACATAACATTTCTAAGAAGGGTTACATTTAAAATCTAAGGAGTCCCCAAACAGAGGAGCAACAGTAAAAGTGAAGGCAAGAATATACTTAGCATGTCTGAGGGAAGGATGGGTAGTTTAGGACCCCGAGACAGGGTGACACAAGAAATACCTGGGGCTTCTTAAACCACATAACAACAATGCCAAGAGTGGATTATCAATCTCCTTACAGTTTCTTGCATTATGGAGTCCTTTCCTCATTGGCTTGTGATAATTCGGATTCAGGTTTTCTATATTGAAACATGTTTAAGGTGATGTCTCTAAGACTTATTCCCAGAATACAATCTGCTGGTTAGATCTTGCTGACACGACACAAACCAGAGACACGGGTGAGTTGTCTCGATCAGAGATTGGCCTGCAGGGATCTCTGTAGGGCACTTTTGTGATTAATGGTTCATGTGGGAGGGTTCTGTCTGCTGTGGGCAGTGCCACTCTGGTCATGTGTTTGGTGATATAAGAAAGCAAGCTGAGCAAGCCACAGAGATTAAGCCAAGAAGCGGTGGTGTTTCTCCATGGTCTCTGCTTCAGTTCCTGCACTGCCTGCCCTCGGTCATGGGTTGTGACATGGAATTGTAAGGCAAATCCTCCCCCCCCACCCCAAGCTGGCTTTGGTTAGAGTTTTACGACAGCAACATAAAAGAAACTGATAGACAGGGCTTGACATCATTGGAAGATTTATTGATCCTTTATAAGCAGAATGACGACAAAATAGAAATTTCCAAAGTTATCTTAAAAAAAAAAACTAATACACCAGTAAAATAACACGAAATGTTTGTTAAGTATTTAAGTCCTAAAAAGGATTCCAGACAGCTGAATTCGCAAAGCATGCCTGTACAGTGAGATCAAGGAGAGACCTTGACTCAAACAAAATCTATTCCCAGAGAGCTCAGGATAAATACAAAGACATTGTAATGTGTGCACATACCTATATAATACTTTAAGCATCTGTACCAAAATAATTTAAGTAACTATAAATATATCTGTATTTAGTTCTAAATCACTTCATTTGGTAACGAAGTGGTTGTCTCAGGTGTTCTGATAGTGGGAATATCTGTAGAATTCACGGTTAGGCAGAATGTGAGTGTTTGTTTACCAAGGCTGTTCTTATCACAAGACCACGCAAAGTAATAGAGGTAACTTTATAGGTGTGCAATGATTATCTTAAGGTGTTTTTACTGCTCACAAAATTTACTCATTTCCAATTTACAATTCAGAGATTTTCAAAGTAACTTTACTGAATGATACAATAATCTTTGTTAATCAAACATGGTTTTGTTTGATTTTATTTTACTTTATTTTATTGTCTTGTTTTTGAGACAAGGTTATCTCAGGCTCTCCCTGAACTCGCTCTGTAGTCCTGGCTTGCCTCGAACCTGTGATCCTCCTGCCTAGGTGCAGGGATTAGAGGTATCTCTGCTCAGCTACTGTAAATCAGTGGTAAAAACCATCTGAATTCCCCAGTAAGATTGATTTCTTCATTTAGATTTAATTTGAAACTGTCACTAGTTCGTAGGCAGTAACTACTTTGTCTTCGAGTTGCTCCCCCTCCCCATATGCACGATATGTGGATATGTGTTCTCTGCCTGTTGTTCTTCAGTTGGCAGGCTCATGAACTTCATGTATGGTGTAGCATGTATCAGAAGCTCATTCTAGAACTCCTTTTTAGTTTTGCATGTGTCTCTGTATGAGTTCTGTGCACTCATTTTTCTGTCTCTGTCTGTGTGTCTGTCTCATTGTGTGTGTGTGTGTGTGTGTGTGTGTGTTGTCTATGTGTAGTCCATCTCTTTTCATTCTGCATTATAATATTATCATGTTCTATCTACAGATCTAATCCTTCTATCTATCCATTCACTTGACTTTTGACATTTAGACACACCCATTTCTTTAATTGTGTTAAATGATGTTACTTTGGATGTTTTCCTATACAACTTTATATTTTTCTCTTGAGTATATCCAAAAGTGAAATTGTCAGGCTACTTAGTACCTTTCTTCTTTAATCGCTAGGAAAAATGCTCAGGTGGACTTTGGAGATTTTAGTTGTGATATGACATGTATTTCGTTCTGTGAACGCTATGTCTAGTTTAAAGAATTACTAAGGCTTTAGGTTTTCTTATTATGCCTATTTCAAGTCTGAAAAGACTTTTATATTTTCAGTGGCTATAATCTTATTATGTTTCAATGGTTCATAATAAAACTATCCCTTAGAATTTTATTTATTTATTTATTTTTTATTTATTTATTTTTTATTTCTAAGGATGTAATTAAGTATTTGTGGGTACATATACATACACATATGTATATATGTAACAATAATATAGGAAAAGAGGCTATTAATTTGAGGGAATAGGAGAGAGACTAGGAGGGGCTATAGGGAGGAAAGGTGGATGTGATACAGTTCTATTTTAATTAAAATATATTCTTTTTTTGTTGTTTTTGAACTTCACACAGTCTGTGAGTTGTTTTTGGAGTGTTCAGGGCTTTCTGGGGTTAGTATTCCATTACCACTGACTGCATATTATGTCTGTTCTTATGTGACTGGGTTATCTCACTCAGGATGATATTCTCTAGATGCATTTATTTTCTTAAGAATTTCGTTAAGTCATTATTTCTGATAGCTGAGTAGTACTCCATTGTGTAAATGTACCACAATTTTTGTATCCATTCATCTACTGAAGGACATCTGGGTTCTTTCCAGCTTCTGGATATTATAAATAGAGCTGCAATGAACATTGTGGTGCATGTATCTTTGTTGTATGTTGGAGTGTCTCTGGGGTAAATGCCCAAAGAGGAATAACTGGGTCTTCAGGTAGTACTATGTCCATTTTTCTGAGGAACTGCCAGACTGATTTCCAGAGTTGAGATTTCAGGTTTCAATGGAGAACTTTTTGTTTAAGGAGAAGATTTCCTGAACAGAACACCAATGGCTTGTGCTCTAAAGTCAAAGACTGACAAATGGGACTTAAGGAGATTGCAAACTTTCTGTAAAGAAACTGAGGACACTGTCAAGAAACCAAAACAGCAGCGAACAAAGTGGGAAAAGGTCTTTACTAACCCCACATCAGATAGAGGACTAATATCCAAGGTATTCAAAGAACTCAAAATGCTAGACACCAGAGAATCAAACAACCCTATTAAAAAAATGGGCTACAGAGCTAAACAAATGTTCTCAATTGAGGAATATCGAATGGCTGAGAAGCATCTAAGGAAGTGCTCAACATTCTTAGCCATCAGGGAAATGCAAATCAAAACAACCCTGAGATTCCACCTCACACCAGTCAGATTGGCCAAGATCCAAAACTCAGATGACAGCAGATGCTGGCAAGTATGTGGAGAAAGAGGAACACTTCTCCACTGTTGCTGTTGTTGTAAACTGGTACAACCATTCTGGAAATCAGTCTGGCGATTCCTCATAAAATTGGACATAGTACTACCTGAAGACCCATATACCCCAGAGAAACTCCAATATACAACAAAGACACATGCACCACAATGTTCATAGCAGCTCTATTTATAATAGCCAGAAACTGGAAAGAACCCAGATGTCCTTCAGTAGATGAATGGATACAAAAATTGTAGTACATATACACAATGGAGTACTACTCAGCTATCAGAAACAATGACTTATCGAAATTCTTAAGAAAATGGATGCATCTAGAGAATATCATCCTGAGTGAGATAACCCAGTCACAAAAGAACAGACATAATATGCAGTTACTGATAATGGGATACTAACCCCAGAAAGCTCTGAACACCCCAGAAACAACTCACAGACTGTGTGAAGTTCAAGAAAAGAAAAAAAAAAAAAAAAAAGAAAAGGAAAAACCATTATGCTCAATCCTCACACACCAAGAAAACTTTGACTAATTCCGGGTTACATCCTGTTTTGCATGTACTTTATGCTCATTGTAACTAGTAAGATCTTAATGCACACTATCAAACCTTTCGAAAAAAAAAAAAGCCAAGCACTGACAAAATGTATTCATATACTTTTATGCAAAAATGCTTAAAATTTGTACATTTGTCTTTGTTTTTTAAAATAAAGTTGTTCAAAAAAATATAAATCACCTTTGTAACTATTCCCAAACTATATTTGTTCTCCTTTACCTTTAAAACTTTGATGGTGGAATGGACTTGGGGATTTTTATCCAGGTAATATTTATATCTGACTATAGGGCTCATTCCTTGCAAGTCTTACGTTTTCCCAACTAAAATAGTAGGAGCCTGCTAGGGTCCTGTGCTCTTTCAACGTAGCCTTACTGTGGACAGGCACTTTTTAGTTCTGGCTCAGCAAGGGAGACTTGGCTTTCTGAGACAGCTGGGTTGACATTTCTCTTGTAGATTTTTATGGGACTAGTTTATAAGTGAAGCTTTATCTTCCTCCTGTTACTTCAGTTGTGCTGTCATCTTATTATGTAAGAAGAGTCAGGTCCCCTATTGTTAATGGAACACTGAGCCATTGAATCATGGCACATGACTCCTTGGAAAACTCGGGTTGCACACATCACTTAACCTCATGACTCTGAGACCTCAGATACAACTCCACTCAGAATGCCACTGTAGTCAACCATAGATGAGATCACGGGATGATTATTGGTGCTTTAATGAAATACTATAGTTGCAAAGAGTTAAGTTCTTACTGTTCTCTAAGAGGGTCTCTTCCTTCAGTGGTCTCGAAACCCACTAGCGAACAGTTTGTTGTTCTTTCCTCCACATCTGTAAAATTTGACCAGAGATCTGCAGTCAGATTCATTTCCCATCAGAGACGTTATTCTCATGTTCAACTCATTCTTGGCCATGGAAATAGGAGCTGTCCAGTGAAGGGTGTCAAAAATCTATGGTCATGGTGCTGTCAAACCTGGAAAAAAGAGGTTTTGTCTGATAAAACATTTCTGATAAAGCTTTGGAAAAAAAATGATCAGCCCCCACCCCCCATGGATTTCGAGTTGTATAAGATTTAGCTAGGACATTTTATTTTTAAAATCAGAGAAAATACTTGTATAAAGTTCAGGGAGGTGCAGTGGGCTAGGAGGAAATGTGTTAGTAGTCCTGTGTGAAATCACTCCAAGCCCTGAGAGACTGAGTGTCAATTCCTGAGGTGAACTTAGTGGCACATACCTCTAATCCTACTCAAGAGGTTGAGGCAGGAGATTCAGTGATTCAAGCTAGCCTGGGCTACATATAGCCAGCCTGGATTTCAGGAAACACTGTCTCAAGAAACTAAAAGTATATGTCTATAATCTTAACATTTGGAAGGTTCGCACAGGAGGATTTCTGTAAGCTATATAGACCATATTACGCCACCTTTAGATACATAGTAAGACCCCAGTCTTAAAAACAAAACAAAACAAAACAAAAAACAAAAACAAAACCCCCTAAAATACATACTGAGATGGTTTATATATGCTTGGCCCCAGGGAGTGGCACTATTAGAAGGTGTGGCCCTGTTAGAGTAAGTGTGGCCTTGCTGGAGTAGGTATGTTGCTTTAAGACTCTCATCCTAGCTCCCTGGAAGTCAGTCTTTCACTAGCAGTCTTCAGGTGAAGATGCTGAACTTTCAGTTCTACCCGCACCATGCCTACCTGGATGTTGCCGTCATCTTTGGTGATAATGGACTGAACCTCTGAAACTGTAAGCCATCCCCAATTAAATGTTGTCTTTATAAGAGTTGCCTTGGTCATGGTGTCTGTTCACAGCAGACAAACTCTAAGACAGAAGTTCGTACAAGAAGTGGGGTATTGCTGTGATAGGTATGACCATGCTTTTGTCTGGAAGAATGTGGATTTTGGGACTTCGGATTTGGAAAACAGTGGGATGCTTTACATGGGGCTTAATGGTCCATCCTTGTAGGAATATAGAAGACTTTGTTGCTGAGTATGATGTAAACTGTGCAGACCTGGTTCAAGAGGTTTCAGTGGAGAAGAATTTCAGAATGTGTTCTAGAGGCTGTTTTTGTGGTATTTGGTGAAGAATGTGGGTGTTTTCTGCTCATGTCTGAAGAGTTTACCTGAATCTAAGGTAAAGAGATTTATATTAATCGCATTGACAAAGAAGTCTTAAAAAAGCCCACCAGAGACTCCGTTCACTGGTTAAGTCTCATGAAGAATGTTTTGAGCAAGCATAGCAAACTTTGAAAGGAAAAATATAAAATATATGATTCAAGTATTAAAGGGGAACCTGGAAATAAAAGGGAACTGAATCCTATTCTAGGAGATAACAGATTAAGTGATTTTGGGGCAAGATGCTACTTAGCTAAATTTAGATCCAGTCATGCTAGTACACACCTTTAATCCAAGGAGACAAAGCCAAACAAATCTCTGAGTTTAAGACCAGCCTGAGACAAAGCAGGTTCTAGGTGAACAAAAGCTTAAATCCAGGCATAGTGGTATACACTTTTAATCTCAGCATCACAGGAGACAGAGCCATGTAGACCTCCCAGTTCAGGGTCAATGTACAGAGCAAGTTCCAGAAAAGCCAAGCTTAGGAAGAGAGGGAGTCGTCGAAAAACAGGAAGCTGGTAATAAAATAAGGGGGGAGGTGTATGTTCTAGCTCCAGAAATTGATACTGGGACAATTGATGCTGGTCAGCTGGAGCTAAGAAATTATTGGTGATTAAGAAAAGACCAGCATCACTAAGGTGGAATCTTTTAGGAAGTGTTTTCTGAAAGCACATTTGTACCTTGTACTGCAGCTGGACTTGGTAATGTATAAGAGTCACCCAGGTGGTACTGGTTTTGAAGGCATGAAGGCGTCATGAACTGCAGCTGAAGCTAGGCATTGTGAGAGACCATGGAAGGCCATTGGTGAGGGTGAAGCTTCAGCTGCAGTTGATGGCCCAGGACTGAAGGGGTCATGCAAAGGATTTGAGGCCTGGCACCATGAAGAGAGAGCCTCTGGGGTATTGGTGAAGCCTAGTTGCAGCAGAAGTAGCAGTGTCTTGAAGATACCAGTACCATGAGATGATGACCAAGAACATCAGGGGCAGTGGAGAACAGGCAGCTGGAGCCTGGAAAACAAGGTGTGTGCTATAAAGGGCAGAGCTGGAGAAATGACTCAGCCCTTGGAGGAGCCCAGAAGATCTTGAATGAATCCTAGACATTGGATTGTTAGAGTTTGATTTTGCTTTTGATTGTGACTGTGCCCTAATATTTTTTCCTCTTGAAGTAAGAAAATAATTTAGTGGAGCCCACAGTTAAGAGACTTTGAATTATAAAAAGATTTTGAATTTTAAAAGGTATTAGATATTTTAAAGGGATTGAAAATTTAATATGTAAAGACTGTGGGTTAGATCTTGGGGATGAATAAGAAAATAAGGGTTAAGGCTTAATAGTGATGTGTTTGTATGTATGTCAAATTGACAAGACATCAATTTTTCTGGCTTTGTGTGTCAACTTGACACAAGCTGGTGTTATCACAGAGAAAGAAGCCTCCCTGGAGGAAATGCCTCCATGAGATCCAGTTGTAAGGCATTTTCTCAATTAGTGATCAAAAGTGGGAGGGCCCGTTGTGGGTAGTAGCCCTGGGTTCTTTGAGAAAGCAGGCTGAGCAAGCCAGTGACATTCCCTCCATGGCCTCTGTAGTAGCTCCTTCCTGACCTGCTTGAGTTCCTGTCCTGACTTCCTTTGGTGATGAACAGTAATGTGGAAGTGTAAGCTGAATAAACCCTTTCCTCCCCAACTTGCTTTTTGATTATTTGTGCAGGACTAGAAACCCTGACTAAGACATATACATACACACACACACACATACATACATACATACATACATACATACATATATACATACATACACACACACACACATACATGCATACATACATACATACATACACACACATACATACATGCATACATACAAGCATGCATGTAACACATAATGGGATTTTTGTTGTTCTTAAGGCCTTTAGTTAACCTACTGTCGTAATTGATTTTGAGTATCAAAACAGTCTAGATTTCCATAGGTATTATTGCCTTTAGTTTTAGTAAGTGGAGAGTTTTAAGAGAAAAGTCTCACCCATATTTTATTGTACATTAGATTCCTTATCTCATATTGCTGTCTTCAGAGGCTGGGTTGGTAGCCCCATGTGTGAAAGGCAGGGTGACATTTCCTTTATCTGGAAAAGACATAAAGAAAGTATACCATGGTAACTGATGCCTGTAATCTCTGCTCCTGGGAGGTGGGGAAAGTGGATGGCTTGAATTCCAGGCTACCTTGGAGTTATATAGTAAGTGCTGGGCCAGCCTGTCTTAGAAACAGGTACCCTCCCAACCACCTTACAACACAAAAAGGGTATTGTATTGTCGGATGTCCCCATGGAGGAACCAGGAATCTTTTAACCCCTTTTATTGAAAATAAATATTTTTATGCAATATATTCTAATCACATTTTCTCACACTTGCGTCTTCCCAGATCCATCCCACCCATTCCCATTCCACTTCAAGCCTTCTGTCTCTCTCCTGTAGAGATGAGACAGGTAAATAATTAAAATAAAAGAGGGAAAAAAAAGAAAACACAAAGAAAAAGCAGAAGAAACATACAGAGACAGACACACATACAGACAAAACCCATGAAAACACAAGAGGACATCATATATAAGTAAATGAGGTTTAAAAAAAGTCGTTTCTGAGCAAGCTCAGTTTAAGATGTACATTACTGAATTTGCCCAGTTTAAGGCCTTAATTCAAGTAGCAAAGATGCCAGGCACATCCCTCGGCATGCTTAGCTCCAAGCATAGAGCTTGTAAAAGACAGACAGGAGCACTTCTTTGCATTCTCAGTTGGGTCAAGGAGAGCTGCTAACAGACATTTTCAGCTCCTCCCCCCCCTCCCCCCCATGTGTTAGCTAAGGCTAAATACAAGAGCTTATACCTAAGGAACCTGTCTCACTTAGCTGCCAACCCTCTAGGCCATGTAGTGCCTTTTTCCAGATGACTCAAGGCTGTTGCCTGTTTTTTTTTTTTTTTTTGTTTTGTTTTGTTTTGTTTGTTTGTTTTTTGTTCTTTTGGTAGAGTATTTCATGCAGACATGTTGTCTGCTTCTAGCCTGTTTCATTGTCCATTTAAATGACTTTTAAAAAATTCTTTGACTCTTGGATTAGTTAAGAGATTGACTCTAAAATTAAGTATTTCAGGACAGATAGGAGGACAGGGTAGGGGTTTTGTAATAGCTTTTCAACTTAACTGTAAAATAGAAGGTAGGTGTGTAAAAAAAACAACAGTAAGTGTCCATCACCCTCTCAGAGTGGGATACACCTAGACCTTAAATCATTAATAACTCAAGAGCTTGGAATATAGCCTTGTAGCAATTTTTGGTATTTAAAAATCACTATGTTTAATCAATACACACCAAGAAAACTTTGACTATTTCCATGTTACGTTTTGTTTTACGTGTTCTTTATGCTCATTGTGACTAGTAAGATTTCAATGCATACTATCAAACCTTAAAAAATCAGGTACTGACAAAAATATATTCATATAGTTTTATGCCAGAATGGCTTTAAAAATCTGTACATGTATCTCTGTTTTTAAAATAAAGTTGTAAGGAAAAAAAAAGCAAACAAACCAAACAAAAAGGTGTGTGTGTGTGTGTGTAAAAGATGATTTGAAACCATGAACTCATATTTGCCAAACTTCCCCAAGAGATTCCAAATGCCCAAGCAAGAGAGAACAAAAAGAACCATTATAATAACTAAGGACATTACAGATTGTGTGTAGTGGTGTTGACATGAAGGTTTCTGAATTCTCACTTTTAAGCAACATGCTATATCCCATTCCCCTTTTGCATGAAAATTTGTAGTTTGTAATGCTGAAGCCTTTCCCATAGTGGTCAGTTGGTTGATGTTATCCTTAGTCAATGTCCTTCTGTGGAAGGGTGGCACCGTCACTGTCCCTTGAATTAATGATTCTACCACTATTCTTTCCCTCTCAGGATCAAATTCTCACGAGCCTGCTACATCTTCTGCTCCTCTTTCTTGTAAAGGTTTACTTATGTATATGGGTATTTTGCCTGCATGCATGTCTGTGTCCTGTGTGTATGTCTGTCTGGTGACTGTGGAGGTCAGGAGTGGGCATCAGATTTCCTGTAGTTACACGTGGTTTTCAGCCACCATGTTGGTTCTGGGAACTGAACCTGGGCCTTCTGCAAGAACAAGTGATCTGAGCCATTTCTAGAAACTGGAGTGTTCCTTCTGTTTGGTCTTTGGCATAGCTTTGATTTCTTCCCAGAGGCTCATAGTTCATATTACATCAGAAAACAAAGCTTAATGAAGTCACAGAAAATTCCACTTCCACTCTTTGTACCTCGTATTGAAGTCGCCATCATTCCAGTATTTAAGAGATTATCCAATGCATCAGCACTTTCAATGGCAGCTGTTGATTAGGGTCCTGCATTAGGGTCCTTCACACAAGTGAGAACAAGAATCGTTAGTGGACAGTTTCCGTCCAAGCTTGAGAACTACTTATGTCATGATTTTCCTCACCCCTAATACTCTCTTTGTAACAGGGATCCTGATGTCAGAGTTTGTCCACTGAGACAGTCAAATAATTGACTATTTGGGGAAAGACAATAGAACAAGATGCAGAGAAAATGAAAGGAACTATTTTTATTTATAAATGGAGCATAAGTTGACATCCTGTTGTGATGGAGAGGAAGCTAGAGGTGGGAGTGCTTTTGGGAGCCATGGTTAGGCAGTTTTAAAAACAGCATTCTTTTTATAAAAGACTCTTAAAATTAAAATAATACTACTTTCTGAGAATTTCACACAGTGTAGTTTTACCATATTCTTTGCTGTCCTTCAGCCCTTCCCAGATCCTACCCCTCCATCCCCACCTACATGTTAGTTCTCTCTTGAAATAACAGAAGGACAAAAACAAGAGAAAAAGAGAGAAAATCCACTAAAAACATGGAACCCACTTTCCCTTCCTTGGTTTGGGCTTTTTATCTGGCTTGGGCTTGTGCAGGTCTTCTACATGCTGTCATGGTCTGTGAATCTAGAGAATGCTGTTTCCTTCAAACCATTCAGCCCTCTGGTCCTTACCATGTTTATGCCTGGGGCTAAGCCTGTCATAAGAACCTGGCACCTCAGACCTCATAGCATCTTGATACTCACTCCCAGGAAGCCTGTCACCCTGTAACTGTCCTACAGCATGCTGCAGTCTCTTCTCACTGTGCTGATGAGACCTCAGCCCTGTACCTGCATGTCCCTTCTCTGTTCCTTTACAGACATTCTGTTAGGAGCTTCCTTGCCTAAGGTTCAGTAATTGAAAAAAAATTCACTCATATTCTAGTGAAGATAATATCTTTTAGATAATTCTGCTGAAAATTTTGACTGGTTTTATTTATTTATTTATTTATTTATTTATTTATTTATTTATTTATTTATTTATTTTAAATATGTGCAGCCATTATGATTGAAGTTGAACACAGCCCCTTTTGGGCCTTCAGTCGCTTCTTCTGGCCTGAGGAGTCACACCCATGAACTGGGAAATTAGGTTCTAGCTGCTCAGTTGGTAACCACAGGGCTATTTAGCAGTAATAGGGCCATGGCCATGGCAGGAGGTGATTTGAGGTTTTAGATCTGACAGCACAGGTTTCCAGAAGTCCATAAGTTAGCTGCTGCCGGGAGTCCTGGAGGGTGGGTTCCACTGGCTGGCAAGTCCAGCATCACATGCCAGCTCTGCAGATGGCAGCCTCACTCTGTTGTCCCTGGTGGCACTGGTAGAAGGAACAGTCACAGATTATACCATTTCTAATGAGGACACTAATTTCTGTCTGTTGTCATGGTCTAGTCATGATCGAATGGCCCTGTCCCCTTTTGCCGTCCCATTGGAAGTTAGGAATCCAGTGTATAAAACTCGGGAAATACAGACATCTAACTTAGGAAAAATAAACAGTATTGGTTTCTGTTGCCTTCTGACATGATTAGTGCATGGGCTTGTACAGAAAGCTTCCTCTATACATTTTAGCATCATAGTGCATTGTATTTGTTTTTGTTTGCCAACTGAAGATACTTGATTAAATTATACCTCTAGCCAACAAAAGCAATATGGTGATAGTAGTTAGCAGTGCAGAATGTGTAGGTAGATTATATGTATTAAAATCCATAGCATGTGATCTCAGCCAGTCCATTAATTGCCCAGTGTGTGGATCTCTCCACCTACAGGATAGGCTTGGCAAGAATACCTGTCTTGTGGAGAGAGTGAGAGACCTCGGAACACCCGGCCCTAAGTGGGATGTCTCCATGAAACGTGTCTCCTCAGGGCTCAGGGATCTATGCTGAAGAACAGGCAGGAAGAGTATGAGAGTATGAGAGCTAGAGGGGATGGAAGACACCAAGGGAACAGGCCTTCTAGACACACACTGACTCATGTAGGGATCCACGGAGACTGTGGCTTCATACACTGGGCCTGTACTGTCCAAGCTACACTGGATCCTAGCACCAAGAGGGGACGTGGGCCTGAGCCCCCTCCTAGCCCAGACGCTATTTTCAATTGATAGACACTCACAAAGGAAAAGCTAGTTGTCTCCAGTGGAGTCTCACTGGGTATACAAACCACACAGGGCGGGCCCTGTCCCAGCTGTAGATGGCTAACACGGAAGTAACTCAGTGGTCCTTTCGGAGATGTTTTGACTCATGATGCTTTGTTTGGGTGCTTTGTACTTTACTTGTCTTTTGCTTGGCATAGATTTTAATTTTGTGTTTTTAATTGGTGTGTGTGTGTGTGTGTGTGTGTGTGTGTGAGAGAGAGAGAGAGAGAGAGAGAGAGAGAGAGAGAGAGAGAGAGAGAGAGAGAGAGAGAGAGAGAGACAGACAGACAGACAGACAGGCAGACAGACAAAGGGGCAACATGAAATGGCTGAGTGGGGAGGAGGGGAGGATCTGGGAGGAGATAAGGAAGCGGAAACTCTAATTAGAATATATGTATGGAAATATTTTTTTATTATTTAACAGAAAAAGGGTACCCAGTGCCTAGGGTTTTTCTCATAGATTTGGAAGCCCAGAGATGTGCCGCATGTAGGCACACTCACTAACAGCAACACTTCCTGTTAAAGGAAGGCCGTGAACTTGGCTCTGATGAGGGAGGGACTGGCTAACTTGGAAAACTTGGGAAATAAAAGAGAATCAGGTGTTAAGATTGTTCTTGGAGATTTTGCTGGTTTGCAAAAGGGAATATTCAACAAAACCTTCAGGAAAGTTCTGAAATCTTATTAGTGTTTATTAACTCCACCAATGCCCTGAAAATGCCTAAAAACCAAAAATACTTCTGAGTGCATTCTGGAAAATTCTGTGCAAAGTGTCTCCATGCAGGACTGTGTTTAATTAAATAGCCAGAGGCTGTGAGTCTCACGGGATATCATGGGGCTGTGTCTACTGCAGTAGCCTATAGTGCATTCGTCTTTATGTCATGTGAATATCTTCGCATAGAGAAACTTTGGCGTGTGTGATTGTAGGTGGTTGTCCTCTGTTGTGCTGGGGTGTAAGTAGCATAATATATGTACATTGCTACCATTCTAAAATTAAACAATTTCTCAACTCCCAAACACATCTGGCCACAAGGGTTGTTGAAGGGACTGTGGGCGTGTGATAGAAAGTTGCTGGTGAAAGATATTTTGAAAGTGTTTATATTTGAAAATACTGTGAAGTGGCACATGTGTGGAATCAGGACTTGCCAGAGGATGCTAATATGTTTGCTAGGTTCAAAATTAGAAGGCTAAAAAGGACTTGGGAAACAAGTTGTTTATTTTATTTATGTTTGATACATGGTCTCATTGCGTAGCCCAAGTTGGTCTGGAACTCACTGTGTAGCTGAAGCTGGTATCCAGCTCTTGAACCCTCTGCTTGAGTCTCTTGCGTGTTAGGATTACATGTGTGTGCTGTCATGACCATTAGAATGTCTAAATGTAGAAGTCTGGAGGATGGCACCAATATGGCAGATAGGAAAGGGGAAGATGAAAAATGATATTTTGAAATACTTCATATTTGTTCTACATACTGGCGTAACACATGTCATGTGGTGCGTGCGCGTGTGTGGTGTGTGTGGTGTGTGTGTGTGTATGTGTGTGTGTGTGTGTGTGTGTATGTGTGGTGTGTGTGTATGCTTCCTGTGTGTACATAACTATTATAACCTTTAGGGAATTGCTCAATCTGGTCAGTATATGAAAAATGTATTTGAACTTTATTTTGATTTCCAAGTCTACTTTTATTTGTTAAAGGATGGTTGTGGAGCTGAGATTTAAACCAGTCTCCTGCCTCATCCTAAAAATCACCCTGATCACTTTTCGTAAATATGAAACTATAATTCACAAGTATCTTTTGAAATGGTTTAGGTACTTGAAATCTTCTAATGGGATATTGCAATGCTTGGCTTCTTACCAGAATTCATTTAGATTTAGATATCAGTAATATGGCAATAAGGATTTTAGGGTCATCTTAGAGTAGTGCAGTCTCATAATTTAAGTCTCAACTGAATACTATTGGATAAATCATTTATTAGAAATTATAAGCCATAAAATGTTAGCAATCAAACTGCCATTGTTTTTGGGCAGTCATCTGAGAGGTAGAGTACATGCCGCTCTTGCATGAGGCGTGGGTTCGATTCCTAGCTCCATCAGAAAAGACAGCCTACCAATTTAACGGATATTAAATACTGGAGATATTAAAGATCTACATTTCAAATGTGGAGTCTTTCGGAAGGTTCAGTGTTCCTCAGTTTCCCTCCTGTTTCTTTCTATCCCATTTTTTCCTCCGGAGAATAAGCGGATGACCTGCTGTGGGAGTCAGACCTTCCCTCATAGTTTTGATCTCTGTTTTTTCTGTGGAGTGAAGCGTTGACAGAAAGCAACAGCAGGGAGAGGTTAAAAATACGTATTGATTAGATCATCACGTGCAGCGCCGGTCTCAATCAGGCACAGAATAAAGGCATTAAAATCACTAGTCTGAAGAAGAGTATCCTTTGGCTCATCACTAAGATTATACCATGCTTTCTTTCCTGTCTTGAGGAAATTTGGAATAGATGCCTATCAGAATTCTACATCATTTTGAAATATACGTGATGACCAGTGATTTTAATGCCTTTATTCTGTTCCTATTCTTCTGCTTTATACCCACAAGGAACATATTCTACACTTGCATTATTCATGATGATTAAAATTTTAAAACCTGGGCTTTTTAGGGGCCGATTTTATGATTCTCCAAAGTAGATTTCGGCTTAGTTGACAAATTCATTAATAAATAGAAACATTGAATTAGATGACCATGCAAATGATGACTTGAGTATTGGGCCTTGTCTATAGGTTAGAGAAGTTCCTATTTCTTTTATCAGGATAAATGCAATCTTAATTACTTGTGGTCTGTTTTGAAAGAAAGCAGTGGTGAGGTAGAAAAGAAGAGACCTGGGCTTATGTTCCCCATAGAAGGAAAGGTGGTGGCTGTTTCTTCTGTTTGCCATTCATTTGCTTTTAGCCACCTGGTCCAGGCATTAAGAGTGTACTGTTATGTCTTACAAATGCTTCCATCTTCTGAGAATTGGGAGAACCATTAAATTCCATGTGACACCCTCAAGAAAAAGCAAAAGGTACTTAATACTTGAATACCTGCCTGTCTTTTGGTTAAAAAGAATAAAGACATGTACAGAAAAGGAATGTAGAAGCCATTGGCCAACACTGGCCAAGAGCATGAAAAGCAGTAGAAATCCAAAAAAACTAATGTTCAGAAATAAGGAATCTCTTCTTGCTTAGAAACCTCACATACCACTGTCTCTCAGAGAGAGGATGGATCTCCTGGTAGATTTTGAATTGATGGGTGGTACTCTGTCACCTAAAGACTTTGTTTCTAGTGTTGTGGATAGCGGTGTGCGGGACTCCTCTCTACCCTCATGCTGTGCTGGCCTACTGTCTCTAATACACTTATTTATCAGTGGATCACCCCTAAGCAGTCTCACCCTTGACTGAAACATTAGCAAGTGGAAATATTCAGGGCTGGGCACATCGAATGTGTCTCTTATGAAAAAGCCATGCATGACAGCTCTGTGACTCAAAAGACCTAGATGTGGGCAGTAGCTCTGTTATGAGTTACATAATGTTCACAGTGTTGCATAATCCCTGGAAGTCAGTCTTCTTGACTTTAAAATGGCAAATGCTCTGCTTGAACTGACGGAGAGCGTAGGAAAAGAAAGCGTATGTTATCAGCTTTGCCAGGTAGTGGCAGATGATCCGTATTGGCAGCTGGCAACACTTTTAACTCAAATCCACAAGGGATGGGAGGACTTACTGAGTCCTGTGAGTCAGGTCCTAGGTAGTTCTGGCTGTTCTGGTTTGCAGCCTATATTTCTGTTTGCTGTCCAGCTCTCTCTCATCTCTGCGGTGTTCTGTCTTTGTTCTAACTCACTGTGTATGTGTGCCTTCAAGTTTAGCCCAGGGGGAAGGAATGCCTACGTCTGCCTCATTATCTCAGCGAGTCTTACTGGCTTCATCCCACTCCAGAAGAGTCACAGGCTCATCACTAAACCAGATTCTGTAATACCAGTACCATGTGGCTGTTGTAGGCCAGCCTGGATTTGGGTGTGGAATCTGCCTTTCACAACCCACAAATGCTGAATTGGGCAGGAATGACTTCCTAAAGGACAACCAGGACATACATGACAGTATCAAAGAATGACTAGTGAGCAAGATATTTATATTTTATTTCTCTCTGTAAAGAAAATATGCATGGCCAATGTATATAACAGATGAAGAACGAGTTACATTTTCTTAAAAAAATAGCAATATACCACTTTATTTTCCATTATGAAGATCTTTGCCATAAATTTACGTTGTAGAAGAAAACTGTAGTCGCTTATTTTCCAATTGTATCAGGAAAGAAGGGTAGGTGTTACTGCCCAATATTGATCACATGTCTAGAATTCTGGAATCCAGAGGCTCTAAGAATCAAATGTCTGGCATTTTTATAACACTTACTTGTGGTGATGTCCACTGTGAGATGCATCGTCTTGAGTACAGTGTAGTTGTTCATGAGTTTTCATTATCGCAGTCATCCATCTCTAGAACTTCACTCTCTCTCTGTCTCTCTGTCTCTGTCTCTGTCTCTGTCTCTGTCTCTGTCTCTCTCTCTCTCTCTCTCTCTCTGTGTGTGTGTGTGTGTGTGTGATACTTGGGATTGAACCTGGGGCCTTGAGCACGCTCATCAACTCCTTTATCTCTGATCTATATCCCAAGCTCGCCCTGAGTTTACTGTAATCCAAGCTGACCTTGGTCCTACGATCCTCTTCCTTAGCCTCCTAAGTAGCTGGAATTGCAGGCCTGTTCTCCCAGGGCTGGCTAGATGACTATTTTATGAGATCATTTTTCACTTGTTTCTTGATCTTAACCCAACACATTATTCATTGTTAAGGAGGTTGGGCGCTGAACAAAGTAACAGCATCGGAAAGACTCTATCCCAGATGAAATGAGGGGATGCAAATCTGGGAAGTGTTGGAGCCTTTAGTTAGAATCAGCGGTTCTTTGTCAGGAATGTGCACGTTACTGCCAAAAAAGGAGCTGCACAAATTGTGAAAGTGACTCTGATTTTCTGTGACCACATGGGCTCAGAATGAAAAGTTGAGCAGAGAAAAATCATGAAAGATCTAGTAACAATTTATTTGGAAGGGCAGTCAGCTACAGAAAGCATGTTGTGGTTCTCTTGAAGAGTGCAGGGAGTTTTAGGAGAGTTAGAATAAATCTTAAAAGAGACCCTAGTAAGCAGAAAGTTAAGCAGCTCTAACCCAGGAAAGAAAGGAACAGTTTCCTGTGTTGCAGAAACATTTTATTCATTATCTCATTTAAACTTTATGATAATGCCATTTTACTAAAGGAGAAAGTGGAACATAGTGTTTAGGGCTCTTCCAGTGCTTAGGAACAGAAGTGGGGTGATCACTGGGAATTGGGTGGGTTGGTAGGCTGCTTCTCCCACAACTCAAACATTCCGTGGGGTTTCTACGGAAATAGGTTTACTTTCCTTCCATAAACTTGATATTTACTACTAATTACTTTTTGAGGGGCTGGAGAGATGGATCAGTGCTTACGAGCACTTGCTGCCCTTGCAGAGGACCCATATTCAGTCCTCAGCACCCACATAATGGCTCATAACAGGATGTAATTCCATTGGCCTCTGGGAAGTTCATGCATGTGGTTGATTTTCCTACACTCAGGCAGAACACTCATCACAGAGAATAAAAGTAATAAAAATAACCCTACACTTTCTGAATTTTTCAAAACAGTCAGAGTTACATGGGAGAATTAAATACGATATTGAGAATATTTGACTTTCAAGTTTGGAAATGAAGGCAGATTATAGTCTCCCCTTGGAGAGAGGCCATTCTCTAAGAATGCTATGAGGGAAAAGATGACTATCTCCAGAAACTTAAACACCAGCAACTTGTCACTGTTGAAGGGCAGCTGGCATTCTTGAGTTATTTTAAATGTTCCTAAAACAAGTTTCTAAGATTGGGGAAGTTCGAGGCAAACTTTCTATAATGTGTGCCTCTTCATATATATGGAGAGGGGCATGTGGAGCCAGGAGATTGCCTTTCCTGAGCCTCTGGCACACGCTCTGTAGCGGTTAGGTTCCTAGGGACTGTGGACTGGAGACAGGGAATTGAGAATACAGACAATTCCCGTTATGGAAAATGAGGGAGATGCATATTTAAATTTTTTCTTACTATTTATTTTACATTCCAACTGCAGTTTCCCCTCCCTCCTCTCCTCCTTGTCTCTACGCCCCCCCCATCCACTTCTCCTGTGTTTTTCTTCAGAGAAGGGCAGGCCTCCCACGGATGTCAACCCATCCTGGCATATCAAGTTGCAGGAAGACTAGACACCTTCTCTCCTATTAAGGCTGGACAAGGCAAACCAGTAGAGGGAAAAGGTCCCAAAGACAGACAGCAGACTTGGAGATGCCCCTACTCCCACGGTTAGGAGTCCTATACGAACACCACGATTCACAACTGTAATATACATGTAGAGGGCCGAGGCCAGTCCCATGTAAGCCCCTGGTGAACATTCAGTCTGTGAGCCCCGATGAGCCCAGCTTAATTCATGTTGTGGGTTTCCTTGTGATATCCTTGATCCCTCTGGTGCTTACAATCCTTCCTTCCCATCTTCTGTGGGATTCCTTAGTGTTTGGCTGTGGTCTCTGTATCTGTTTCTATAAGTTTCTGGGTTAAACCTCATTTCATTGACTTCTTCTCTTTCCTTGCTTCCTTCCTTGCTTTCTCCCTTCCTTTCTTCTTCTTTCTCTTCCCCCTTTTCTTGCCAGTCATGTTTGTTTCTATCCTAGGAGTATCCATCCTGTGGTTTCTCATGGCATGGGTCTCAAGCTGGACCAGTCACTGGTTGTCTGATCCTACAAAAGGAAGGTATGTCTTATGATTGGAAAGTCTCCAAGGATCATCTTACAGTCTAGGATGCTTTGGTTCCTGGAAGGGCTTTTGTATTACCTTCACTGAGAGGCCCCTTTCTCTACCAGAGACTGGATGTTTTTATTGTGACATCTTGTGTCTGTTAGTCCATTATCTTAGATGCTCCGAAGACTTCTGAGATTGAGAAACTTGTTTAATCTAAGATGTCTGGAAGTTTTCTGGTTACGAATTATTATTATATTTGATTGATCACATCTGTTAGCATCTCTCAAACACGAGGGAAAGCGGGCATCTGTTAGCATCCTTCAGACACAGGGAAATTAGGCCCAAATTGTGACTAGAGTTAGATAATGGCTTTGAAACCTGTAAAGAGCATTAAATCGTAAATAAGGGAGTTCTACAAAGTTCTGTTGGTTGTTCTGTGACACACGTTCTTGCTATGTATTCTAGGCTGGCCTCACACTTGAATCCTCCTGTCTCTTCCTCCTGAGTGCTGACATTACAGGCCCGAGTCATCACAGCCCACCTCAAGCTCTCACTTTTCAAAAGATGAGAGCACTTCCCACTTACTCTGGTACTTGACTTGTATAAATGCATTCCGATTTCACAACAATAAGCTGAGGGACACCAAAAAGTCACCAGTAGGATATGTGGTGAAGCTAAGATTTAACCTCAGCTTATGGTATTTAATAATACATGTTCAGGAGAAGAACTTGGATGCCTTAAAAAAAAGTTGCCCTCTAAAACACCTCTCCCCCCTCCCCATCTTCCCTTCTGTCTCCAGAATTAGCATTTTCTAGAGCTCTGTCACTTTGGTTCGATTTTCATATAATTGAGCTCTGTGTGGAGATACTAATACATTACTGCCCAGCAATGGTGGCACCGATGGGCTGTCCAGATCTTTTCTGTTAAATTTCTATACCATAGAGACAGGGCATGCTTGAGCCACCACCAGGGAGGTTCTGTATTAGTTCTGTGGTAAGGGGGAAGAGTCAGCACTTTTAGGCAGAAGTCAAAGCTGGAAAGACTATGCTGTTCTGAAGCCATGTTCAATGGCCCCATTGATGTGGGCACAACTCAAGGCTTTGGGATTGTGACTGGCAGGTTCCCCTTCTATGACAACCTGATATGGGAAAAAAGTTAGAGAAGACTGAAATAGTAAGGGGCAGCCCCTTAACTTACTGGGCATAGTTCAGTGCAAAACCGAGGTCCTGATGCTGAGCCACGGAGAGAAGGAGAACAGCCCAGCATTGCAGGGCAGTAGATGCCTTCTGCATGAGGTGATGGGTTCTGTCCAATAGGTGGCATCTAGGGATCACAGCTGATGATGTCACCATTACTTATCATCTCTTACCTTAAGGGAGTTTTAGTTTGTTTATATGGAGGTCTGTATTCGTGATGACAGGCTTGGTCCAGTGGGTACTTATAGATAGCTGTGGAGTGGGTGGGGGAAGATACTGGGCACAGAAGGGTCCTAGTCTGTAGCATTAACTGTGTTTCCTGGTTGTACCCAAGTTTTGCAAAGCGTGATAATTATATATTATATTTAATGGTCATTTTAAAGGAAAAAATGAAAAATTAATACAGATGAGAATGAAGGAATATATTATAAAAATATGATGTCTGCAAGACATCACAAAACACATAAATATGATATTAAAACCCAACTGCCTGACATGCTGTAATTCTCACTTCATCTCTGGATTGCATAGCTTTCGAGTTGGTTAGCTTTTCTCATGGTCTTGACAGGAGCTCAGGGCGCGTGAGAAGAGAAAACACAAATAGAATGAAATACCTCCATCAAATTGGTCTGCAGGCAGCTCTAGGGGCATTTTCTTAATGCTTGATGTGGGAGGGTCCGGCCTACTGTGGGCGGCGCACACCCCAGACAGGTGGGCCTGGGCTCTGTGAGAAAAAGCCAGTACGTTTCTCAGGGCTTTGACTTCAGTTCCCAGCGCCCTGTTTGTATTTCCTACTTTCTGACCTCCCAACCCCCCCCCCCCCGTAATGGTTTGTGGTCACCATGTGTAAACCAAATAAACTCAGCAGAGAGCACCGTGGCTTCATGCCTTCTACATTTAGGAGAGACAGTGACTAATCTTGAATACTTAGAGTTGCTGAGCTCATTCCTGACTTGTTACGTTGGCCTTGGTTGATGTTTTTAATCACAGCAATAGAAAGTACTAAGTAAGACCTTTTCTAATGCTTTCTCAGAGCATTATGAAAATAACTTTAAAATACGTCTTCGATGCAGAGAATGTGGCCATAGTCGTTCTGGGAGCACGGTTGTTTAAAGTTTGTGTTTAATTACTGATTGTTTAGAAAGCTTTCTTTCAGCTTTCCTCCTTGTTTGTGCCTTGTAAGTTTTGTGGATTTTTTCTTTCTTGTTGTTGTTGTTAAGCTTGAGAAAACCTCTATCATAAGAAGCACTGTGAGTTTGTGCAGTGTAAGCTTTGGAGGGAAAGCGACTAATGTGGACATTAGGATCGATGAGTTCATTCAGGGATTGTTACTGGTGTCCTCACTGGGCACCGGGCTGAAATCAGTTCATAACAAATCAGTAAGAAACGCACTCTCTCTCTGATGTTGTGACTGGATTTGCATTCCCTTATGACTGGATTGTTGAAAACTCAAGAGCCTGTTTATTTATCATTCGTAATTTCTTCTTCATAGATTACTTCTTTTCATAGTGACTGAAAAGAAATCTGCAATACTTGTTTCTCAATGTCAAAATAGTCTCAGCTGGTTGGTTTCATGAAATTTCCTTGTCGCATTTGGTTCAGATTACATTTTTCCCTTTGAATTTTATTTTAGTTTTTAAACAAAATTTAAAATGAAAAAATTTTTATATGTATATATATGTACACACCCACACAGACACACATATTATCTTCCAAATATGGTGTCATATTTTTTCTTTGGTTATATTAAAATTTCTTTGCAATTTTTAGCAAAGTTAGTGTATTCAAACTTTATTTAATGAGGCTTTCTTTTCAAGCCAGAAAAGCAGACTGCATTTTTATGAAGCACTTTGAGCTTTGACTAGGTATTCCAATAGTGGGATCTTTTGCTTATTAGTTCAAGAGTCTAAATAGCAAGGTTTTCCTGAGACTCTTGCTTTTAACTTTTCATTTCTACCTCCTGTATCCTTCAGTGTTATACATCACAGGGCACATCGCTCTGCTGACACCAGGTCTGGAACCGTTGTTCCTGCACACTGAGGCACACACAGCAGTGACATGACCTATGCAAGTATCTCCCTCCTGGATTGTCTCTTGGCTGTCGAACACTCCTGTGTGGGCTTGGAGGACTTCGAAAGGAGGCTCTGGCAGAGGTCCATAGAGCCTTGAGAACTTCTGCCTTTGGTTAACTCATCTATTTGTTTGTTAGCTTCTTTCAATTCCTGTTCTTCTTCTATGGCCTTCTGTAGTTAGATCTGATGTGCCTACGTGCGGCACATGTGTCTGTTTTAATATTTATATATTTCAGTGTTCTCTGAGCTGCCTGGACCTCTAGTTAGGTGCCTGCCACTAATTTGGAAAACTCCTGACCATTGTGTTTTCTCTCTCCCTCTCTCTCTCCCTCTCTCCCCCCCTCTCTCCCTTCCTCTTTCTCCCTCCCTCTCTCTACCCCTCCTTCTCTCTCTCTTTTTCTCTCTCTCCCTCCCCCTCTCCCTCCCTTCCTCTCTCTCTCCCTCCCTGTCTCTCTTTCTCCCTCCCCCCCTCTCTCCCTCCCTTCCTCTCTCTCTCCCTCCCTCTCTCTCTTTCTCCCTCCCCCTCTTTGTCTCTCCCTCTCTCTCTCCCTTCCTCTTGATTTTTCACACTAAATATTGTAATTCTGTATGTAGTACTTCCAAAACTTTTCTAGCCATTTTTTGGTATTCTATTTTGATTTTTCATTGTTTGAATTTTTCTTTGACTCTGCAGTGTTTCCTTTGATCTCCTTGACAGTCCTCCTGGCTCACCAACTCTTGCCTAGGCTGTCGGGAGTATCCTCCATTTCACATGTTTTTATTTCCTTTGAATTGTTTCTTAGCTGTCACCTCTCTGATCACTTGCTCACCAGTTTATTTATTTCTTCCATTAAAAGAGCCTTTAGCCTAATTTTAAAATCGATGAATGTATTGTATGTTTCATTGACTCTAGTGATCAGTCATGTGTAGAGCAATCAGGAAACCCTAAACATTCTCCTACACATCCTCATCTATCTACACACACACACACACACACACACACACACAGACACACATACACACACACCATCAGATACAAGTATACACATGCATGAATACACAATAGATACAAACAAAAAACAAGAAACAAAAAAATCTTCAAAATCTGATTGTATTTGTCTCTTGGCAAAAAAAATTACACAGCCATTTAATTGCTTTAAAATTCACATACACAACCCTCTTCAACTCCCATGGACTAAATCACCAGCCATTGAGCACACATGGAGAGACTGTGGCTCCAGTTGCATATGTAGCAGAGGACAGCTTTGTCTGCCATTGATGGGAGAAGAGGCCTTTGGTCCAGTGAAGGCTCATTTTCCCAGTGTAGGGAATGCCAAGGTGCTGAGGTGGAGAGGGTGATTGGGAGAAGGAGCACCTTCATGGAAGCAAGTGGAGGGGGATTGGGGTTGGGGAGGGGGATTGGGGAGGGGATAACATTTGAAATGTAAATTCAGAGAATAGCCAATACAATAAGAGAAATGCATGTACACAGCATGGGTCACAGAACACTAAAGGGAAAGGACAGTGACCATGTTCACTCTGTCCTCACAGAGTCCATTCGTACAAAAGGAAGACTGGGATGGTAGGTTGGCAGTAAAAGAGCCAAACGTGAGAAAAAGTAAACGCCCTCATCTGCTGGAACCGGGTACTTGAGGAAGTACCCAGCCCGCCCAGAGTCCGAGCTTCCAGCCTTGTACAACCATGGCTTGGCTCTGCCCAGAGGGTTAATGAACTCCGACAAAATGTTAGAATGGGGGAGGGTCTGCTTCCGTTTCCTCCTCCAGTTTCATCAGGGAAGACCTTTTATTTGATCCAACCATCTTCCATCTGCCACTTAGCCTTTCTGGGCCTCTTTTCCTGAAACCAAATGCTCGAAGCTATGCATGCCTTGATGATTGATTCCACATGTACTGTGAGGGACGTCGGGAGGCTGGAGACTGCCAACTTACACAGCAGAGGCGGAAGCCACGGCTGTTTTCTTTTGCTGTCACCTGGGGAAATTGTTTAGCCATTTCGCTAATTTCTTCTCCGTAAAAGCTGCATACAGCGTATCTCCTTCACAGCTCGTGAATGTTTGTTGAGTGCTTCTTAATCCACATATCACATTTCCTAGAGTTAATCAGCCCGAGCAACTTTATCCTCTACGTCCTCCTGAGTTGGCTTGTCAAGCCCCTGCATGTCTTTTCCAAGGAATGGTATATTCAGTGTCTACGACCCATCTTTAAATGAAATCCTAACTCTCTTGTTTAGAATAAAAAGAAGAAAAGCAGATGTCGCAGTGTGCACTGAACTCTTGAGCAAGGCTCTTCAGTGTCATTAATCACTGCTGAACAAAACGGAACCTGTGTGCCCCTGGTTGTCAGAACCCCTGAGGGGTCTGTAACCTGCAGATGCTCAGGTCCCTCCTAGTGGGTCTCCCATCAGGTTTGTGTGGAATTTCTATGTGTAGATATCGGCCTGAGAATTATTTCTGTAAAAGTCCTCCAAAGAGCCATGGCACAGCAACTTGAGGAGCAGGATATTCGGATTGTATAAAGACTTGGTAGATATTACCCTGCCAGTATCTCAAGGTCTGTTTCCCTCCTGGAGCCAGGAAGCGCCCAAGTAACTTCTGGATGGAATGTGGCAGATTCTCGGCTTCCGCTGTGTAACCAGAGCAGGAGACTGTACGTATAGTACAGAGTTTCCAGTGCGGAGTATAGATCTCCCAGTACTCAGGGGAAAAGGCGGTAGGGTGTCTGCTGGAAGCAACCAAGCCTCAGGATCCACTAACTTACTTAGGCAGGCTGGTGGGGTCGGGAGCTGGGGGTGGGGTGAGGGTGGCGAGGTGGGGGGCAGTGGGTGGTGGTGTGGTACTGATGGGGGTTTGTCCAAATGTCTCCTGTGCTTCCCCAGGCTATACCTGGCTTTTTACCTGGGTCCTGGAGATCTGAACCCAGGTCCTCACGCTTGTGGAAGGCACTTTGCTGCCGGAGGCCATTTGGAGCTATCCTCTCCTGTCTCCACTTGTCTAAGACTTTCCCCTCATGTGTAATGAACGGATAAGGAATGGCCTAGAACGGCTTCCTTATACTTTCCCTCAAAACCAGGCTCCTCAAAGCATGCTCTCTAAGAACTGTCCAGGCTCACGGGTTCTGGGACTGGAGAGGTGTCTCAGTGGTTAGAGCGGCTCTTGCCGAGGACACCAGATCAGCAGGGATAAGAGGCAGCACTGGCTTCTAGAATGGAGAATGAAATGTGGGTCTGAGAAGGGCTTCTTATGGATGTACACCTTCTGGGCCTTTCAATGAACAGATTAAAAACTATGAGCTAGTTATAGTTAACGATACCTTCATTAAAATCACCGACATTGTGGCTTACTATGCTATAATATTTATTTTCTTATGAAAAAACAGGGATGTAATTACTCACTGCTTGCTAGTTATAACAATTTTAGTGCTATTTGAAGTTACTTTGGATTTTAATGTGTTTGGAGGGAGAAATCACACACTATGTTCTAGATTTATTTTAAATATTCATTTTCCAAGTTTGGGTGTGTTACCAAGTTGCTGCATATGCACCTCTGTTTTGAATTAGGCTAGTAATCTTTCCTATTGATTGAACTTTTGTAATCTGTACAATGTGTGCCCACACATTTAAAACCACATAAGCTATGTAGAGTGCACACTTAGAGAACATTTGTTGTCTTTTTTGTATACATAGCTTTGACCTCTCCCTTATAGGTAATTTTTCTGTTTTAATTTCTAGCCTGCCTTTTAGTTATTTTTTTGCTTTGTCTTTTTAAAAATTGTTCATATATACATCTAGGTGTGTATATTCTTATTTTTCTTTTTTTAAAACAGCTATATATCATATATTATATATAATTACACATATTGTACATGTATATCTAGTCCATTGGGGCATATTTTTGCCAATTACCACTTTTCTCTAAATACCAAAAACCGAGATGGTCTTAATAGTTTTTTTTTTTTTTTCCTTAGCTTTGGTCCTTTTTTTAGTTCTCTCAACAGAATTTCAATAAAGGTACATGTTACATGGTCAGTAATTGAAACCATGTTAATGACTAGGAATCACTATGCATCTTGTTTGGACTTTGTCCTTGTCTAAAATAGGCAGGCAGTGTTTTCAGATGGCTAAGAAGGAAACTGTCTATTGTCCTCTAAAAACATGGAGGTGAAGCATCCAGAGGCGATTATTTTATGTGTTGTTTCATTGTGTTTAAGGTGCCATAGTGCATTAAAAATCATTAAAATATTGAATTATAACACTGAGGAGGTTGGGTCAGGAGGCTTGCTCAAATTTAGGGCAAGCCTGTACTACTTAGTGAGTCCCTACCCCAACTAGACTGAAAGAAACCAAACTCACTGTCTAAACAATTAAACCATGTTGTTGAGAACCACTATAAAGAAATGTCATTTATTATTTAAGTCCTTTCTGGCCAGTGTTTATGACTAAATTATACCAGATAATCAAGGCCACCAATCAACATTCTACCAACTAACATATCCACCATGACAGTATGTATGTAAACAGAGAGAAACCAATGGTGAGGTAGAAGCTGTTGTGAGATTAAAGCATCAAGTTTCCCTTTATTTGCAACATTTGTTGATACGAAATATTGTTTAGAAAGAAAGCATTTTCTTTCAAAGAGTGATTTTCTATTCAAATTCATTCTCTATCCTGTTTTCTTGCTGAGACACACACACTTGGAACATGAAAACTCCTCAAGGTCAAATATATTTTTCATGATTTCTTAGCAGTGCATACTGGTTCCTTAGCAACACATTCTAAGTTTTTTATTTATAGCCTACAGAAAGCATATTGCATAGTTTATTTTTTACATAATTAATTTTTAAGAAATGATATATAATGTTACCTAAGTGTTTGAACAAAAGTTCTATTGCATGCTTGCATTTTGATGGTAGTTTATTAGCTTCGTGCAACTGTGTGAAACAGTTTGAGTACAGTTATAATGTCAAAGCATCTTACGTCATAATATATACAGTGACTTTTTCTGAAAAAAAACATGAAAATTACTAAACAAAAATCAGATGAGTGTCAAATTTCCATTTTTAAAATTTTTATGTTACGTAAGATCAATTTTAACACTGACCAAGGAAGAGGAATCATGTAATATGATAATTATTTTTATATGTGTTGTATTTATATAATGAACATATTTTGTTCTTTAAATAAGGAAGATTAAATCATAAACTGTGAGAGACTGCTTTGGTGGTCTGTCATCTTCTACAAAATCAGGAAGATATTAATTAGCATTTTTAAAAAATGAGTTTGACAAAAAATTGTGCATTCCACATTTTAAATGTATATTGGATATTTCTCTGGGGAATGCTAATGGATAATCCAATACAGTAATGTTGATACTCCCACGAGTATTCCTTACTGTGTGGGCAGTGGGCATTAGTCACAGTGAGGGACAGATGCATGCCCTCTAACCTCCAATCTGAAGGAAGCTGGCAGTGAGAACTGATTACTCCTCTCCCTTTTGGCTGAGATCACACCGAAAACGACAAGCTTATACATTACCTCCTGGAACTTCACTCGGACTAGAACCGTCTCTGTCACTCGGACTGGTAATTAAAGGCCCGAGAGAGTGTTTGTCTTTTAATTTTAATTTTTTCATTATATATTTTTAATTTACATTTCAAATGTTATCCTTCTTTCATTTTTTTTTCTCTAGAAACCTCCTATTCCATCACCCCTCCCCCTGCCTCTGTGAGGGTGCTCCTCCACCCGCCCACCTACTCCCTCCCGCCTACCTTCCCTGACATTTCCCTACACTGGGGCATCTGGCCTTGATAGGAACAAGTGCTTCTCCTCCCATTGATACCCAACAAGGGCATCCTCTGCTACATGTGCAGCTGGAACCATGAACCCCTCCGTGTGTACTCTTTGGATGGTGGTTTAGTCCCTGGGAGCTCTGGGGGGTCTCTTCTGTTCTGAGTACCGCCCAGAAATCAAAGGCGACCATTCTGGCTTATCCATTGGTGATGTCACAAAGAAAGTAGGGGAGATGTGGAACAACATTGCCGCGCATGACAAGCAGCCCTATGAGAAGAAGGCCGCCAAGCTGAAGGAGAAGTACGAGATGGACATTGCTGCCTACAGAGCTGAAGGAAAACCTGACGCAGCGAAACGGGGGTGGTCAAGGCTGAAAAGAGCAATAAAAAGAAGGAAAAGGATGAGGAAGAGGAGGAAGAAGAGGAAAAGGAAGATCAAGAAGAGGATGATAAATAAGTTGGTTCTAGCGCAGTTTTTTTTTTCTTTCTTGTCTATAAAGCATTTAACCCCCTGTACTGGATGGTTTTGTGTCAACTTGACACAAGCTGGAGTTATCACAGAGAAAGGGGCCTCAGTTGAGGAAATGCCTCCATGAGATCCAGCTGTAAGGCATTTTCTCAACTAGTGATCAAGGGGGAGGGCCGTGGCCATTCTGTGTGGTGTGGGCTGGTAGACCTGGGTTCTATACGAAAGCAGGCTGAGCAAGCCAGGGGAAGCAAGCCAGTAAGTGACATCCCTCCATGGCCTCTGCATCAGCTCCTGCTTCCTGACCTGCTTGAGTTCCAGTCCTGACTTCCTTTGGTGATGAACAGCGATATGGAAGTGTAAGCTGAATAAACCTTTTCTTCCCCAACTTGCTTCTTGGTCATGATATTTTGTGCAGGAATAAAAACCCTAACTAAGACACTGCCTGTACACAGCTCACTCTTTTTAAAGAAAAACATTGAAATGTAAGGCTGTGTAAGATTTGTTTTTATGCTGGACAGTGTCTTTTTTTTTTTTTTTTTTGTATAGTTCACACAATACCGAATGTGTCTTTAAACAGCCCTGTCCTGGTGGTATTTTCAATAGCCACTAACCTTGCCTGTTACAGTCTGGGGGTTGTAGATTGGCATGGAAATTTAAAGCAGGTTCTTGTTGCTGTACAATTAGTTAGATATGGGGACAGTAGTTTGGTTGTTTTGTTTTGTTTACCTTTTTTGCATCTTCAGTTGTCTCTGATGCAGCTTATACGAAGATGATTGTTGTTCTGTTAACTGAATACCACTCTGTAATTTTAAAGGAAAAAAAATGCGGCTGTCTTGTTGACATTCTGAATGCTTCTAAGTAAATACAATTTTTATTAGTATTTTAATAAATAAAAACATATATATTTACTATACAAAAGCATATATTAAAACATATCCAAACCAGTATATATTTGTATGTATTTAAGTTACAAAAGCATATATTGAAATAGACTTAAACAAGTGACATTTTTTTCAAAAAATTTCAATTTCCTGAATTCAGTTCAGAATGTAATAAGGATTGAACTAGGCAGAGCTCAGCAGGGAACAAATAACATTCAGAATAGGATTATTCTGGGACAGTTTATTTATAATGACACCATTTATGAAAGCATAGGAACAAAGAAACCCCATGCTATAATGCAGTCACCTAGCTCTTAGTACAGCCTACTTAGAGGAAGTGGAGGGATGCTGGTACTCGGGCTATGTGTTTAGAGAGGGAGCCAGCAGCCCTGGGGACGAGCATCAGCTTTCTTCAGAGACACAGCCACTCTAGTCTCTGAAAGAACAAGGCACTTTGTTTTCAGCCATCTTTCTCTCTCTGATTTTCATCTTGTTTTCCCTTGTCCAACGTTTTAGTCTATTCATGTTGCTATAACAAAATACCCAAGGATGGGTAGGTCCAAAAGAACAGAGATTCATTTGGCCTTCAGATCTGGAGGTCTAAGGACACACGTCTGCAACAAGGTCCTGGAGAGTGCCTTAGGACCAATGAGCATTAATCACAATGGTGAGAGTGTACAGAAGGAAGCACAGGGCCAGGTGGACATCAAGAGTCTACACAGGGACCCAGATCCTCTTTACTATCATAAATTCTTACTAAAGCAAATGACCAGCCCCTGCTCTCCGACCAGAATTAATCTGTCCACAAGGGCAATCATAACCTAGTCACTTACTGAGAGACATTAGTTTTAAAGGTAAACATCACTTTCCCAACATTGCAATATTTGGGGCTAGACTTCTCCGTGGGTTTTGCCAGGGACAAGCCACACATCTTACCCTTGCGCTCAGTATCACGGGAAGACAGAAAGCAGGAAACCCTTGACTGTGAACCATAACGATCAGCCTCAGGATGCAAGACAGAGTAGGAGTGACGCAGATAGAACCCAACATCACCATGGGTTGCCTGCCTGGACACCTTGTTCTCCATCTCTGCAAAAGCCTTTTGGAGACCTAAAGCCACTCCTGCCATTTTATATGTAAACAAGAGTAGGGGACTTACATAGACTTTCTAGGTTTTCGAAATCTCCCTGCTGGAAAGTAACTCATGACATATGCATAAGGCTTGGCAGTGCTCACCTAGGACATGGCTGCACATATCCTGCTAAAACACTAGTAGGTTAAGTTTTTGTACTTTTCCCCCCTACTGGTAGTCTGGCTTAGAAAGAAAACAGTAAAATCGTATTGGCTCTTTTCAGACGAAAAATTCAACAGTGGTGTTTTTTTTTCTTCTTTACAACTTAAAAAAAAATTCAGAGATACATGTACAGATTATTCAAAGCATTTTAGCATAAAACTATATGAATATATTTTTGTCAGTACTTGATTTTTTTAAAGGTTTGATAGTATGTATTGAGATCTTACTATTTGCAATGATCATAAAGTATATGTAAAACAAAATATAACATGGAAATAGTCAAAGTTTTCTTAGTGTGTAAAGATTAAACATAATGATTTTTAAATATCAAAAATTCCCACCAAGCTATCTTCTTAGTTCTTGAGTTATTAATGACTTAAGGTCTAGGTGTACCCCACTCTGAGAGGGTGCTCTACACTTACTTTTTTTTTTCTAAGAAGGACTGAGGCTTTCAATTTTTGGTATTTCTTTCTTTTTCTTTCTCTCTCTCTCTCTCTCTCTCTCTCTCTCTCTCTCTCTCTCTCTCTCTCTCTCTTTGAGCTTCATATGGTCTGTGGGTTGTTTCTTGGGTATTCATAGCTTTCTGGGGCTAGTATCCAATTATCAGTGACTGCATATTATGTTTGTTCTTTTGTGACTGGGTTACCTCACTCAGGATGATATTCTCTCAATATACCCATTTTCCTAGGAATTTTATAAAGTCATTGTTTCTAATAACTGAGTAGTACGCCATTGTGTAAATATACCACAATTTCTGTATCCATTCCTCTACTGAAGGACATCTGGGTTCTTTCCAGCTTCTGGTTATTATAAATAGGGCTGCTATGAACATTGTGGAGCATGTGTCTCTATTGTATGTTGGAACATCTTTGGGGTATATTCCCAGAAGTGGAATAACTGGGTCTTCAGGTAGTACTATGTCGAATTTTCTGAGGAACTGCCAGACTGATTTCCAGAGTGGTTGTACCAGTTTATAACTCCACCAACAGTGGAGAAGTGTTCCTCTTTCTCCACATCCTCGACAGCATCTCCTGTCATCTGAATTTTTGATCTTGGCCAATCTGACTGGTGTGAGGTTGTTTTGATTTGCATTTCCCTGATGACTAGGGATGCCAAGCATTTCCTTAGGTGCTTCACGGCCATTCAATATTCTTCAATTGAAAATTTATTGTTTAGCTCTGTACCCCATTTTTAAATAGAGTTGTTTGATTCTCTGGAGTCTTGACTTCTTGAGTAATTTGTGTATATTGGATACTAGACTTTTGTCAGATGTGGGATTGGTAAAGATCTTTTCCCAATCTGCTGGCTGCTGTTTTGTTTTCTTGACAGTGTCTTTGGCCTTACAGAAACTTTGCAGTCTCATCAAGTCCCATTTCTCGATTCTTGATCTTAGAGCATAAGCCATTGGTGTTCTGTTCGGGAAATTTTCTCCTGTGCCTGTATATTCTGAGGTTTTCCCTAATTTCTCTTCTAGTAGTTTCAGTGTACCTGTTTTTTTGTGGAGATCTTTGATCTACTTGGACTTGAGCTTTGTACAAGGAGATAAGAAATGATTGATTTTCATTCTTTTGCATGCTGACTGTCAGTTGAACCAACACCATTGGCTGAATAGGCTGTCCTTTTTCCATTGAATGTTTATAGCTCCTTTGTCAAAAATCAAGTAACCATATGTGTGAGAGTTCATTTCTAGATCTTCTATTCTGTTCCATTGATCTACCTGCCTATCTCTGTACCAGTATCATGTGGTTTTTAACACAGTTGCTTTGTAATATAGTTTGAGGTTAGGGATTGTGATTCCCACAGATGTTTTCTTGTTGAGGATGGATTTTGCTTATTCTAAGTTTTTTGTTATTCCAGATGAATTTGCAAATTGCTCTTTCCAACTCTATGAAGAATTGAGTTGGAATTTTGATGGGGATTGCATTGAATCTGTAGATTGCTTTTGGTAAAATGGTTATTTTTACAATGTTGATCCTTCCAATCCATGAGCATGGGTGATCTTTCCATCTTCTGAGATCTTCTTCAATTTCCTTCTTTAGAGATTTGAAGTTCTTGTCATACAGGGCCTTCACTTGCTTAGAGTCACACCAAGGTATTTCATATTGTTTGTGACTATTGTGAAGGGTATCTTTTCCATAATTTTTTCTCAGCATGTTTGTCCTTTGAATAGAGGAAGGCTTCTGATTTGTTTGAGTTAATTTTATATCCAGCCACTTTGCTGAAGTTGTTTATCAGCTGTAAAAGTTCTCTGGTGGAATTTTTGGGGTCACTTAATTATACTATCATATCATCAGCAAATAGTGATATTTTGACGTCTTCCTTTTCGATTTGTATCCCTTTGATTTCCTCTTGCTTTCTAATTGCTCTGGCCTGGACTTCCAGTCAAGCATGTTTTCTTAACTGCAAGTTTTCAGTATTTCTCAAACACAGTTTGTAAACTTCCATGTATAGATAAAAACTGAATTTATGAAATTTCATTCAAATTGTTAAATCTTTGAGCACTCTCTCGTTTTTGTGCTCCCTCCCTCCCTCCCTCCCTTCCTCTCTCCCCCCCTCTCTCTGTGTGTGTGTGTGTGTGTGCGCGCGCGCGCGCGCATTTTTTTACTTTATTTTAAAAAACAAAGATAAATGTACAAATTTTCACCATTTTTGCATAAACGTATACGAATACATTGTTTAAGGTTGTAATTAAGTATTTGTGGGTACATATACATACACATATGTATATATGTAACAACAATATAGGAAAAGAGGCTATTAATTTGAAGGAATAGGAGAGAGACTAGGAGGGGCTGTAGGGAGGAAAGGGGGATGTGATACAGTTCTATTTTAATTAAAATATATCCTTTTTTGTTAAATTTCACACAGTCTGTGAGTTGTTTCTGGGGTGTTCAGAGCTTTCTGGGGTTAGTATCCCATTATCAGTGAGTGCATATTATGTCTGTTCTTTTGTGACTGGGTTATCTCACTCAGGATGATATTCTCTAGATGCAGCCATTTTCTTAAGAATGTGTGTGCATTTTTAAAGACAGCCAGGTCCTGGTATTCATTAAATCTTTATAGAGGTTTTGGAGTCATCAGAGACTTGGGAACCCTGGACTGAGAGAAGTCAATGAGTTTAATTCCTCTTCTATTGCACACCTTTAACATAACCCCTGTTTTCACAGGTTTAAGGAGATTGCACCTGGTGAGTTAACACAAGTCATTTCACAACATTGAAATTCTAATGTTCTCAATAACTTGCAATTAAAATTCTCTAGTGTAGTGGAATAATAGGTGCTAAGTAGGTCTAGAAATGTAAAACAATATGATCTTTGTTACCAAATCACATTATGACCAGTTACGATAATTTGTGTTGAATGATAATATTTAAATCGAATTTAACAAGTGAAAACGGTTTTATGCAAGTGATGGGAAGGAAGACTAGTAAACACACAATGGCTCTGCTGTTGCTTTTCTACATGAAATTTTATCAGATTGTCCAATGCATTGCCTTGTTGAAATTCATGATTTTTGGATACCTGTAAGTAGATTTGAAAACTTTGTATAATTACACATAAGACTTTCTTTTATTAACTCTATAATCATACAGTTAATTATTTTTATGTTTATGGATATAAAGTTTTGATATACTTTTGATTTCTGTTATACTTTCTTTGCCTTATGGTTACACACTTTATAGAGAGTATATACATTCTTTAATAAAAAAAATCACTAAGTTGAATATTTTAATATTGATTAGGGGTTTATTGCACCAACCCCCCCAACACACACACAAGGCACACACAGCTGTTGAAGGAATTACTATTTAATTTATTTTGTAGGACGTTAGGTGCTAGAGTAAATACATCATCCTTTTGCTTTTGCTTAGGGATCTGGCTATAGGACTGTAATACATCAATCCTAACTAAAAGAGGAGAATCATTTGTTTTATAGTAGGTCTGTCATGTCCTGAACTGTGGAAGCAGGTAATTAGCCCAGAACACTTAACTCAATTTCCAGGTTTCACGTCATGTCTCTTTATTTTTTCATTTAAAAATATTATTTTTTATGCATTTTTCTATGTCCATATATTTTTGCAACAATGTGTGTCTGTGTACCATATATGTGTCTGGTGCCGTAAGAGGCCAGGGGAGGGTGTTGGATCCACTGAGTCTGAAGCTACTGATGTGAGCTGCCATGTGGGTGTTGGAAATTAAACTTTGGTCCTCTGAAGCAATTAGTGCTTATAATCCCTGAGCCATCTCTCAAGCCCCTTCTTTAAAAAATAAATATCTTTATTTGCTTAGAGTGTGTGTGTGTGTGTGTGTGTGTGTGTGTGTGTGTGTGTGTGTGTATGTGTTTACGTGCACATGCATGCATGCGTATAGGTGCCCAGGATGGCCAAAAGAGGGTTGTGGGATTTCCTGGAGCTAGTGTTGGAGCAGTAGTGAGCCACCCAGTGCAGGTCCTCTGGAAGAGCAGCAAGCTTTCTTAACATGGAGCCATCTCTCCAGCCCCTTCTTCTTTATTTCCTGATTCTATTTCCTCCTAGTCTGTTTCCCTATCTACTATCTATCTATCTATCTATCTATCTATCCATCCATCCATCCATCCATCCATCCATCCATCCATCCATCCATCCATCTATCTATTCAGGGTGTCTTTGTGTGTCCCATGCTGTCTCCTAACCTGTGATCTTTCTGCTTCAACCTCTCTGCAGGCATTACAGGTGATGTCATCATATCTTCATTTTCATTCTCCAGTAATTAATTTTTTCTCTCATATTGACCTAAAGGTTCTAGGAAAAAAAGATGTAGGAAAGAAAACTTTTTTCCCCTCATCTCACAATAACCAAAAATTCAAGACACATGAATGTGTTGGTTGGTCTTGATGTATGGGCGAATTACTTTGTTGACTGTCGTATTCCTTGCTAAGATGTACAGTGGTGTGATTGGACCCCTGGGCTAAGTAGCAGAAACTTAGTACTGTGCATTATTGCAGGATTGGGTCAGAAAATGCTGCTTCCAAATTCCTAGCTAGAAAGCTGTCTGCTGGCCCTGTGCTCAGAATCAAGTTATTCCTTCTTCCTCAGCTAAGAGAGCAGCCCATGAAAGCATGGGTTCATGTGATTTTTACCTGTTCCTTGTTGGAGAATGGCAAGTAGAAAGTACTTAACTGTACTCATCATATACTCTCTCATGTTCCAGAAGGCTTTTAAGTTGATGGGGAAAATTAAATAATGGATACAAATGAGAAATAATTAGCATTAGCATGATTACATTTTATATCTCTGGCACATTTGGGAGTCATTCCTACATGGGCATTTTTGCATGCACTAGGCTTTGGCTACTTTCTTGTCCTTATGATCTTCCTTCCCCCTCTTTTACAAGTTGCTTGGCACCTTCAGTAAGGAATGAACAGAAGCAAGAGTTACAGTTGTAAAGCTCCACCCCATCCAGTACAGAAATCCTCCACTGTCTTATTCTCCTAAGTCCTTTGATGGCGAAGTTGCCTTTCTTCAGTGTAGTGTTCTTATGAGGCTAAAGATGGATGCTGAGGTGGGTGAGGGAGGTTGGGAGAGGGAGCACCTTCATGGAGGCAGTGGGAGGAAGAGGGGGTATGCGATTGGGGGAAAGGGATAACACCTGAAATGTAAATGTGCAGACTAGCTGATAAATAAAAGAAAAAAAGCGTTTCCACAGTCCTTCTTTCAGCACAGCACTTTATTTTATCACTGTCTTCCTTAAAAATGTGTTATGCTGTGTGATGCCCTACTGTTGTGTGAACAGCGTAGCCAGCTGCGTGAGTCCCCACCACAGCTCCCAGACGGGGAAATTTCCTCACCCCCGGCTCTGACACCTTACAAAAATAGTATTGTGTCTGAGTCTTCTCCTTTGGTATGAGACCTCTGGGTAAACTGAGCCGATCCTTGTTTATTTTAAGGACGTTATCTTCCTACCTGACAGTGAGAAATTGGTGGGGCGGGATAAGATGAGACCTTCACAGAGTTTCGAAGGATTATTTGACAGCCGTGTGATAATGAAGACATAAACCGACGTAAATAGCCTCCTGCCTGATCTTGTTCTCCAGAGCAAATGGATGCTTAAAACTCTTCGTGTCTTCCTTTCCTTGCCCTGGCTGGAGTGCACATGTTTGAGTCATTGCAATCATTCCTTAGAATCTGATCTTCCCATTTCACATCTGACATGAACATCTCTATACAGTGTACATTTAATAATGACTTCATAAGATCTAGTTTCCCATGCTCTGTAATTTATGCTGAATTTTTTATCTTACAACTTTATTTTTTAAAAAACAGAGATACATGTACAGATTTTTAAAGGCATTTTGGTATAACACTACATGAATATATTTTTGTCAGTACTTAATTCTTTTAAAGGTTTGATAGTATGCATTGAAATATTACTAGTTACCATAACATAAAGTACATGTAAAACAGAATGTAACATGGGAACAGTCAGAGTTTTCTTGGTGTGTATAGATTAAACATAATGATTTTTGAATACCAAAAATTGCCACAAGGCTATATTCTTAGCTCTTGGAGAGATAGCTCAGAGGTTAAGAACACTCACTCACTGCTCTTCCAGGGGTCCTGAGTTCAATTCCCAGCAACCACATGATAGCTCATAACCATCTGTAATGGAATCTGATGCCTGCTTCTGGTGTGTCTGAAGACAGCTACAGTATACTCATACACACTAAATAAATAAATAAATAAATAAATAAATAAATAAATAAATAAATATTTAAATAATAAACCTTAAAATATGCTGAAATTTTATAAGCCTTGCACCCAGGAGGCAGAGGCAGGTGGATCTCTGAGTTCAAGATCAGCCTGTTCTGTGCAGCAAGCTCCAGGACAGCCAGGATCGCACAGAGAAACCCCCATCTCAAACCCCCTCCCCCAAAATTAAACTCACATTTTACTAGACTTTTTAACTTTGAACTTTATAAATGATGGTATTTGGCTTCTTCTGGGGGATAATCTCTTCATGAAAAAAAAATGTAAGTAATAGAGTTTTTGGATCAAAGGGTAGAAGTGCTTCACATCAGTTTAACAGTTAACTTGAGATAATTTTGAAATTTTAAATACATAGCTACTATATATTATAACAGTCTTTATGATTGAAACTCAGGAGGACATACTTTCACTCTCCATGGGGACAGACTGCATGTTCCTCCAGGTCACCCCTTCTTAGTCTGCTTCTCATTAGGGATGAAACTCCAAAGCTTACATTCACATGTGAATAAAAGGAAAAACCGAGGAGGGAGTATTGATTATTTACCCTTCTCTCTAGAGCCTTCTGATGTCTTCTGACTTTCATCTTTTTTATTGCTGTATTTATCTGTCAGCCTTTGAACCCAGTAATGATCAGAGAAGAATAATGGCTTGATTCCTGCCCTTTCAAAGAAACTCAGATGGCTAGAGCTCGCTTCCCCATCCTCTGTCCCCTGGGAATCCTTTATGAAAAGACATCATCAGTAGAGATGGGGTATGGGACATACTGACTAAGAAGGAACACATTCCACACATCATTGGCTTCTTTGAACCTAATTTAAAATAATAGGGGTTGGGAATATTCAGTGGCAGATCACTTGTCCGATATGTGTCCGGCACTGGGTTTCATTTCCATTACCTTTCTAACTCTTTCCAGTAATGTATTCAGTCAAATAATTTAGTAATATGTAAAGTTCAAGAAATGTTCGCTTATGGTTGTAAAGCACATTCATTGCCCTGTGAACCATACAACTTAGATTTGAGCTTCAGTTTACAAGCACACAAACTCCAAAAATGTCACAGAAAACAGAAGGATGCATTTTTATTATTTGTATAGTAATTCTGCAATACATTTCTTTTTTAAAAAAGATTTATTTATGTATTTTATGCATATGATTACACTGTAGCTTTCTTCAGACACAACAGAAAGGGGCATCAGATGGTTGTGAGCCACCATGTGCTTGCTGGGAATTGAACTCAGAATCTCTGGAAGAGCAGTCAAGTGCTCTCAACAGCTGAGCCACCTCTTCAGCCCTGCAACACAGTGCTTTATCCTACTGGAGCATTCCACAGCTTTCTATCCCCGTGGTTCTGCAAACAGTGGCAAGCAGAATGATCCAGTTTGTGAGACAGAGTTTTAAACTGAAAAAAAAAAAAAAGGCACGTAGGGCACCTACAATAAGAACTCAGTTTTTGTGACCACTTTCTTCTAAGTAGTGTAGGTCTCAAAGACTAGGATAGTTATTAGTAAGACAGCAGAGGACTGGAGAGATGGCCGGACAGTTGAGAATACTGGCTGTTCTTCAGAGAGCCCGGGTTTCATTCCCAGCACAATGGTGACTCTATTGTCTGTGACTCCATTTCCAAGGGCTCTGACAACCTCTTTCGGCCTCATCAGGCACCATGCACACACATGCTTCCTATACATACAGGCAAACCCTGTATATATTTTTAAAAAGGATAGTGGAAACATTTTCTCTCCTTGGATAGATTCATATCTTCTCTGTTGAAACCATCTTTGGTGGCCACTGTCAAGTCAGGTCATTCCCTGTTTTCAAAAACAAAGGTACAGAGCCCCTTTCTGTTTCTCATGCTTAGCTCTGCCAGCCCCGCCCTGCTGAATGTCTACACTCCCCCCCTCTTGTGGTTGCTTTCACTATTCTGGGTTTTTTTGCCTTTCCAGATGAATTTGAGAATTGCTTTTTCCATGTGTTTGAAGAATTGAGTTGGAATTTTGATGGGGATTGCATTGAATCTGTAGATTCCTTTTGGTAGATGGCCATTTATACTATGTTAATTCTGCCAATTCTAGAGCATGGGAGGTCTCTCCATTTTCTGAGATCTTCAGTTACGCTCTTGAGAGACTTGAAGTTGTTGTACAAATCTTTCACTTGTTTGGTTAGAGTTATCCCAAGGTATTTTATATTATTTGTGGCTATTGTGGAGGGAGTTGTTTCCCTAATTGCTTTCTCAGCCTGTTTATCATTTATATAAAGGAAAGCTACTGATTTATTTGAGTTAACAATATATCCGGCCACTTTGCTGAAGTTGTTTATCAGCTGGAGAAGTTTTCTAGCAGAATCTTTTGGGGTTGCTTATATATACTGTCATATCACCTGCAAATAGTGATGCCTTTATTTCTTCTTTGCCAGTTTGTATCCCCTTGAGCTCTTTTTGTTGTCTTAGTGTTCTACTTAGTGTTCGAGTACTATATTGAATAGATATGGGGAGAGTGGGCATCTTTGTCTTGTCCTGATTTTTTTCTCTTAATTTTTTATCTTTTTTATTAATAGTTTAACTGGCATATACAAAGAAATGTTTCATTATGGTAGCTTTATGCATGCATATCATGATACATTTTTTGCCTCAGTCCTTCTTAGGAAAAAATAAGTGTATACCAGCCCCTCACAGTGTGGTGCACTAGACCTTAAATCATTAATAATTCAAGAGCTAAGAATGCAGCCGTGTCCCTGATTTTAATGGGATTGTTTCAAATATCTCTCCATTTAATTTGATAGTGGCTGTCGTTTTGCAGTAAATTGCTTTTATTATGTTTTGGTACTGGCCTTAAATTCCTGATCTCTCCAATACTTTTAACATGAAGGGGTGTTGTATATTGTCAAATGCTTTTTCTGCATCCAAGGAGATGATCATGTAATTTTTTTTCTTTGAGTTTGTTTATGTAGTGTATTACCTTAATGGATTTTTTTAAAATATTGAACCAACCTTGCATCTCAAGATAATTGCTTTTGCTTAGTTAAGTTAAGGCTTTTATCCATTTTATCTCTAACCTTTAGAGGAAGATCATTCTTCTTCTAAGATGTGTGGACCAAACCACATTTTGAGATGCTACTTTACTCAGGAGCAAATCTGTTAGAAATAAAAATCTAGCTGTTTTGTTTCAGTAAACAGAATTATGTTCTGGTTTTCTAAAAAAACGTGTTCATAAATAGCATCTGTTTCCGTGTAAATATAGAATTGTTGTTAATCATTTTCTGCTTTTGTTGCTAAAATTGATGGAAGAATATTTCTGAGTTGTGCCTATTTTGAATTTTTTGCTCTATAATCTGCTTTTCCAATCTAAGAAGAGGTTATCTTTTCAGAGAAGGGTTTCCTGCTGTTTCTTGTTGATTTTCCACAGATCTGTGGTTATTGCCAACTCTTGGCAACTTTTTCTTATTATTTTCTAAGCGAGATTCACGACTCAGTGTTACTTATGTCATACCAGGAAGGAAATTTTACATGATCTCCTGAGTATCACTTAAAAATAGCACAATTTAAGCCAGGCTTGGAGGCACATGTTTACAATCCCAGTGCTTGGGAGACCGAGGCAAGGGGATTTAGAGTTACAGGCCCACTTGAGTTACTAAGACCCTGTTTCAAACAAACAAACAAAGAAAACTACATGGTTTGAAAAATATGGTATGTTAGTTACAGTGCATTACAATACAATATACACACAATGTATGTACAATGAGATGAAAAGAGAGATAGACCTTGACTTTTATTTGTTTTAGAATTTATTTGATTGATCTGGCATTTAGGTCATATGAAATGAATACTGACGCTTGACATAATGTCTTTGAAATTACGACCTACTTACAACACTATTTCTTCTTTGTAAAACAATCCTTTATGTGTGTGTGTGTGAGTGTGTGTGTGTGTGTGTGTATTCATACATTATTCTGTAATTCTCCTTGTGCTTGACATTAAGTAGTTTAAATACAATTTCAAATTAGTATCCTTGTCTCTCTCTCTATCCATAATCACATTTAGTCCTCCATCCTCTGGATTGATAAAACATTTCTTGTAGGGTTGTTGGCTTGCATTCCCTTGGCCACTAGGCATGGTCACTTGGGGTGGCAAAAGGGGCAGGGAATTTGGCTGAGCCTATCCCATGTGGCCACCAGGGGCTGCTGGGCTGTAGGGAAACAGTGTAGTACCACTCATAGGGTGGGAAAGAACAGTCTTAGGTTTGCGGAAGTGGGAGCCAGCTCCAGGGCACCTGCGATGAGGCCTGGGCCACAGGGTTCTCAGACTCCTGGACATCCAGGTGCCTCTCTGCTTAGGGGAAGAAAGGAGTCAGGCTGCAGGCTGGGGAACAGCTTCTAGCCTAGGCTGAGAGGGAAAGGTCCCAGCTTGGAGAACTCTGTCTTGAGCCTACATGAGCACAGGTTGTGTTTCTTTTATGTGAGAAGCATGGCACGTGTTCCAAGCAGAAGTCTGTCAGGGAGCTGAGAGTCACCCACGACTTAGGTGTGTGCCCACTAAGTCTCCGGCTCTGGAGCTGCTCTACCTTACCAAACTTGCTGGCATCCCACAATTCTGCGTTACATCCCACAACTTCTGTTCTCTTAGGTAGCACATGGTGGGGAAAGAGACAGAGAGAAGAAGCAGGGAAGAGATTTGTAGCTCGGCTAGTTATTGAGTTCATAGTCCATTTCCAGTCTTTCCCTAACCTGTTCTAATCAAAATGACGTTTCACCTTTAGTTAAGGGAATCATGACGGTAGATGTAAGTTGACAAAATAATGTCCTATTCTTAAATGTGACTAAGATGTGCTTCTTGTTCAGTGCCTTAACTGTCTTATCTGGCCATCATAGTTTCTTTTTACTTCCTGTTTACATTCTCACGTAAATATCTGATACTAGTAGCTTTCTGTGGAAGGGAATATGTCATGTCTATTATAGCTGTAGAAGGTAAAAGTTTTGCTTCTTGTTGCAAGAAGGAGACAAACTTCCTTGCACACTGGTCACTTGGGAGGAGAGGACCTTGACTTTTGCTTTTCTGTTCATGACAGGAGCAACGCTAGCTAAGTAGTTGAAACCTGAAAACATCGGTCTGCGGGAAGTAAGCTGGGAAAGTCACAAGAAGGATGTAAATGTTAGAAAACAGTGGGTCAGTTCATCAGCTCATTAAATGTTCATAAATGCAGACATGTGAACACATAGTTAAAGGTTATTATGATCTTTATACGTCTACCATTCTGAATACCATAGGAAACTGACCTTATATTCCCTTCCTATTTGAATCAGTCAAAAAGCTGAATATAGGTACTGATAAAATAGTTAAGATGATCCTTTAAATTATTGAAAGTACCTTCATACACATAGTCAGTCCAGATATGGGTGGAAATCGTAAAGGAAATTTTATTGGTATGCATACCCCTTAAAAGAACGAGGGACCCGGGCAAAATAATTTCTATCTCCAGCATCAAAGAAATTTTTCATCTATTTTTATGAATGTATATTATGTAATTTACATATACAGTTCTTTTTATTGCTACGGTATCGTATTAATCAAAAACAAAGAGAAATGCCTTCTTAATAATTAAGAAAGCTAAACAACATGTCATTTATTATGTAAATACCTTAGTGTTTTCAATATATTCATATTATGGCCCTTTTCTACTTTCAAATATCACACTACGTTTCATTCTTAGTAACTTGTTGAAAATTACACTGTTTGAAGAAAGGTTTGAAACTGACTTAGAAATTCTTTCCCCTTTTGGCTAATATGTACTGCATTTGTGGATTCCCTCATGATCATGATGAGGGCGGTTTTATTATTATTATTATTATTATTATTATTATTATTATTATTGTTGTTGTTGTTGTTGTTGTTGTTGTTGTTATTACTTCATTTTGATCTTTTTGAGACAGTCTGGGCTCTATAGTTCAGGCAGGTGTTAGATTCACAATCCACCTTCAGGCCTTCTGAAATGTTGGGATGACTGGCTTGTGCCATGTTCTACTGATGGTAGCTTTTCAGAATGCCAGTGATCCAGCATGTGGTCTGCTCTTAAATATTATTCCTGTGTCATCCCAACAAGACATAAATGAATATTTATGTGTGCCTTCCATGAAAATCTACCCGAGTTTGAGATTTATTTTATGCCTTTGCAGCGGAGCTGCCAGAAGCAGTTCTCTTTGCTACTTCTTCTTGCCTACGGCTCTCAGGTTATTGTGTCTGTACGTTTGCCTCTGTGCCCATGAAATATACATACATTGTGGTATAGTTAAATTAAACCAAGTAACATGCTTCTTCATACATGTTTCTTATAGATATACTTGCCATACTTATCATTCATATATATTTATATATTTAAATGTTACTGTGTATTTTTCAAGGCTGAGGATGTAACCTGGAACCTTGCCTATATTAGGACTGAGTTACATCTCCAGCCTACATTTTATCTTTGTGATTAGAATAAGTAAGATGTTTTAAACAAGTAACCCATTATTAAGGGTAGTCACCATGTTCTGCAGAAAATCTCCAGAAACCATTTTTTATGTAATTGAGGTTTTAGATGAGTGGTTCTCGACCTTCCGAATGCTACGACCCTTTAATACAGGTCTTCGTGTTGTGGTGACTCCAAACCATAACATTATTTTAATTGCCATTTAATAATTGAAAAATGTCTACTATTTTGAATCACAGTGTGAGTATCTAATGTGCAGGATACATAGGAACATTTGTTCCTATGAAAGAGTCATGACCCCAGAAGAACTGAGACCCACAGGTTGAGAGCCACTGTCTTATACCCTGTACCCAACACTCGCCCCAGCCCCCACTGTCACATTCAGACTCCTCACGAACGTGAGACCATTTGGTGTCTACCTTTCTTTGCTACTTTTCTCATTTAGCATGGTGTCTTCAGATTCCTCCATGTGGGTAAATGATAGAGCAGTCTGATCAGTCTGAATGGCATCTGTCTTGTGTACATACCACGCCATCTTTGTCTGGTCATCTTCAGCAAGTACTTAGTTTGCTTGTGTTTCTCAGCTGTTGTCAGTGATGGTCAGGGGCAGGCATTTTTATCTGCTGATTTAATTTCTTTTGAACATATTCCCAGAAGTGAGCTTGCTAGATCCTGAGGTAATTCTACCTTGAATTTTCTCCCCTACCACTTTGTTCATTGGATATTTTATTTATTTACCTTTCAAATGCTATCCCCTTTCCTGGTTTCCCCTCTGCAAACCCCATATCCCCTCCTACCTACCTCCCCCTGCTTCTATGAGGGTGCTCCCCCACCCACCCACCCACCCACTCCTACCTCACCACCCTGGCATTCCCCTACACCAGGGAATCTAGCCTTCACAGGACCAAGAGCCTCCCCACTGAGGCCCAACAAAGCCATCCTTTGCTACATATGCGGCTGGAGCCGTGGGTCTGTCCATGCGTACTCTTTGGTTGGTGTTTAGTCCCTGGGAGCTCTGGGGAAGGGTCTACCTTTAATTTTCTGAGGAACCTTTATACTGTTTTTCATAGCAGTCATACTAGCTTCCGTTCCTGTTAATAGCAGATGTGCCCTTTTCTTTGAATCCTCCCTAATACTTGTTATATTTTATCTTTCTTAATAACAACCTTTCTGATAGATACCTGGTGCTCTTGCTTTGTGGTTTTAGGTGGCATGTTCTGATGATTTATTATGTTGCGTGCCCTTTCATATGCCCGAAGGATGCTTGTATACCTTCTTTGGAAGAATGTTTCTTTAGGTTTGCTTACTTTGAAATGAGGTTACTTGTTTTAATTGCTATTGAGTTCCTTATACACTTTGAGCAAACTGTATATTCTCTTCCCTCATCAAGTGTGTGATTTGCCAGTGTTTCTCCCCTTCTGCAGGGTGTCTCTTTGGTGATCATTTCTTTTGCTGTGCAGAAACATTCGATTTTAATGCAGCCCTCTGCTTTTGGCATCATATCCAAGTAACACATTGCTCAGGCCACTGTCAAGAAGCTTCTAGAAGTTTTAAAGTTTCAAGATTTGGTCTTTCATGTCCTCAGACTCGAATTCATTTGAAACTGATCATTGCACGTGTGTAACGTGACTCCATGTTTTCTTCAGTGTGAGGATATCCTGTGTTCTAACATCATGCAGATAGGTTAGTTTAGAATCACTTCCTCTTCAATGGCCCTTTCACGTTTGTTGGCAGTCTTGGTATAGGACACAGTTCCCAGCAGTTTATGCTTCCTGTCTTCATTTAATAAAGGAGTCTCCTTCAAAGCTTGGACTTGAGAACTGGACTCATCTGGGAATGAATCTTGACTTTGAACTTGACCTAAGACAGCTGTTTCCTTACCTATAAAGCAGAGCATTTTGATTTGATGCTCATTTCTGTGACATGTTGATGAATTTAAGGGGTTTGGCACAACAGAACAAACGCAGCAACAACCTGGCATGGTAAGCTCTTTGCAAACTCTCGCCAGCCATTAGTGTTGTTTTGGCTTGCTGCTGCCGGGCAGGCTTGTCTCTTCCCTGTCCACACATTTCTTTTCCTGGCCAACTCTGCTGTTATTATTTCTTTCATTTGAAAGACCTTTTCTGCTTTTCTTCAGCCCATGGCCGTTGTAGCTATCTTAATGCAGTTAAAACGTCTTCCTCCGTGAACCCTGGCTGCTTGTATGAGACGTCTTTCCTTTTACAGGCATCTGCGTGCCTGCTGTCAGTTCCGTTTATCACGGCTCGGGATGTATCCTTTGTTCTCCTGTTTCCTTACTGTGACTCAGTCACCTGCCTTTTAAAGTCTCAGGTCCTCCTAAGAATGGAACATACAGATATCATTTTGGATTTTTTTTTTTTTTTTACGTTTCTTAGAAAAATAATTCTGGGTTATTTATCTTGAGTGCCATGTATTTGATAATGTGGAATATTATCTACTAAAGTAATTTTTACAAGCTTATAAAACATGTCGGTATGTATATAAAATATGTGCCATATATAATTTTAACATTTACCTTTTTCATGTTCTTGAGTAGTACTTATTAAAGTATTCAGTATTTACGTGAAATGCAGGGCATTGTATGTACGAATATATAGACCAAGTAAGTATTAAATTTATACTTTTCAGTAAGATTATGTATTCTTGCTGAATCTTTTCAACCTTTTTATTGGATATTCTCTGCATTTACATTTCAGATGTTATCCCTTCGCCACAATTCCATCTTTCCTCCCCCTCCCATTGCCTCCATAAAGGTGCTCCCTTTCCCAACTACACTCTCACACATCCTTGCTGAATTTTTTTAAAGATAAAAGATCAAGTTAGGACTAAAAGAGAACTAAAATACAAAACTGAAGTATCATAAATGCCTCACATGCCTGGATTTCCTGCCTGTCCGTGTGTTCTTGAGTCTTGCCCTGTTTCAGGACTTCATTCACCATGAGAGTGATTCACAACAATTTAGCTGAAGATCTTGGTTGGCTTTGTTTGCTGTAGAAATGGAAAGCATTTTATTCTAGAAAGTAGGCGAATGCTCCAGAGAGCTGGGCAGAGAAGGCCGCCGTGTTTCATTTGATTGTGTGACATATGTAGCCTGGGCTGCTCTCTGAAAAGGAAGAAAAATGCAAAGGTCTCAGACGTCCTTGCTGTCAAGGTGGTTACTAAGTTTAGAAACACAGGAGCACAGTCCAGGATCAAATCGCAGGATTCGTGCATGACCTCCGTGGCCTTCCTCTCTCTGTTCTGTGATTCTCTTTTCTCCCTGTCACTGAGGTACAGAGAGGGTATTTACTGTCACGCTTGAAGGGGGACTATGTGGGTTGTTCATGTACTGAATCAGCAAGGAATTTTTAATTTTTTAATTAACAATTTTGATTTTAATTTTTATCTTAATTTTAGAAAACACTTCTTCAGTGAGCAAGTAACCATCCAGATTTTCCTCTCCTTCCTTAAGTTTTATGTAAATAATTGATATTTAACCTACATACAATAGAAACACACACACAGAGTAAGGGAGAGAGAGAGAAAGAGAGGGATGGGGGAAAGAAGAAAGGAGGGAGAGAGGGAGAGGGAGAGAGAGAGAAAGAGAGAGAGGTCTCAATATAAATAAGTTCAGCTTTATAATTTCAAATGGCCCATCAGTTCTTGCAAGAAGTCTTTTTTCTAAGGATTCTTTGGCACGTATTGGTTCTTAGGAATCTTTTCAAAAATTAATTTTATTATTTTACAGTCCAGTCATTACCCCCCTTCTGGTCTACCTTCCCACAGTTCCTCATCCCATTTCTACCAGCCCCTCCCCCACAAGAAGATATTTCTCTACCCTCCTACCAGTCCTCCCTAATCCCTGGGCCTCAAGTCCCTCAATGGTTAGGTGTGTCTTCTCTCTCTAAGGCCAGATCAGATAGTCCTCTGCTGTGTATGTGTTGGGGGTCTCAGACTTACTTACTACGTTAGTAAGTCCCTTACTTACCTGGAGTGAAACTCTTTAATACACACTCTTTCATATGCCATTTTGGTAGCTGTCATCTAGGATGGGCAAAAATTCATCTGTCTTTAACTGTGAGCATAGAGAGATCTAAGAGACTCTTTATAGACTGTTTATCATGGCCTAGGCCTCTGCATACAGGAAAAACTGCTGATGGTTAAAAACAGCTAGATATGTGTTCCTTTAATTCTTTGTAACCTTTTATTCCCACATACATTTAATTTCATTTCATTGGAGAGTTTAAAATGTAAATTCTTTGCAACTTCATAACATCTTGTACTTTTGGATATATCTGTTTATGATATTTATAGGTTATTTCTTCACTCTATACTTACTAGGCAAGTATAATGCTTATGTTTTATTAAGCTGTTTCCCTTGATACCGGAATCTTAAAAAAAAAAAATTGGAATAGCAACTAGAGAGAGCCTAAAGAAGAATGTCAGACATGTAGATCTGTTTTTTTTTTTTTAATTTCAAAGTTATTCTATACACTATTTTGTTTAAAGATTTCTTTTTATTGTTGTTTCAAGATTTTTGTAATAGCTGAGCATGGAGCCTCTCCATTATTCATAGAAACTTATAGTTCAAAGGCATTGATGAGAAGTACCACTTTTTCCTTAGAACACACGCGCTCACTCTGGATAGCTCATTCTGTCATTGTTCTTTATACTGTTCACCATTCGCTGCTTATTTAAGTCAATTTAGTAATGATTATGAGATTTACTTTACAACTTTAACAAATGCTTGGCCAGACATGTGAGTTGTTCCTCAGTGTGGCCATGACCCATGGCACTGAATTTGCTGTAACTGCCTGCCCTGCTCATTATAATTGGGCAGATTTGCTGTCAGAGTCTTTCATACCTTAGTGTTGTAGGCTAACAGAATTCAGATATATTTGTCTCTTACAAAGACACCCCATATCATCTTTGTATAAACAATTAGCCTAATTGTTTTAGGAAATTGAGATAAGACATCTCAATTCTAAAAATATGAAATCAAATATGCCCCTAATTTGAATCATTTAAAGTAATGGCTTTAGTCTAGTTGTAGAAAATTCCACATCAAATTTCATGTTGTGGGTCTTAAGAACTTAAAAATATGGTATAAAATTATCTTTGGGCTTACACATTTGGCATATATGAGTAATAAATGGGTTTTATTTTTAGACTTAAGTTCCATCTTAGGATGTCTCATTAGATATTTGCGAACACCCCAAACCTGAGAAGCATCTGCAAATGGAAGCATTTTATGTCCTCAGAGTGTCAGGTAAGATACACAAGCCTTTGGTAGCCACAGTGGCCCCTTTTTACTCACGTGCCAGTGCAGGTTTCTCTGAAGGGAATTCCAATGAAGACTTTTTGTAAATGTTTTGAGCAACTGCAGTTTTCACTGACTGAAGTGAAGGCAATCTAAAGATTACAGTGAGGAAAGGAAAACTCAGCTGACTTACTTAGTTTGAGTAGCTGTTGTGAGAACATTCCTGTTACTGTAACATTCTGGTACTGTAGACAGGGAGATATTTTAGCAGAACCAAAATAAAATGACTCTATGTATGACCCCTTTGCTCATCAAAAGTCACTCATTATTAGCAGAGTGAGTGTCCTGGGAATGGGTGTAAGTGACAGCTAGCTAACGAATCAGACTGAGAGAGGGCAAAGGTCACCGTTTAAGGACTGTAGTCTTGAGAGAAATCGTCAGATGTCAGCTATTGTTCTTTAGTGTGCAGTTCATGCTTGTGTTAACCAGATTTCTCTGACTCTGACTTAACCCAGGAATATTTCAACACAAAAATTACATTCTCTGTATAGATAAATGAAGATTTAACTTTACCTCCTGCTGGGTGTACTGACCCACACTCTTTGTCCTTGTATTGGGGAGGCAGAGGCAGGTGGATGAATTCAAGGATAGCTTTGGGCTTTATAGGGAGTCCTGGGAGAGCTAGAGCTACATGGTAAGACCTGATTATTTATTTATTCATTTACACTGATATTTTGCTCATTGCCCCATCCTGGTCACTCCCTCCTACAATCCCCTCTATTTTCCTTTTCCTTCTCCCTTGAGAGGGTAGGGAGCCCTAGTATCACCCACCCTGGCATATCATGTCTCTACGGGGCTAGGCCCAACCTTTCCCGCTGAGGCCAGGCAAGACAGTCCAGCTAGAAGAACATATTCCCATGGTTGGCAACAGCTTTTGTGATAGGCCCCGCTACAGTTGTTTGGGACCCACATGATGACCAAGCTGTACAGTTTCTGCATATGTCTGGGAGGCCTAGGTCCAGCCTGTGTGTGCTCTTTGGCTGGTGGTTCAGTCTCTGAGAGCCCCAAAGGTCCAGGTTAGTTGACTTTGTTGGTCTTCCTGTACGGTTCCTATCCTCTTTGGGGCCTGTAATCCTTACCTCTACTCTTCCATAAGCGTCCCCAAGCTTCCTCCATTGTTTGGCTGTGATTGTCTGCATCTGTCTGAGTCAGCTGCTGAGTGAAGTCTCTCAGAAGACTATACTAGACTCCTTTCTGTGAGCATGACAGTATCATTAGCAGGGTCAGAGATTGGTGCTTGCCCATGGGATGGGTCTCAAGTTGGGCTGGTTATTGATAGCCATTCCTTCTATCTCTGCTCCCTCCCCCATCTCTACATTTCTTATAGACAGGATGAATTTCGGGTCAAAGTTTAGTGAGTGGGTTGATCTCCCTGTCATTCTGCTGGGGATCCTGCCTGGTTACAGGAGATGGCCTCTTAAGGTCCCATATTCCTAATGCTGTGAGTCACAGATAAGTTCACCCTCATTGATTCTTGGGTGGCTCCCTTATCCCAGGTCTCTGTCAGGTCCTGGAGGTTCTCTCTACCTCCCCACCCAGGTCAGTTGTAGATTTCCATTCATTCTCATGGTCATCTAGCTATCTCTCCTGTCCCTCACCACATCTGATCCTGAAACCCCTGCATTTCCCTCCCCATCCCCTCTCCCTCCCAGTTCCCTCCCCATCATCTGCCTCTCATGACTATTTTATTTCCCCTTCTAAGTGTGATTCAAGCATCCGTGCTTGTGCCTCCCTTCTTGTTTAGCTTCTTTGGGTCTGTGGAATGAATGTATCATGGGTGTCCAGTACTTTATGACTCATAGCTACTCTGAGTGAGTACATACCATGTGTGTCCTTTTGGGTCTGGGTTACCTCACTCAGGATATTTTCTCTCCATTTGCCTGCAAAATTTATGATGTTTTTGTTTTTAATATCTAAATAGCATTCCACTGTGTAGATGTATCACATTTTCTTCATCCATTCTTCAGTTGAGGGACATTTCCAGTTTCTGGCTACTATGAGAAAAGCATCTGTGAGCATAGCTGAGTAAGCATCTTTCTGGGATGGTGAAACATCTTTTGGGTATATGCCCAGGAGTAGTATAGCTGGGTCTAGAAGTAGAACTCTACCCAGTTATCTGAGAAACCTCACTTAACAGAGTAGAAAAGTTGATTCAAGTTGAGTCTAGGAAATGTTTAAAAATCAGAGGTACCAAATACCAAAAAAAAAAAAGAAAAGGGAAGAAAGAAAAGAAAAAAACTATGTTGTATAACTGAAGATTATATTTAAAAAATATCAAACTCTAAAGCTTTATAAAATGGCAAATCAACTGTCATAATTTTGTTTTAAATCTACTTTCTTATAGAACCCAGGACCACAGCTAGGCATGACATCACTCACAATGGACTGGGCTTTCCCCCATTGATCACTAATTTAAAAAATGCCTCACAGCTGGATCTTATGGAGGATTTTTTTCAACTGAGACTTGCCTTTTTAAGATAACTCTAGCTATGGAGTGCCAGGCATTTGAGGATAGCATCTAGAAAAAAAAAAAAAAAGTGCCAATGTGAAAAGGATTCATCTGAAATGAAGATGTTGCAAAGTGAAAGAAAAAACAACCTTGTAATAAAATATTAGAGGAGATAATTATTGAATCTCTGAAAGAAGATAATGGTGTTGGATATCCAGAGGAAGGTAAAAGGGATAAAAATGAGAAGGGTTAAAGGATATAGGTGGGATAAAGTACCTATATAACCAGGACAGATTAGCAGTTGATTGATAAGAGAGATGGTAAACATTTAGAGGAGAGTTCAGATCCAGCATCTGTCTTCTGTAAAAGCCCCATCAGAACACTATAAAGAAATGGGAAATCATTAACCATCAGAAATCCCTTTTCTTTATATTTTCCCCAGTGGTACTGGGAACTAAACTCACTGCTTTGTGCATGCTAGGCAAATCCTCTATCGTCTATATATCCTCAGCCTGGGGAAGGTCTTCATGATCAAATATGAGTTTCTAGATTGAATGAGCCCAATTGAGTGCACAGGAAGATGGATAAAGAAAGATATAGAGTTAAATGTTAGAAGAGCAATGAGAAAAGAGCTTAGAACAAACTCAAGGGGGAAAAAACTCAGGTTGCAACGCTGTGAGGATCAGAAGAGATCAGAGTTACACCAGCAGTACTAGCGATGTTGAGAGTTCTGCAGCTTTCTGAACTAAAATTTCAGTCATCAAGCAAGGATGAGCTCCCAAAGTCAGGTGCTATGCTATGCACCTGTAATTCCAGCACTTGGGAAACTGAGTCAGGGCCACTGTGGACACCTTGTCTCCAGAGCCCTGCAAAGGTGACTTCTTGAAAACTGTAGCACGGAATTAACCAGATTAAATATGATTTCTGGAAGGCACCGGGAACTGAACCAGAAAGAGGAGAGGGGGAGTTTTCAGTGGAGAGAGCCCCAGCAAGATTACCAGGACCATTAATGAGGAGAAAGTTCATGCGGACAGCTGACCAGCAGCTAACAGCAAAGGCGGAAAGTACAGTGAGTCCAGATTCTGGCCATAGGATGCAAACTGAAGGCAGGTTTGAGGGGTCACCTGCATTTCCCGTACTGAATGCTTGCCGGTTCACATGGTTGATTTTGTGATGTGTGGCTCAAAGTATGCCATGAAAAAGAAAACAGTGGGAAGAAAAATTCATCTTGTCATTGGGTTTAGTGATCCCAAGAATGAACTCGGAAGTCAGACCATTCAGTACAGTCCTGCCTGTACTTTGGCCCTGCATGCCTCCACTACACTGCTTGTCCGTTTGTGCTCTATTGTTACCCCTGTTTGCAAACACAAGACCTCCTATGTGCATCAATGAGTTAATAAACATGAAGCTATTAGATCAGCGTCAAACAGTAATAATAGCAGGAAGGGAAGCTCAAAGTAAGCATGCTTTAAAAATAAATGGAAGTATTCAAAAGAAATTTAATGCTAACAAAACCAAACATATGTATGTATGTATATATGTATGTGTATATATATACATATTATAACCTATAATATTGACCATTTAAATGTGAAATTTATAACTATTTGCTGTCATTTCTTTCCAGTTATTTTTTTATTTTTATCTTTGTATTATTTTTATTTTGTTGTTTTGTGATAGGGTTAACCCAGGTTGTCTCTGGAACTTACCATGTGGCTCAGGATAGCCTGGAGCTCAGAATAATTTTTCTATCTTAACCTTAGGAGTGCTGGGCTTTAGGTATATGCTACTGTATCTGGAACATTGATTTATTTATATAATTCCAAGTTTTGGTACTAGGAACCCCTTTTTTCTTTTTAGTATGAGTTTTAAAATGTATTTTATTATTTTATGTGTATGAGTGTTTTGCCTGCATGCATGTAATGCACCACCTGCAAGGCAGAAGATGATGTTGAATGCCCTGGAACTGGAGTGGTTGTGAGTGACCCATGTGCATGCTGGGAATTCAGTTCAGGTCCTCTGAAAGAGCAGCAAGTGCTCTTAACTATTGAGCCAACTCTCCAGCCCCTAGTATGAATTGCCATCTCTTACCTCAAGCTGTATTACAAAAGAATCTTGATTAAAAACTTCATGGAATTGGTACAAAGACAGGCAGGTAGATCAATGGAATAGAATTGAAGACCCAGAAGTAAACCCACACACCTATGGTCACTTGATCTTTGACAAAGGAGATAAAATAGTGCTGTTTCAACTGGCAGTCAGCATGTAGAAGAATGCAAATCTATCTATTCTTATCTCCTAGTACAAAGATCCAGTCCAAGTGGATCAAAGACCTCCACATAAAACCAGGTACACTGAAACTATTAGAACAGAAAGTGGGGAAGAGCTTAGAACACATCGACACAGGGGAAATTTTCCTGAACAGAACACCAATGGCTTATGCTCTAAGATCAAGAACCAACAAATGGGACCTCATGAAATTTCAAAGCTTCTGTAAGGCAAAGGATGCTGTCAAAAGGACAAAGCAGCAACCAACAGATTGGGAAAAGATCTTTACCAATCCTACATCTGATTGAGGGCTAATATCCAATATATACAAAGAACCCAAGAAGTTAGACTCCAGAGAATCAAATAATATTAACAAAATGGGGTACAGAGCTAAACAAAGAATTCTCAACTGAGGAATATCAAATGGATGAGAAGCATCTAAAGAAATGTTCAGCATCTTTAGTCATTAGGAAAATGCAAATCAGAACAACCCTGATATTCCTCCTTACGCCAGTCAAAATGTCTAAGATCAAAAACTCAGGTTACAGCAGACGCTGGCGAAGATTTGGAGCAAGAGGAACACTTCTTCATTATTGGTGGGATTGCAGCTGATACAACCATTAAACTATTCACAGACCTTATGAAGCTCAAATAGAAATAAAGCCAGAATATGGATGCCTCAGTCCTTCTTAGAAGGGAGAACAAAGCACTCATGGGAGGAAATCAGGTGACGAATAGAGAAGCAGGAATTGAAGAAAAAATTATTCAGAGACGGCCTCACCTAGGGATCCATAAACTCCATGTGCCAAAACCAGGCACTATTGCTGGTGCCAAAAAGTACTTACTGGCAGGAACCTGATATCAGTATCTCCTCAGAGGTTCTGCCAGAGCCATACTGATACAGATGAGGATGCTTGCAGCTAACTATCGGACTGAGCAAGGGGACTCCAATGTAGAAGCTAGAAAATGGACTAAAGGTGCTAAAAGGGTTTGCAACCCCACAGGAAGAACAACAATATCAACCAACTAATATCCCCCCAGAGCTCCCAGGGCCTAAAACACCAACCAATGACTACACATGGAGAGACCCAAGGCTCCAGTTGCACATGTAGCAGAGGATGGCATTGTCTGGCATCAATGGGAGGAGAGGCCTTTGGTCCACTGAAGGCTTGTCTTTCCAGTGTAGGGGAATGCCTAGGCACTGAGGTTGGAGTGGGTGTTTGGGAGTGAATGAATCTTCATGAAAGCAAGGGGAGGGGGAGGGGCAATTGAAGAGGTAGGAAGGGATAACATTTGAAATGTAAATTCAGATAATATCCAATAAAAATGATAAAAAAGGTAAGGTCAAAGTATTTTCTTAAAAAACTAAATCTGAGCTTAGTATTTATTTCTTCTAAGCAAAATAAATGTGAATTCTTAAAGTTTTTTTATTAAGAACTTTGTTTTAAAAAACAAAGATAAATGTACAAATTTTAAGCATTTTTGCATAAATGTATATGAATACATTTTGTCAATGCTTGGCTTTTTTTTTTTTAAGGTTTCATAGTGTGCATTAAGATCTTACTAGTTACAATGAGCATAAAGTACATGTGAAACAGGATGTAACCTGGAATTAGTCAAAGCTTTCTTGGTGTGTAAGGACTAAACATAACGGTTTTTTTTTTTCTTTTTTTTTTTTTTTCTTTCTTGAACTTCACACAGTCTGTGAGTTGTTTCTGGGGTATTCAGAGCTTCCTGGGGTTAGTATCCCATTATCAGTGACTGCATATTATGTCTGTTCTTTTGTGACTGGGTTGTCTCACTCAGGATGTTATTCTCCTTGATGAGCTTAGTATTTATTTCTTCTAAGCAAAATAAATGTGGATTCTTAAAGTTTTCATAGTTGTTGTAGTAAGCTTTTTATAGCTAAATAGTTAATGGTGTCTTTAATTTTTCATTGTGACCCCTATACTTGATGGCTTATAACCATCTTTGTAATTTTTGATTCTTTTATATTCAAATTATCTCAAGTAATTTTTTTCTCAAGTATTTGGGAGTTGATCTACATAAAATGTATTGATTATCTGTAATACATTAGTTACTAAGTATGGGACTCAAATGCATGACCAACCTATTCCTTAGAGATCACACTTTGCCTGGTTCTGTGCATTGGCCATGTAGATGGGCTTCATGCAATTATTTCTGCCGTGTGGTTAGAAAGCAGTGCCAGTGTTGACTGGGATATCAGGTTAGGAATTATTTTTTGCCTTGTGCATGCTTTCGGTTGTTTCTTGGGTTCTCTGTCATCATAGTGGTATAACTCAAAAAAGAGATTTCAATGTGTATATAATAGAATCTGTGAATCACAGACGATAGAGGATCACTTCTTCCAAATTACATAAAAGCCAGCTCAATATAGGAGGATTGTAAAGAAAGTAGACATCTTTAATCAATAACATCTGTTACTAAATTCTTCACTCCATTCTAGCATCAGGATAAAGTTCAAGGATCTGGTTCTCAACATTTAGATCCGGTCTTGGTGTCATGAAGACTTCTAAGAGTAATTTAGGTTTGAACATTGAGCCTAAATAGTAAATTATTCCTTCCATATAATCCCAAGATGAACGTAGACAAGGACAGGATGAATGCAAAAGACAATCCTGTTCATAGTGCAAATAGGATCTACCCAGAAGCCACTAAGACTGAGAGAGGTCTACCACCTGGTTCTTCTGTTCCGGCAATGTGTTTCATTTGAGTCTTGATATTTATTTGTTTTGGAGAATGAGTCTTACTATACAATCCCAGCTGGAGCTGGTCAGCCCATTATCTTCACCACCAGGGCAAGCTCCCCAGCACTGCCCTGGTTAGGCCACTCATTGTCACCATCAGTAGGAGGTCGGGTCAGCTCTCTTGCTCTATGCGCTTGGGACTGCCTCACCCACTCCCACACCTTCAGAGCCTGGTAGCTGCACTGTGCTGAACAGTCAAGGCTAGGGCATACACGTGCTTCAGCCTATGTGGGACTGGACCAGCTCCACTGCTCTCCCACCCTCAGGGCTGGCTCAGCCATGCCTTTGCCAGCTCCACTCTGTTGCCCAGGTGTAGGGCCTGCTCTTCTGCGTACTACAGCCAGTGAAGAAGCAGGGTTAGCTCTCCCGTTCTCTTGCCCTCTGCACCAGCTCTCCCAGCTGCTGCAGGTGAGAGGCAGTGGGGGGATGCCCATACCTGTACCACCACAGGGAAGAAGAGTGGGGAGGCCCTTGGGGCCTGCTCACTTGTACCCACCACCAGAGTCAGCTCTGCTGTACCATCTGGGTGAGGTAGAGGGCTCACTCTCTGCGTGTGGGCGAGGGCTGGCTCTCCCATGCTCCTGACTCTAGATAGCTTTCCTGAATTTGGAGTCAGCTTTCCCATACCCATGTCCTCAGGCAGACTCGCCCACACCCCTGTCACCAGGCCCAACTCCGCTATGCTATCTGGTCATCATTCCCTACCAGCATTGTGTGGCATAAAAAAACACAAGTCTATCTTCCTTCTCTTGTGCCACCTGAGATTTGATTTGATTTTTAATGTGTCCTAGGCATGAAACAGCTTTGGCCACCAAGCCAGGCATCAGGCTAGGATAGAGATTGGACTGCCTTCTGCCCTACCCCTGGCTGATATAAGAACAACATGACCAACAGGGTGTCTATTTACCTATTTCCAGGGGCATTGGCAGCTTACATATATCTTTCTAGGCCCAATTTCTGACTCTAAAATGCTTAAAATGACTGGTTTTGATCCAATCCAGTATCTAGCAATACTACTCTTAATTTGGTGACTTTCATGTGAATCTTATTTGAATTTACCCTATTAATGAGAACTTACCTAAAAATCTTTTTGACATAGCCTCCGGCAACTTAGGCTCTGAGAGACATGCCTTCAAGATTCTTAATAATATTTTTATTTATAGGATTCTATGATTCATACGCTTAAGATTCTTATAGGGTTGGGGATGTAATGGATTAGCTCTTGTTTTGAAGGTATGAAGGACTAGGTTTATTCTCTCTCACAGAGTGGGGAATCTCTAAAACCTTCCTGTTTAGAGGAGTAATTGAACTCCTTGTGAGTCTTGGAGAGGCTTTTGAATTGATATATGGTCTTGAGGAGGCAGCTTAAAGTCTTTCTTAAGCACCCAGTCTTCTTATTGTTGATTTAATCTTGTCCCCAAGGACACATTTTAAGTTGGTGCTTTAGGTTTGGTAGTTGCCCTGAGTCTCTTTCTTGGAAAATGATGTCAGTTAGTTCATTTGTTCCTTAGACAACTTCAGTGAGCACATTGGAAGCAATGCATCCTTAGTATAGCACTTTGAATTGTAAAAATCTGACCTCTCCCCGGGCTGATTTGGTTACTATGACAACTTTGACAAGGTGATGTCTGCTGCTTTTGTTATCATACAGCTATTATGAGGATACATTTTGAATATGCCGTTGATTGTTGCTTAGGGGAGTTATATGTCTGGATTCTGGTGAACACGGTCTAAGAACAAGGGCTGTTAGTAGACAGGAAAGGTCATGTCATTAGGGACTCACCACAGTATTTGAAGATCTGAGGGGAGAGAAACCTGGAAAAAATCTTATACTAAAGTGAATAAAAATATAAAGGACTCCTGACCATCATGCACTATGCTGAGGGATCAGTAGGAAACTGTACTCATAAATACAACCTAAGGTCACTCTGATTCGGTGTTGGGGAACAAGGCTCTGACTTTTAAGAGTTAAGTTAACCTGGGTGAAGTTTGACCAGGCCTTTGCAAAAGTACAACCCAGTCTAAACAAGAAAGGGGACATGAAAAAGCTTAGATTATGTAGACGTCTATCATACTGTGATTATCAAAGAATGTTAACTGGCTTAAGAGGACACGACAGAGGTGCACAGCACTGAAAATGTCCAGTAAGGGGCTCGGTAGGTATGGCCCTTGTTCTTGCAGAGGTCTCGGTTTCGATGGCCAGCACCGTACAGTGGCACACAACCATCTACGTGGTCCTGTACTGTATTCGGATCTCATGGGCACCTGGTACATGCCCTCATATAGATTAAACAAATCTAAAAAGAAAATAAAATCAAAACATTTCAAGTGGGAATTCTAGAGAAAATACTTGAAAATACACATTAGTGAATAGGTAGTTGACCGAAATCAAGTTTTTCAAAGTTATGTGAAATCACTTAGAAGCAGGCTTGCTATCATGTCAAACTTATAATCTCTATTTTAAATTTGGATGGATTATGATCTTAAGAATTAAAAATACTAACCAAAGATACATAGCTAGTAAATCAAATACTTATCCCCCCTACAAATTTTTGTATCATACAAGCCTCTTCTTATTCATGATAGTTTCCCAGGAAACAAAGCACCATCGTTATTTTGACAGAAAGTGTTTGTTATTGTTGCTAAGGTTTTCGAGAGAAGGTTTCATTTTTTAGCTTGGACTGGTTTCAAACTTGCAGCAATCCTCCTGCTTCAGCTTCTTGGATGCTTAGATTACAGATATGTGTCACATGCTTAGATTACAGATATATGCTCTGTGGTGTCACTGAAAGCATTTACATTGTGTTTATTTATCTATTCTAGGTTTATTATATCATGTAAATGAAAGGAGGAGTAGAGCTCAAAACACACTCCTACTTTTAAAAACATATATATATATATATGTCTTATATATATATATATATATGTATATGTATATCTCAGTTTCATTTTGATGTGCATTGGTGCAAGGGTGTCAGATGTCCTGAAATTGCAATTTAAGACAGTAATTTGTAAGCTGCCATGTGGGTGCTGGGAATTAAACCCTGACCCCCTGGAAGAGCAGCCAGTGTTCTTAACATCTGAATCAACTCTCCAGCTCCAGCAGTCCTAATTTGAAAAACACTCCCTTCAGAAAATAGAGATTGTTTAGAGTTAGAGCTTGATTGGAAACTGCTTGAAGTTCATAAAGAAGTCTCCATAGTCAAGGTATTAAGTAAGCTGTGAGCATAGAGTAAACCTTTCTTTGCACATTTTTGGTAAGATAACATTTTTCCTATGCAGTGGAGACCCTCTCATCTCCTAAGCTTACAGTGATCCAAAAAGATTCTTACTCTACCATAAATAAACAATACTATCTCAAAGGAAAAGACAAGATACTCTTTATCATTTCTCTTTCCTGATACCTTAGGAATATGTACTTAGACTCTGTTGATGGCCGTATTATTTTACATGTTCATTGAAGGTTGAGAGATTTTTTTAAATAGAAGGTTTTTCTGCCTAATCATTAAAATAAAAACACTTAACATACTTTCACAAACAAGCACAAACAGAATTGCATGAGCTGGCTCTGGCGTAAATAACATGGAGCCCTTTCAAGTGTAGCTATGGATGTTCGATTGGAAAGGCTGCGTGGCAGAGGGTTTTTCTTCACTGTAATTAGTCTTGCTGTGATTCATACTGTCTTATTGCCTAGATTTTATAATTCCAATGAAAATACTCCCTCGACATTTGAAAACTCAGAAGGCTTCCAATTTGTTGTAAGGAATTGAGATCATCATTACTACTGCTATGGCTGATTTTTCTAAAGCCTATTTTTTCTAAAGACCAATTTTAATCACATTCATATCAACTTGAAGGTGGAGATTGACCCAGTGGCAGTGGTGGGAACAAGCCACCCAGACACACGACCCAGACACACGGTGTCAGTGCTGGACTGGTCTGGATCTGTGGACTTCTGCTGCAGAGATTTGGGGCTTACACTCTGGCGTCTGCCATTCCATGTCTCGCATTTGCTTCCTTCTGCCTCAGCTTCAATTTCCTTTATCAACTCCAAGGCTTCCTCCTCCCTCTTCCCAGAATTCACTAGTTCAGATTCCCAAGAGCAGGAACTTGGCTGGCTGGGCTAATTACATGTTGCCTCTGCTCCTTTCCCACTTTGGGGGAAGATGTATCCTACAGTACCAAAGCCACAGGAGAGCCTTTTGCATAATTCTGGCCAGCACCTATTCTGCTTACAGTACATGTTGGGTTAAGCAAGTGTGGGGTGGAGTCTGTTGCAATCTCCTGTTTTGTCTGAGGCGGACACCAATGTTGTCTTTTTCAGAGACAGTTGGAAATGTGTGAAAGACTTGATACACCTAAAGGAAAAGTAAAAAGATGACTGTCACCTGTCTATTCAACAGTCATTCTTAAGACTGCTCTTCTTCTTTAATCCAATTCAAATCATGGTGCTCCAGGAAGGAGAATCTTGATTAAGCTGACATTTAGTGACAAATGTCCTTGTCAAAGGATTGGTTTAGGTGGGGACATGCAATGTAATTCTAGAAAAGGACACACGAGAAGATGAAAGCGATGAGTCTTAGAAAGCACTTGCTTACCTTTTAAAGGAGTGTAGACATCAGGTGTGCTGACCTGCCCGAATGCCTACATACATGCCTCCCTTCCTCCCTTTCTTCCTCCCTGCCTCTCTCCCTTCCTTCCTCTCTTCCTTCTTTCAAGTCTTGGGATATATTTATTTTCATGAGGTTCTTAGAAATTGCCACAGTTACATTAGGGCCATTAGAGGAGCCAACTAAGAGAACAGGCCAGCCATTATACTGATCGATGGCAAAACGGAAAGTTGAAAATTCTCTTGGGTCTGGGGAGATGGCTCAGCCAGTTAAGAGCACTGGCTGCTCTTCCAGAGGACCTGAATTCAATTCCTAGCACCCACAACATAGCTCACAACCATGTATAACTTCAGCTCTAGGGGATCTGATGCTTCTTCTGGCCTCTGCCAGCACCTGGCATACATATGATGCACAGACATATATGTAGGCAAAACACCCATATACATAAAGCAACAACAGTACATTTTAGAAGAGAAAGTAAACTATCTTAAGTCTCAGTGATGCTGAGCAACCACGTGTACCAACTTTGGTGTGGCCAATGGAAGCCTGCAGGTGAAGCTGTCTCAGAGGGAGAACAGAATTCCAGAAATCCAATTAGCCCTTAAGCTGAAGATGAATCAGTTTAGGCATTCAGTGAGAGTTCAGAGAGGTAGCCAGTTTGGTGTTATTAGGTCTCGGTGTAAGATGGGAAGAAGGACCACCAGCCCACTCTGAGGCACACGGTATTCCGTGGCTGTTTCTCTCACTGTTGCATCTGCCTTCCTTGTTATCAGTTACATATGAGATTATACATGCCTCAAAAAGGACAAAGACTGCAGTTTGTAGTTGTCTATGCTAAGTTTTTCTTCCAGCTGTAAGTCCACAGATAGGTGTCATTCTGTGAATTCTGCCTACATGTAACACAGTTTGCCTACTACCTACCCATCCATACTTGATGTATCTCCAAAGTTCACTTATATTTTAAGGCTCGAGGTTATTCATTTAACGGTGTTCACTGTTCACTGGAAATCCACTTACAGTCCTGAAAATTTTTAATAAGAGGATGACAAGTGTCCTTATAGCTTAATTCACTTTTTAGGGTTTTCTCAAATCTGTGACACACAACCTTGCACACCTTAGTGGGCTCTCCCGTAAAGCTAGTAGGAAAGTATAATCCAGGAAGTGGGCAGATGGCTCAGCGGGTCAGAGTACGTACTCTGCCAGCCCAAGTTTGAATCCCAGCAACCGCATAAAAAGCCAGGCATGGCTATGTGTTCCTGTAGGGGGCAGAGACAAATGGATTTCAGGAGCTCATTGACCAAACAGCCTACAAAATGGTAAGCTTCATGCACATATGCACACGTGCACACACATGTGCATACTCACATGCACAGAGGCACACACATGTACACATATACACGAGAGGGAGGAGAGAAAGTATGACTATATGTTTTTAAATGCAAATGACATGTGAACTTAATTTTCTAAGTGGATCTATAATCATAGAATCTGAAGCGCTAATATAGTCTTGCTGGCTAAATTAATGTATTGCTGAATTATATATGTGTGTGTGTGTGTGTGTGTGTGTGTGTGTGTGTGTGTGTGTGTGTATTATAGCCTGAATTAATCCAGTGCTTGCTTGCATATGTAGTTTACATTCCAAACAACTGAAGGCATGGAGATTATCATGATGGGCCATGTGCTCAGAAGTTTACAGTTGGAACAACTTTGGCTTTATGACTCATAAAACATTTCTTAGAGGATCTTTTAAAAAATTGACTCCATGTTTATAAATAGAGTAGAATTATATATTTATAGCCTCATGTATTCTTTTTAGTTATTCATGATGATTTTATTTCTATTTCAGTGCTCTAAAAAAAAAATTAAAGACTTTTTGGGCCCAGGAAAACGGCTCAGTGGGAAAAATGTTGACGGTACAAGTACAAAGTTGTCTGTAACCTCAGCACTGGAATGAGGACACAGGCACATGTGGTGCTTGCTGGATAGCCCGCCTGGTTCACAGTTAACTCCTGCTCACCGATAAGGTACAGAGCAACACAGAAAGGCTCTCAGTATTGATCTCAGGGTTCTACACGAGTGTGCATATGTAAGCATGTGATCATAATTCCTACACATGCACATGTGCATGCCCGAGTGTGTGCGCACGCACACACACACACACACAGAGGTGGGAGGAGGGAGAGAGGAAGGGAGGGAGAGAATAAAGACTTTATCAAAGCTGTATCTTGATATATCACACTTAAAAGTCATTTTCGAATATAGGAAATATAAGAGGCCTATCTAATTTTTTTAGTTCTTACAGGTGGTAGTTTTTGGTTTTAGTTTTTTCTCTTTTAATTTAAAAATTGTTCATGCAGCACAGTTTGAACATATTCTTTTCTCCTCCCCCACTTCTCACATTCTTCTGGCAACCACCTGCCTAAATTCATGTTCTTTTACTTATTTATTTACTTAAAGACAAGATCCGAACCAAACCAAACAAACTAAAAAGGCATGTGTGCCCAGGAAAGCAAATTACAGAGTCTGTTTTGTGTTGGCCAACTATTCCTAAGGATGAGTCTGTCCCATCAAGGAAAACTGATTACTCTTTTCCTCTGCCCACAGCTATCAATTCCACTTTCTGTCCTCAGTTGGGAGTTAGACTGGCTAGAATTTTACAGGTCTGATGCATACTGGGACAATCTCTGACTTCCTAGGTACCTCAGTCCTGCTGTGTCTAGAAAATGCTGTTGCCTTGGTGTCAGTCATTTCTCTGGCTCTTACAGCCTTACAGTCAGGGATTGTCCTCACTGATGCCTGAGCCTGGAGATGAAGGGAGGGAAGACATCGCATTTAGGGATGAGCCTTCCAAAGCCTCTGCAGTGTTCGTTAGTTGGTCTCTGGGTTAAGTATCATCCACAGTGCAAAGAAGCTTCTGTGATAACGGTTGAACATGTGATCTGTGGCTATAGCAATGTGTCACTAGGAGTCACTTCATTGCTGTGTTCCTTTAGCAGAACAAATAGTAGTATGTTAACCCTAGGATCCAGGCATATCTAGTCTTAGGTTCTTGGCCTCATTACCAGTGCCAGCAATGGATTTCATGTCATTGAACTGGCCTTAAATCCAATTTTAAAAATAGTTGGTTGTCCCCACCCCAACATTTTTTTGTGGTACTATTATACTAGTGCATATGTATTTTAGGCAGGTCACTTATAGATTGAAGGGTTCATAGCTGGATGAGATTAGTGGTTCCCCCCCCCCCCCTTTGGTAGCATGTATAAATTTCTTCCAGCACAATGAATGCTAATCAGTAGGGATGAAGATTCTAGTAGATCCTAAACTCAATTATTCCACGTCCAGTGACATACATATGTGGTGTCTTCAGCACCAGGTTGTGGAGGGTAACCGACAGCACTGACAGTAGCCTGTGATGTTTTTAGGTTCAAAATCCCAACACCAAGAGCTCCTTTGACAATGATGGAAAAGGATAGAAGCCATTTTTGGTCCCCAGGATTCTATTTGGTAGCATATGCTGTCCATTTGGGTCATCTTCTCCCCCATTATATTTAACTCTATCTAAACTCGTTTTATGCAGGTATGTATTTTAGAAAGCTTCTACAGTAGTAGCTTCCCGTATTCAAGATGGCCCAGCAGTTAATAGCACTGGATGCTCTTGTAAAGGACTTGGATTTGATTCATGGCACCCGCGTTGCGGGTCACAACCATCTCTAACTCCAGTTTCACAGGATCTTACATTCTCTTCTCGCCTCCATGGGCACTGCATGTATGTAGTACTCAGACATACATGCAGGCCAAAACCCAATACACATAAACTGAACTAAACAAATAGATAACTAATTATAGGAACAATCACATGACAAAGTTGTATAGAAGACTTTAAGAAAAAAACAGCTCCAAAATGTTGTGATGGTTTGCTTTTCATTTTTGTTTCTCTCTCTGTGTGTGTGTGTGTGAATATGCAGTGGAGGTCAGGGGACGGCTTGGGAGAGTCATTTATCTACTTCCACCCTGTGAATGCCAGGACCGAAGTTAGGTTGTCAGACTTGGCAGCCAGTGTCTTTACCCACTGAGCAATTTTGCCAGCCTTCCTGTTTGTTCTTATTGTCTTTGCTCTTTCAATTGTCTGTGTGTAACAGACTAGTAATTTGTAAGAAAAACATACAGCATACATAAAAATGGTAAGATATAGATAGCAAAATTTCTTGATAGAAAGCTGTAGTTAAAAAAACAAAAACAAAAACAAAAAACAAACAAACCAAGACTAAAGTATTTCGAAAACGTAATTGTGTTGCTATGGTTTCCTAGACCCAGTGCTGGGCTGCGGGGGAATCGTCTGCGTTCCGCCATGGGTAACAGGTGGTGGAGCAGTTCAGCTTCTATCTTTGTAGAAGCACTAGCTGTCTACATATTTTCTTCCTCCTTCCTTCCTTCTTTCCTTCCTCATTTCCTTTCTAAAAAAAATGTTGATATTGTTTAAAAAATATGAATTAAATAATTATTAAAGGAGATTACATGTGAACTTGATGCAAGTTTTCAAACGTGATATGTATTCAAGGGTACCCCTCCCATCTCCTCCCCCATCCCCCCAAACTGAATCACCAAGCACTGGGGGTCAAACCCAGGGCCTGGAGCATGATTGGCGACTTCGGTTACTGAGTCAGTCGTTTTCTACAGCAGGATCCTTTTCAACTCCCATTTCTCTTTTGTTGTAGCGAGTTGCTGTCTTCTGGTTATGTAGAGAGACACATTGAACATGGAGGCAAGATCGTGGAAAACAAAGTAAGTGGATGCTCCTTTCTTTGTAGGGACTCTTTTTAAACACTGAGTTTGGGATCTGGGCTTCATGCTTACTAGATGTGCGTTCTACCAGTTGAGCTGTGCTCCCGAAATGAAAACTGTACCCGACTCAGTGAGTGCCGATGAGTCAGTCTCTTAAAGGGCTCTGCCCAGTTACTGTAGAACAATCGGGTGTAAAATCAGGGGCTGTGCACTCAGTTTGGGGCACGAACATGAATGTGCGGAGAGGAGTACATTTATGTGAGAAGGAAATGCTGTTGCTTTGGTAGTCTTTAAAGCTGTGAAAAGTGTTCAAACATGTAATTCAAAGACAGAGATGCACACGAACCCAGGTGGGGACCGATGAGTCACCTTATGACTTTCATCCAGTGTGAGCTGTTGAGCCTGCTCAGTGAGCCCATGTGTTGCTTTGCATTCCCCACAGCCCTGCCCCTGCCTCCAACACCTCATCCCCCAGACCACCCTCACTGCTGAGCCCCGAGACCTCCCTCACCTGTGAGTCCCCGAGACCACCCTCACTGCTGAGCCTCGAGACCTCCCTCACTGGTGAGCCCCGAGACCACCCTCACTGGTGAACCCTGAGACCACCCTCACTGGTGAACCCCGAGACCACCCTCACTGGTGAGCCCCGAGACTACCCTCACTGGTGAGTCCCCAAGACCACCCTCACCTGTGAGTCCCGAGACCACCCTCACTGCTGAACCCCGAGACCTCCCTCACTGCTGAGCCCCGAGACCACCCTCACTAGTGAGCCCCGGGACCACCCTCACTGGTGAGCCCCGAGACCACCCTCACTGCTGAGCCCCGAGACCACCCTCACTGCTGAGCCCCGAGACCACCCTCACTGCTGAGCCCCGAGACCACCCTCACTGCTGAGCCCCGAGACCACCCTCACTGGTGAGCCCCGAGACCACCCTCACTGGTGAGCCCCGAGACCTCCCTCACTGGTGAACCCCGAGACCACCCTCACTGGTGAGCCCTGAGACCACCATCACTGGTGAACCCCGAGACCACCCTCACTGCTGAGCCCCGAGACCACCCTCACTGGTGAGCCCCGAGACCACCCTCACTGGTGAACCCGCCCTCTTAGTGCTGTCATTTATAGTTTCACACAACAGCTGTGTCTATTTAGTTTAATTCGTTTATTTGTGTTTAAAGTGCCTCAAATTTATTATGTATTTTTGCTCTTCATTATTTACTTGCTAAGGAAATGAAATTGTTTATCTTATACAGTTTCTCACAGTCTAGATTTTAGTTGGCCATAATTTTACAATTAGAGCACGTAAAATCCACCTTAATTGAATCTGTAGATTGCTTTTGGCAAGATGGCCATTTTTACTATTTTGCCAATCCATGAGCATGGGAAATCTTTCCATCTTCTGAGATCTTCAATTTCTTTCTTCAGATATGTGAAGTTCTTGTCACACATATCTTTTCAATTGCTTGGTTAGAGTCATACCAAGGTATTTTATATTATTTATGACTATTGTGAAGGGTGTCATTTCCCTAATTTTTTTCTTAGCCTGTTTATCCTTTGAGTAGAGGAAGGCTACTGATTTGTTTGAGTTAATTTTGTATTCAGCTACTTTGCTGAAGTTGTTTATCAGGTTTAGGAGTTTGCTGGTGGAAGTTTTGGGGTTACTTCAGTCCTTGTTAGAAGGGGAAACAAAATATGGGAGGAAATACAGGGACAAAGAGTGGAGCAGAGACTGAAGGAAAGGCCATCCAGAGACTGCCTCACCTGGGGATCCATCCCATATGCAGACACCAAATCTACTCACTATTGCTTATGCCATGAAGTACTTACTGACAGGAGCCTGATATGGATGTCTCCTGAGAGTCTCTTACTGATACAGATGAGGATGCTTGCAACTAATCATCAGACTGAGCACAGGGACCCCAATGGAGAAAGGACTGAAGGAGCTGAACCGGGGTTTCGACCCCATAGGAAGAACAATATCAACCAACCTGACCTCTCCCTCCCCTGAGCTCCCAGAGACTAAACCACCAACCAAAGAGTACACATGGAGGGACCCATGGCTCCAGCTGCATATGTAGCAGAGGTTGGCATTGTTTGACATCAATAGGAGGAGAAGCCCTTGGTCCTGTGAAGGGAAATGCCGGGGTGGTGAGGTGGGAATGGGTGGTAGGAGGAGCATCCTCATAGAAGAGGGGGAGGGGGTATGGGAGACGGGGGAACTGGGAACGAGGATAACATTTGAAATGTTGCTGTTGTGTTTTTAAGATTTATTTTATGTATATTGAGTACACAGTCACTGTCTTCAGACACACTAGAAGAGGGCATCAGATCCCATGTGGTTGCTGGGAATTGAGCTCAGGACCTCTGGAAAAGCAGTCAGTACTCTTGACCACTGAGTCATCTCTCTAGCTCCAACATTTGAAATGTAAATAAATTAAATATACAATAAAATGCAAAAAAAATCCACCTTAATGATTAGCTTTAACAGAAGAGTTAATTTTTGCCTTTGGGACCTTTTAGGTTTCATTGAAATGCAGTTTTATCCCTTAAGATCCTGATTTTAAAGTTCTGTTATAGTTGTTTTTATACCTTCCCCTCCAAGGTTATAAAAAGTCTTTATGTACAGAAAGAATACATATTTTAATTTTTTTAATAAAGCAAAATTTCATCTTATTTATTTATTTAAAAACTAAGCTCCAGGATTGAGGGAGACAGCTCAGTCAGTAAAATATCTGCATGCAAGCGTGAGGGCTTGAGTTCCGATCCCCACACACCGGAAGCCCATCGCTGGGGAGATGAATCGTAATCGGACTGTTCAGCTCTGTATTCATCGAGTCTCAGACTCTGCCTCAAAAGCAAAGGTGAAGGTGATGAAGAAGACCCCCACATCAGCCTCTGGCCTTCACCCACACAGCATGCATGTGTATGTACACACACACACACACACACACACGCACAGACTCCTAACAATAAGTATAAAATAAAGTTCTAAATGTCACCCTGTGTTTAGAGTACACTTTTTGGGTTTTTGATATGAACTTATTATTTTTAATGTCTCCACCTGTGTTCCAATTAGGTTGTTTCCCTTATAAGTAGTGAGAGCTGTCATTTGAGTGTCTATAATATATCAGAGACATGATGCTCCCTGCCTCATAATCAATTTAAATGTTCCTTGGAGATGTGCATCATCTTCTTTTTAGTAAGAGGTACAAGTAAGAATGAGTGGAGTCGTAGATTCTGATGACAAACCGCATTGGAATTCATGTCCAAGTTCATCTAATGTTAATTTGTATGAAGAATTGTAGAGATGTATGCATTTATGGGCATATATTTCATACTTTTGTTTTTTGAGAGACACTCTGTTTCTGAGTTGGCCTCAAGTGCACATCAGTCATCCTGCCTCCGCCTCCTGAGAGCTCAAATGACTGGCACCAAAAAACTGAAGGCACTGACGAATTAGAAGGTAGTGGGAAGGAAGCTGTCAACCTTGGTGTGGAGAATGGCAGCCTTGGATTTGGGAGAGAGGAAATCGAAGCAGTGGATAAAGATGACGTTCCCAACCACACAGTTCACTAGGTTTAAGTTACGGGGTTTGTTGTTGTTTCTGGTTTGTCTTTGTTTGCTTGTTTGTTTTTTGAAGGAGTAGTCTTAGGACTGAAATGAATCCGTTGGTTTTGTTTGTCGCTGAAATGTCCAGTTAACAACAAACATTTATTGATAATAACTTGGTCATACACATACCTATTTGTGTTCCTCCCTCACAGTGATCTGGGATGGTCAATACTCTGTTATACTGCTTTACAGGGAGCGTCCTAGCTGCAGCCTGAGTCTAGATTAACTAACTTCCTGGCTGAACCTTCTACCAGATTGTTCATCACATGGGCTGCAGTGCACAAATCGGGAGAGCTGTGACAAGCTGAAATTGATTGTATTAGTCCTTTGTGTATGCATATGTAATTGATTTTAGAGGTTTCCAATAACGATAACCTCACTGTCTTTAATCCACAAGCTAAAGTCATAATTTACCTGAAGACTCTGTAGTTTTTTCTCTCAGCTAGGGTTAAACTTAATTTGGTTAGTTTTTCCTGAATTTTCAGTTCCTGCTTCATTTTCCCTACATGATCATCTTGGGAACAAAGCCCCAGCACAGGTTTTTGAATAGTAAGTGTGGAACAGAGAATCATTTTCATGCACCAGAAGCTTGTACCAGTGGCTGAGGGGCAGATTCCTCGGGGTCAAAAAGCAAAAGTAAGCGTTGCTGTGGACATGTGGTTTATCCATCTGCCACTAATGTGATAGAAGGATCATTCACTTGTATCTATTTCTGATAGCTCTTTGTCCATTTCTTTTATCTCTGATGATAATAACAAAAGTAATAGCCAATGAATATCTAGTTTTAATAGCCCAGGATACTTGTAAATATGATTATTCCGGCTGGCTTTTGTGTTTGGGTTCTCAACAGTATGGTTACGTGTGTAGAGAGAGCGCTGACTGGTAATTGTCTGGCTTTTCGTCACCGACTCGGACGCATTTGATTCTCACCAGAAATCATGGCTGCAGAGCCTTAATTGGGTTCTCAGCTGCAGGGGAAAGATGGAGGAGACAAAGGAGTGGGGGTCAAGGTCAAAGTCTGGAAAGTGTAAGGAGGTGGAGGAAAGGGCTGTGTGATGGGGAGCAGGTGTCCGGAGGAAGTGCTCAACAGCAGGAGCACTTACTGTGACTCTGCAGGAGCCTTTTAGTCTGATGAAATGTATCCTGATTTACATGAAATGTATTTCAGGGCTGACTCAAACAGCCCTTGTTTCTGGAAACAGTCAGGAAGTTAATACAGAGGCGAAGAGAATGTCAGAGGTTTTCTACATCCATTACATCCATCTTTTCCTCCATAATGTGAGAATGCTGTGAAAGACCCCCCCCCGTATGTGTGTGTGTGTGTGTGTGTGTGTGTGTGTGTGTGTGTGTGAATGTGTGTGCACCAGTGTGCACATGTGTGTTCCAGGCACATCCCATGCATGAGTGCACTGTAGGTACAAGATGACTTTTAGGAAGGATTAATTTCTCTCACTCCACCTTCTGGGGCCTGGGGGACTGAACTCAGATAATGAGTCTTGGCAACAATTACTTTTATCTATAGAGCCATCTTGTCCCACCAGTTCAGCATCACATGAACTTCCTGGGGGGCTGCACTATTAAATTCCCTTGGCATTCATGTTCTTAAATCACATTTCCAGCTCATTCTTTTCCCCCTTGAATTCTTACCCTAATTTTTTGTTTTGTTTTGTTTCTTTTCCAATGAATAAGTGTAGAAGAAAAGATACTGTCAGGACAGTTGTCAGACATCATTCAGAAAATAAATAACTGTGGTGACTGTTAAGACAACAGGCATTTTTCTGAATTTGTATTTTCCACAAACCGAAGCAGCACCAATAGAAAACTGCCCACGAATTCCACAGTGCTTACGGTTTCTCCCTTGTCTCCTTTGGTAGGTTCCTGTCCAAAACACACAGTTCCTAACCTTCCAGCAATTCAAAAGCTTCCCAGGTGCTGAAGGAATAGCATTTTGGAAATGTATCTTAAAGTGTTTTATTTGTGAAAAACAAAACAAAAAGAAAAGAAAATGCAAGGAGGAAAAAGATGCAGTGTTATAGACATCTTTCTCAAGCCAGATACAACCAGCTTTTGTCAGTAATGGAATGTGAATCACAGGCGTCATTGTCTCATGACGTTTAATTATTTCTAATTTTTTATTCTTTTATATTTTTAAGGAACTACTCTCTTATGCATGTGCTTTTAAAACCTTTTTCTTTGATCGTCTTTTCTACCATTAATTTTTTATGCAATCCAAAGCATAGGTATACACATAAAACATTTATTAATAATCAGTCATAAAAATTATTTTGGAAATCAAATGTGTGATCAATTGCACTGTACAATCAGTTATAGAATATCCTCTAAAACAATTCATCAGTAAATACACATTTTTTTTCATTTGGAAAAGCCAAAGCACAATTTAAACATATAGATATGCTCAAATTTATCTTGGATGAACATCTCCAAAAATTTTAGGAGTTAGCCAATATTTTGATTTTATAATTATCAATGATAAGAGTACTCTTTTGCATAAATATCATTTTCTTTTTTTGAATAACTTTATTTTACAAAACAAACATAAATGAACAAATTTTAAGCATTTCTGTGTTAAAGTATAGGAATACATTTTTGTCAGTGCTTGGCTCTTTTTTTTTTTCCTTAATGATAGTGTGCATTAAGGTCTTACTAGTTACAATGAGCATAAAGTGTATGTAAAACAGGATGTTACCCGGAATTAGTCAAAGTTTTCTTGGTGTGTAAGGATTGAGCATAATGTTTTTTTTCTTTTCTTTCTTTTTTTTCTTGAACTTCATACAGTCTGTGACTTGTTTCTGGGGGTGTTCAGAGCTTTCTGGGGTTAGTATCCTATTATCAGTGACTGCATATTATGTCTGTTCTTTTGTGACTGGGTTATCTCACTCAGGATGATATACTTTAGATGCATCCATATTCTTAAGAATTTCGATAAGTCATTGTTTCTGATGGCTGAGTAGTACTCCATTGTGTAAATGTACGACAATTGTTGTATTCATTCATCTACTGAAGGGCATCTGGGTTCTTTCCAGTTTCTGGCTATTATAAATAGAGCTGCTGTGAACATTGTGGTGCATGCGTCTTTGTTGTATATTAAGTGTGTCTGGGGTATATGCCCAGAAGTGGAATAGCTGGATCTTCAGGTAGTAGTACTATGTCCAATTTTCTGAGGAATCACCAGACTGATTTCCAGAGTGGTATCAGTTTACAAACCCACCAACAGTGGAGAAGTGTTCCTCTATCTCCACATCCTTGCCAGTATCTGCTGTCATCTGAGTTTTGGAACTTGGCCAATCAAGCTGGTGTCAGGTGGAATCTCAGGGTTGTTTTGATTTGCATTTCCCTGATGGCTAAGGATGTCAAGCACTTCCTTAGATGTTTCTCAGCCATTCGATATTCCTCAACTGAGAAAGTTGTGTTTAGTTCTGTACCCCATTTTTTAATAGGGTTGTTTGATTCTCTGGTGTCTATCTTTTTGAATTCTTTGTATACCTTGGATATTAGGCCTCTATCTGATGTGGGGTTGGTAAAGATCTTTTCCCAATCTGTTGTCTGCCGTTTTGTTTTCTTGACAGTGTCCTTAGCCTTACAGAAACTTTGCAATCTCATTAAGTCCCATTTGTCAATCTTTGACTTTAGAGCAGGAGCCATTGGTGTTTTGTTCAGGAAATTCTAAGGTTCTAAGGTTTTCCCTACTTTCTCATCTAAGAGTTTCAGTGTACCTGGTTTAATGTGGAGATCTTTGATCCACTTACACTTGAGCTTTGTACAAGGAGATAAGAAAGGGTCTATTTTCATTCTTCTGCATGCTGAGTGCCAGTTGGACCAACACCATTTGTTGAATAGGCTGTCCTTTTTCCTTTGAATGTTTACAGCTTCTTTGTCAAAAATCAGGTGACCATATGTGTGAGGGCTCATTTCTGGATCTTCTATTCTATTCCACTGATCTATGTGCCTATTTCTGTATCAGTACCATGCAGTTTTCAGCACAATTGCCTTGTAATATAGCTTGAGGTCAGGGATAGTGATTCCTGAAGATGTTTTCTTGTTGTTGAGGATGGATTTCGCTATTCTAGGTCTTTTGTTATTCCAAATGAAATTGCACATTGCTCTTTTCAACTCAATGAAGAAATGGTTTGGAATTTTGATGGGGATTGCATTGAATCTGTAGACTGCTTTTGGTAAGATGGCCATTTTTAAAATGTTGATCCTTCCAATCCATGAGAATGGGAGATCTTTCCATTTTCTGAGATCTTCCTCGATTTCCTTCTTTCAAGGTTTGAAGTTCTTGTCATACAGGTCCTTCACTTGCTTAGTTAGAGTCACACCAAGGTGTTTCAAAGTTTTTGTGACTATTGTGAAGGGTATCTTTGCCCTAATTTCTTTCTCCACATGTTTGTCCTTTGAATATAGGAAGGCTACTGATTTGTTTGAGTTAATTTTATATTCAGCCACTTTGCTGAACTTGTTTATCAGCTGTAGGAGTTCTCTGGTGGAGTTTGTGGGGCCACTTAAGTACACTATCATGTCATCTGCAAAGAGTGATGTTTTTACTTCTTCCTTTCAAATTTGTATTCCTTTGATTTTCTTTTGCTGTCTTATTGCTCTGGCCAGGACTTCCAGTACTATGTTGAATAGGTAGGGGGAGAGTAGGCAGCCTTGTCTAGTCCCTGATTTTAGTGGGATTGCTTCAAGTTTCCCACTGTTAAGTTTGATGTTGGCTGTTGGTTTGCTGTATATTGCTTTTATTATGTTTAGGTATGGGCCTTGGATTTCTGTTCTTTCCAGGACTTTTAACATGAAGTGGTGGTGAATTTTGTCAGATGTTTTCTCAGCTTCCAGTGAGATGACCATGTAGTTTTTTCTTTGAGTTTGTTTATATGGTGGATATACTTTGATGGATTCCCATATATTAAACCATCCCTGTATCCCACCTACTTGATCATAGTGAATAATCGTTTTGATGTGTTCTTGGATTCGGTTTGCAAGGATTTTGTTGAGTATTTTTACATCAATATTCATAAGTGAGATTGGTCTGAAGTTCTCTTTCCTTGTAGGGTCTTTGTGTGGTTTAGGAATGAGGGTTATTGTAGGTTCAAAAAATGAGTTAGGTAGTGTTCCATCTGATTCTATTTTGTGGAACAGTTTGGCAAGTATTGGTATTATGTTGTCAATAAATTTCTGATAGAATTCTGCCCTGAACCTATGTGGACCTGGACTTTTTTTGGTTGGGAGGCTTTTGATGACTGTTTCTATTTCTTTAGGTGTTATGTGTTTATTTCGATGGTTTACCTGGTCCTGGTTTAACTTTGGTATCTTGTATCTGTCTTGGAAATCATTTATTTTCTCCAGATTTTCCATCTTTGTTGAGTATAGGTTTTTGTAGTAAGATCTGATGGTTTCTTGAATTTCCTCAGTTACAGTCATTATTCCTCCACTTTCCTTTCTGATTTTGTTAATTTGGATACTCTCCCTTTACCCTCTAGTTAGTCTGGCTAGGGCTTTATCAATCTTGTTAATTTTCTCAAGGAACTAGCTCTTGGTTTTGTTGATTCTTTGAATGGTTCTTTTTGTTTCTCTTTGGTCTATTTCTGCCCTAAGTGTGATTATTTCTTGCCATCTACTCCTCTTGTGTGTATCTGCTTCCTTTTGTTCTAGAGCTTTCAATTGTGCTTTCAGGTTGCTAGTGTATGCTCTCTCCAGTTTCTTTTTGGAAGCACTCAGAGCTATGAGTTTTCCTCTCAGTGCTGCTTTCATTGTATCCCATAGGATTGGGTATGTCGTTTTTTCATTTTCATTGAATTCCAGAAAGTCCTCAATTTCTTTTTTTATTTCTTTTTTGACCCTGATATTGTTCAATAGAGCATTGTTTAGTTTCTATGTGTATATGGGCTTTTTGTTGTTTGTTGTTATTAAAGACCAGCTGTAGAACATGGTGATCTGAGAGGATGCATGGGAGTATTTCAATCTTCTTATATCTATTGAGATTTATTCTGTTTCAATTTTCGAGAAGGTGCTCTGAGGTGCTAAGAAGAAGGTGTATTCTTTTGTTATAGGATGTTATGTTCTGTAGATATCTATTAATTCCAGTCTCTGCTAGTTTTACAGTGTCCTTGTTCAGTTTCTGTTTCCATGATCTGTCCATTGGTGAGAGTGGGGTATTAAAGTCTCCCATTATTATCGTGTGGGGTAAAATTATTTTTTGAGCTTTAGTAGGGTTTCTTTTATGAATATGGGTGCTTTTGTATTTGGAACATATATGTTAAGGATTGAGAGTTCCTCCTGACAGATTTCCCCTGTGTTGAGTAAAAAGTGTCCTTCCTTATCTTTTTTGATAACGTTTGCTTGGAAATTTACTTTATTTGATATTAGAATGGCCACTCCAGCTTGCTTCTTGGGGCTGTTTGTTTGGAAGTTTTTTTTCCCAGCTTTTACTCTGAGATAGTGTCTGTCTTTGTCTCTGAGATGAGTTTCCTGTATGCAGCAAAATGCTGGGTTTTGTTTATGTATCCAGTCTGATAGCCTATATCTTTTTATTGGGCGTTGAGTCCATTTCATAATAGATATGAAGGAATAATGGTTGTTGTTTCCTGCTATTATTGCTTTGTAGGTTGAATTGGGCCTGTGTGTCTTTCTTCTTTTGGTTTTCTTGCTTAGGAGTTTTCTTGTTTTTACTAGGATGCAGTTCCCCTCATTGTATTGGGTTTCCTACCTATAATTCGTTGTATGCTGGGTTTGTGGTCAGATATTGTGTAAAATTAGTTTTGTCTTGGAATATCTTCGTCTTTCCATCTATGGTGATTGATAATTTTGCTGGGTATAGCAGCTTGGGCTGGCATTTGTGCTCTCTTAGGGTGTGCATGATGTCTGTCCAGGCTCTTCTAGCTTTCATAGTCTCTGTTGAGAAATCAGGTGTGATTCTGATTGGTCTGCCTTTATATGTTACCTGACCATTTTCCCTTACTGCTTTTAGTATTCTTTCTTTGCTTTGACCACTTGTGTTTTGACTATTATGTGTCGGGAGGAATTTCTTTTCTTGTCCAACCCATTTGGAGTTCTGTAGGCTTTTTTTATGCTTGTAGTCATCTCATTCTTAAGGGTAGGGAAGATTTCTTCTACAATGTTGTTGAAGATATTTACTGTGCCTCTTACTTGATATTCTTCGCCCTCTTCTATTCCTATTATCCTTACGGTTGGTCTTCTCGTTGTGTCCTGGATCTCCTGGATATTTTGGGTTAGGAGCGTTTTGGTTTTTGCATCTTCTCTGGTTGTTTTGTCTATGTTTTCAATGTCGTCTTCGGCCCCCGAGATTCTCTCTTTCATTTCTTGTAGTCTGTTGGAGATGCTTGCATCTGTGACTCCTGATTTCTTTTTTAGGATTTCTACCTCTATGGTTGTCTCTTTTAGTGTTTTCATTATTGTGTCCATTTTGGTTTTAAATTCCTTCTTCCATTTCTTCATCTCTTTGGTTCCGTTTTCTTCTAGTTTTTTGAGTTCTTTGAGTGTTTTCTTGTTTCTTCTTTAAAAGCTTCTATTTCTTTTTGTTTTTCCTCCCATTCTTGTTTAATTATCTCTATTATCATCTTGAGGTAGGATTTCCGGTCTGAGTCTTCTTTTTCTGGAGTGTTTGGCATTGTGCTGTTTGCTGTGGTGGGAGAGCTTGGTTCTAGTGTTGCCAGGTTGTGTTGGTTTCCCTGGGGTACGTTCTTTCTTTTCCTCTTTCCATCTTGTTGTCAGTGATTGGTTCTTGCCTTTCTCTTGTACCTGACCTGTGTCCCTGGATATCTGTTGTTCCTGCTGGGGGAATGGTCCTAATGCCTGTTGTGCACCAAAAGCCGCTGGCTGGGAACAAAGGGCCCAATGCTGGGTTCCTGGGTCCCTGGATCAAGCCAGGCAGGGATGCACTTTCTGCCCACTCTGCAGAGATCTCTGTGACCCCTGGCTACTTGGAACCCCTTCTTACCAGGCATGTGTCTCTGGGTCTCACATTTCTAATTTTTTTAATGTAATGAAAGGATCATTACTTTGTTCCTCCTTTTATATGCAATTCAGATTTTACTGAGATTGTTTCATATAACGGAACAGTACAACAAATACTTGAATTGTTTCTTTCTGACCCCAGGAAGTACAAACTTAGGTCTTAAACAGCCAGTGCATCTTCATAACTACACTTGTGTCAGCACAGAGGATGAACACACTTGCTGCGTGTGTCAGCATAGAGGCATCCTCACCATTGGGTCTATTGTAAGCAGACATCCATGTTTTTCACAAGTAGCTTTTTAGTGTATCTTCGATTTTTGAAAACTGCCTTTGAGATGCAGTGCCAAGTGATCTAAGGCCAAAGTATTCTCTTCATCCCTACCTTCTTCTCTCCTGCCCTTTCTTCCTTCCTTACCCCCCTTTCCTTTTCTTTCTTTCATCTCTTTCTTACAGGCTTTACTATGTAGATCAGGCTGGCCTTGAACACAGTTTGCCTGGTATAGGTCCCTTCATGCCTAGCTTACTAAACCATTTTCTATTCTGATTCATATTCTCTCTCCCCCTCCTTCCTTCTCCCTCCCTCCTCCTCCCTCCCTCTTAAAGAAGACAGCAGCAGCCTTCCTTTTCCAAGGTGCCTCTCTTACTTCCAATCGTATCTTATATTTGAGACACACATTTTCTTGTCTAGAATTCTAAATGCAGTTAGCTTTTCCAGAGTCTCTTGGATAATACTTAGTTACCTTAAGAGCCACTGAGTCATATGGGCTGGGGAGATGATTTTAGAACGGAATAAAAAAATGGATCTATTTATAGAAGCTGTTACTTAAGCTTAAATTTAAATCCTGGGCTGTGTGGAGATAGGGAAGGCCGCCAGCCAAGTGGAAGGATTTCAGAGATGTGCATTTTTAAGGCTGGCTGGTAGGCAGCGCCAACCTTTGGGAGGTGCTCTTCATACTGACCTATGTCCCCAGCCCTGGAGCATTAATTCTTTAACAAAGTATATGTGGGCTGAGCATACACAGTGATTATAAACAATCAATGAAACCATGCTAGGAATATTTGGCAAGTGTGGCTACCATGTGTTGGAATCTGTGGTGACTTTTTTTTTTTTTTAAAGCTATACTTTCTGGAAGATTTGGGTGAAATGCTCTCAGTACTGAGTTTGAATTCTGAGAGCAGAGCCTTTATTGCAGGACAGAAAGCAAGTTCAGGTGCAGAAGATTCAAGTCATGGCACACATAGCCATGTACATCCCTCACCCGAATTCAGAATAGGAAATCTTCAGATTACACCCATATACTCCTATGTGCCTCAATTTCTTCTCCATTTCTTCAAAAAGAAACCAAGGAGATGCATGGAAGAGTGCATTTAGTTGGGAGCTTGCTTACAGCTTCAGAGGGTGAGTGTACAGCCATTGTCATGGGAAGCTTCGCAGCAAACAGACAGGCTTGGCACTGGCTCAGCAGCTGAGAGCTCATGTCTGATCCACAAGCGAGAAGTGGAGATGAAGGGAGTGAGGTGCTAACCTGGAGTGACATGGACTTTTAAATCTTAAAGCTCAACCCCTAGTGACAAACCTCCCCCCACAAGGCCACACCTCCTAATCTTTCTTGAAAACAGTCCCTTCAAACAATTCCAGAACAAGCATTCAAATATATGAGCCTATGGTGGCCAATCTCATCCAAACCACCACAGTGTTTTATTTTTAGTAATCAAAACAGAGATAAGAGAAGTATCTAAAACTATAGAATAGAGTTACTTAGAAAGCATTCTTCTCAAGTCTGTTCTTTAAAACAGCTTAGTCATGAACAAATTACATTTAACCAATTAATAAAATCAGAATGATCTAAATATGTGTGTACTTATTCATCATTGACCTAGGCGAACATTTAATTATCAGATATATGCACACTAACTTTAAATTCTATTGGTTTTATTTTACTATTTTTAATTTTAATTTTTTTTGAGACAAGTTCTGGAACTTACTATATTGATAAGGCTGTCCTCAAACTCCTAGATATCTACTGGCTTCTGCCTCCTTCATACTGGAATTGAAGGTGTCACAATGCTATTTTTTATTCTTTAAGCCTGGCTCTTACTTTGCGGCCATGCTCTAACCTCCAGCCTCTGCCTTATAATGCTGGGATTTTAGGCATACCCCACTATGTCCCAGCTTGAATACTTACTTACATTTTACTTTAGTCATATTCCTTAACTACTGACACCATTACATCAATTTTTAATTGTCATGATGATTTTGTTAGTTCTTTGAGGATTTCATGCAATATGTATCATATACTTTATTTTCATATAGGGTTGCGTTTGAAAGACCCCTGAACTGGGGAAGCCCCTCACTCTAGTACCAGGAGAACGCAAACCCAAGAACTCACAGAGAGCCTATCTTGCTGAAATGAGGCAAGAGGTTTATTCAGGGGGCTGGGGGGAGACCAGAGCTCTGGGGACAACACATACCTCACACAGGAGATAGAGGAGTCGACCCCAAACTTGATTAGGGGGACATATTTATAGGGAAAATTACATAGGCAGTTAGCAACAAGCACATAACAATTTCATTGGTTCATTCAAATTGGCACACTGTCTGCTTTTGGATATGATTCAACTCCAGACCACTCTGTTTTGGGGCACACTGACCTTCATACTAGTTTTTCTCAGGACTGCAGAATTAGACCTTATCAAGACCAGGTTGTCTTCAGTTTTTGTTCTCAGCCTTGAGACATACTTGTCTTCAAGGCAGGGTCAGTGGGGCCAACTTGAAATTTTCACTCTTTCACATTCATCCTCTATTTGCTTCTCCCAGATCTGTCCTCAACCTCCTTACCCACCTTCAACTTGGGGGTGGTGCCCCTCATTCCCACTTTAATACACCATGCTAAATGTCTGCTGCTCATATACTCAGTGGGTGTGAAGCCCTTCAACAGAGCATCCTCAACCTTCCAGGGGCCACATCCTTAAAGAAAACTAATTATCCCTCCAGAAGCAAGAGGTACAACACCACGTATGCATTTCTTCTTATGGAGCAGACCTTGAGTCAAGCAGAATATGGTTGGTTAACCCCATGACATCTGTGCCCCTAATGCACCCGTGAGCATATTGCTATGTAAGTCATGATTGCAGTTCATACGGTTCACAGCTGTTTTAGTCTGCTGAAGACTTCTGGTTCAATTAAATCTAGCTATCAGGGAAAAGACTTCTAGGCAGTACCAACTTTATTTCTCTGTGTACTATGACCAAAGCATTTGTGACATCAGCAATAGGGTCTTCCCATCAAGTTCTGGTGGGAAACCAAAGTTGCAAGCAAAGACCTGTATTGTTTTGGCAGTGTGTGGGACAGCTCTGGCTAACAGCATAAGGAGAAATAGCTCACCTCGACCCTGGGCTTTTAATTTGGTGATACTTAGTTTCTCCCTTGTGTGGGACAAGTTTAATTGAAATCATTTATATGGATGCATATATATTCAAGGAGCTTATGTGATAGTAAGTTTCCATATGGCTTAAAAAATTTTTATTAGTAGTTATCCCTCCCCAACTCCTCATCTGCCCGACTCTCCTCCCCGTCCTCTAAGCCTCCATGCCCTTTAAAAATTTTTTTAAATGTTGATATTAAAATATAATCATTGTATTCTCCTTTTTCTTCCTCCAACCCTTCCCATGTAACCTTTGCCTCTTGCTCTTTATCAAGTTCCTCCTTCCCCTTTAGCAAGACAAGGCCTCACTGTGTAGCCTACAGTAACCTGGGCCTCAAGATGTGGCCCAAGAGGATCTCAGTCTCTTCAGAGTTCACTACCTGTTTCCCAAGTGATGGCATTACAGGCACAAACTACTTGCTGTACTTGTGCTCAAAGAAAAAAAAAAAGATTACTTTTTAAAAATTTTATTTTTGAAACTGAGGCTCATGTGACCCCAGCTGGACTTGAACTTAGTATCCACTTAAGGTTGGTATGAAATGTCTACTCTGGTTACCTTCATCTTCCCAGTGCTTGTATTGTAGAGAGTACACCTAGCATTACGTATGTGTGTGTGTGTGTGTGTGTGTGTGTGTGTGCGTGTATAAGATACAATGATTCTATAAGAACAAAATCTAGACCTTCCAAATGACAAATGTAAAGTGGGTTTAATCTATGAACATTTAATAAACAATTGAATTGAACTTCATGGTAGGTGATAGAAAGATTCAATTCTAGTATTGTTTTATTTAGAAACACTCATAATATTTTGCAAATTGGGCCAGTACTGTCCTTTGGTTCCTTGTGGGCTTGAACTGATTCTCATTTTAAAATACTGTTGTTTGAACAAGTGAATCAAACCCAACAGAAAACTCAGTTTTCTCTGCTACTAGTGCAAGGACCATGTTATCGTCCAAAGGTATTTTAAAATCCTCAATAGGAATGTAGCCGGACTACACAGTGTTGACGATCAGTGAATTAGAATCTCGGGGCACTGAATTTTTTTTGCCTCATAATTTGCTATATAGTTGTGTTCTCTAGGAAGAGTGCACTTTAACTGGTTTTCTACTAACCCGGGGCTTTAACTAAGGCTTATCTAGCTGCTTGGGAGAGCTAATGGCTTCTCCTGCGTAATACAAACACATTGTGCCCCTCAGAGGGTACTGTTAGCATGTTTTCTTCAGTAAATGAGGCTCTCGTTCTCAGTGATATTGTATGATGACTGGGGCAGCTATGGTAGCACACCCCCTGGGCCAGCCTGGTCTACCTAGTGGGTTCCAGGTCAATGAGGGCTACATAGAGAGACTGCCAGGAAATTAAGAAAAATATATCAAACATTTTTCTTGTTTTACATTTTCCCAGATGATGTATTTTGCAAATTAGTACTTGTTATAACACTGATGTTACTACTACAGAGTTCCTAATGTCTTAATAGTGACCTCCTAAGACGTGATGGCCTGACACTAATGCTAGTACCTGGGCTGAGGAATAGTGAAAGCACTCACCGTAGTTGGAGTTGTGCAAGCACGTGCTCCGGACTGGACACTAGTGGGCAGGTTTCCACACGTGCACTGGGCAGTCTTTTGTTTGTTTGCTTGTGAAGAAACTGAGCACAGAGTTGAGCATACTGGCCTAAGAATTCGGAGTCAAGACGTCTGGTACTAGCATTTGTGCTTTCATCCGCCAGAGTCCAGGATGAAAGACCATAATAATAGGGGAGGAATTAAAATTCGATGGTTTTTACTCCACTATTCCAGTAGCATCTCCTCTGACTGTTGTATTTGGTAAGTTGTAATGTGGAGAGGTAATTGGCTCAGATGAGTCTCGGTTATTTGCTAAAGAAAATTTCCATTCTTCCACAGAAGACCAAGTGCCTGCAAAGGATGTCCTATATTCTGAACCATTTGTTCAGGCAGCTATTTTTAGTGCCTCTTTGTTCTCTGTAGAAGTTAAATCGTGCGTCGTTCGTTACAGGGGGGCACAGTGGCTTCAAAGCCATTATGTCTGAAATACGCCGCTGCCTTGCACATGGCAAACACATGCCCCGTTCTCAACCCATCTAAGGCCTACATTTACATTTATCTGCATCTGGCAAAAATGTGAAATTTTATGAGCAAGAGTAATGAAGCTGAAACATATCATCATCTTGCCAGAAATTTGAAGAGATTTGATTACATCCTTGCCAAAGTGCTTTTAAAATGTCCACCCTCCTCCCCCGTCATCTCCCTTCTTTTCAACACACAAAGGAGCTACACAAATCTAATAAAGGGATGGGGAAAAGGTTCGGCCCTCCCTCACACACACATTAGCTATTCAGGTCAGTGAGCTAACTGTACTTTTTGCCTACTACCAAGCATCTGTGTCTTCCGCATCTCCTCTGTGGGCTCGATGGGAGGCACACTTCCTCTCTGGCTGGGTTATGCAGTCATATGCTCCTCTACCATGCTGTAGTCAGTGTGGCTCAGGGAGGTCTTGGATTTCACGATTTGATTCTCCTTGAGTTATAGGAAAAAGAATTCTTTGGGGGTTAAGCAGATTTCCTTTTGCTTTGGACCAAAGCAGTGTAGCTTGTAAGTGCATAGTCATTTATAATGAATCAGCTGCTGTAATGGGTTTATAAAGATTACACGCCATCTTAACTCTACACCCTAAAGAACATATGTTGGCCCATTACCAGTTGATGCTGGTCAGGTGTCCTAGTGCTGAGAGGACAGAAAGTGAAGTGACAGCTGCCGTCAGTGTCATGTTGTTTCCTAGCTTTGCTGGTAAGGTCTTAGCACAAAGGCCCTCTGATTGCCTTCCTAGTGTAAAGTTTGCCTTTGCCCAGTTAAATATTCAAAGAATTATTTCCCTTGTTAATATTGTAGACCTTATCTATAGACTATAGACTTAAAGGACATTTTCAGTATATATATATATATATATATATATATATATATATATATATATATATATATATATATATATATGTGTGTGTGTGTGTGTGTGTGTGTGTGTGTGTGTGTGTGTGTGTTTGTGTGTGTGTGTAAATGCAAAGTAGCACCAACTAATTGTGTTTTGTGTATAGAACTTATATAGCAGAAGGAGCTTTTCTATTTTAAAACCAACCTTTTCATTGTGAAGCGTCTTCCAGTCTACTCTTGGCAATTTCTTTTTGTATCAGAGTGCACTGTTATTAGAGTAATTACAATCAAATAGAAAGTTACTTTAGCTAGCTTGAAACACACACACACACACACACACACACAATTCTCTTCATGTCATTCTAAAATATAGCTATGTTCTTGTTCATTATTAATTTCTTGCTTTCCAATGAGTATTATTGTAAAATAAAAACACATAATATAAACCAGAGAACTGGAACCCTAAGTATTGAACAGTTTGAATGTTTATATGCATTTTTGGATAGCAGTTTATCAAGGGTCCAGCTGATTTTTAAAAATAGAATTCTTGCATCAGTGCAGTAAGAAGTGGCTCACATGCAGGTGGGCTTGATAATCCCAATAGGAAACTCTCACAAACTCAGGCGTAGCGTTTCCGGGGCCAGAACATTAACACAAGAGGTTTGTGGCAAAGGCCAGAGAAGCTCAGGTTCTCAGACTCTTGGCAATTCTTATTCCAGCAGCAAACGTGCAGAGAGTCATCCACTCCGGACAGCAGCATGGAGTACATAATGCAGTTCTTGCCCTCATGAAGCTCGTCTTTAAGTAGTTAAAGATGTCTTTTCATTATTTACCCCCATTTCCTGTAAATTATATAATTAGTAAGTGATTTAAAAAATCCCTGCAGTTGCTGTCAGAGCAATTTGTGGTGGGCTTGATCTCGTCAGACGGGTGGGCTGGAGAGGATACCTTAATTCTTTAGTACTGAAACTGCATGCGTCTACCATCGAGCTGCGCTTCAGCTCCAAGACATTCATGAAATGACAGTACATTCAGAGTCTGAATAATAAATATCTGGCAGGTGAGATGGGAACAGAACGTTCTCTGGCAGTACAATTAGTATGTTCCGAGGCTCGAGACCTTGATGCAGGATGTCGGTTGTAGCATGTGAACACAAAGAAAGAAAGAAGGTGAACAGGGAGGACCAGGAGGATGGGGAGGACTGGGAGGACCAGGAGGACCAGGAGGACCGGGAGGACGAGGAGGATGGGGAGGACGGGGAGGACCAGGAGGATTGGGAGGACAGGGAGGACCAGGAGGATTGGGAGGACGGGGAGGACAGGGAGGACCAGGAGGACCGGGAGGACTGGGAGGACCAGAAGGAGAAGGGATGCACGTGGATCTACACGTCCCTTACTCCTTCAGCCATCTGTATCTCAGGAAACATGTCCGTGGCTGGCTCTGGAATGCCAAGTGCTGCGCCGATGATTCCAAGGGTTCCACATCACAGATCTTTGGATAAGGTTTAGTGAAGGCAGGCCATCTTTCTCACTAAGTAAAAATTCACAAATGTCCCCAGTAAAGTAAGCAGATGAGACCTCAAGGCAGATCTGTTGTTTAGAAGCAGAGACATCCAGGCACTAGGGACAGTTAGAGCTAGCTGGACAAACTTGGCTTCCTGTTGTACTCAGTATCTGAGGGCTGGGACACTTTCCCAATGCCCATGTGCCTCATTCTTCTTTTCTTCAAAAAATGTGGAAGCAACGTGGCAAACAAAGCTTTGGTACGTGTCAGCGCTGGCTCAGGAGCAAGGCCAGGCAGCAGCGTGTAGAAGATGTCTTGGCACATGTGTGGTGGCGTTTGAACATCCTCACTGCCAGTTTCCAAATCTCATAGCATGAGCAGCTGCTCAGCCATGTTCTTCACTTTGCTTTGCTGACTGTGCATGCAACATTTCACTTAACGTGCATGCTTACAACACATGCTGGACCATGTCTGTGGAATGATACAGAAGGACTGAGCTTGCCTGTGTGTTAGAAGTGTGGTTGGTGGTTTCTCCTGACCTCCTAACAGTGCAAAGGCCAAAGCCCACTTTTGAGTGAATCTGTTATTTTTCCTGCTATAAGGATGTTTGATGAATGTGACCCGGATCAGGTAGTGAACCCTACACTCACCCCTGGAAGTTTACCTTCTTTCCTGGGGCTGCCTCATGCTCAAATTTTACAGACACTTTTTAGTCGGTTTTAAATTCCAAACTACAAATTATAACCAACTGAATTGGCTTGTGATAAAATTTCTGTAATCTTAGGGTATTTCACACAAATCAAAATTATGTCAGATATTTTAAAAAGAAACCTATGTGAGATTTATCATATTAGCGTTTTACTGCATTTGTTTTTGTTCTCTCCCTCCCTGCCTCCCTCCCCCCCACCCCGTGTGTGTGTGTGTGTGTGTGTGTGTGTGTGTGTGTGTGTGTGTGTGTGTGTGTAATATATCTGTGTGTAATATATCTGTTGTGCATATCCACATATGTGTGAAACATCGGTGGTAGAGTGCATGTGTGTGATGTATATGTGCATATGTGATGTATATATGTTCTATGTTGTATGTGGTGGTGTGTGTGTGGGTTATGTGTGAGAAGGAAGTGGGATGGAAACCAGCACTTTGTCATGTAACATGTGGTTTTCATTTGAGCTCTGTCCCTCGCATCTTCAACAAATCTACCTGTGCTTCCTGACATCTACCTTTCTTTACTCATTATTTCTACTGTCCCCATTTTCTCTCACTGTATTTATTTCTATTCTTCAGTTGAATGAGTAGAGTAGTATTGGTTCTGTGTATTTTTAAAAATAACTTTGTTTTCTTTACTATTGTTTACTTTTCAATGATTTCTCCTCCTTTCGTCATGATCTCCTTCTACTTATATGTATGTCCACAATAGACTCAGTGATGTGTTCTTGTAATTCTAGCAACCAAAAGGCTGCGGCAGAAAGGTTACTACAAATTTGTGTCCATCCTAGTGTAGTTCCATCCTAGCCTGGGCTGCTTAGGAAGATCTTGTCTCATAAAATAGAAAAAGGGAAAAACAGCAACAAAACTTCCCTATCATTCTTTGTGTGGCTCAATGAGTTTATAATTAACCTACCACCAAATACCAGTTTTCTTTCATTCTTTCTACTTTTCTGTAAACATCTAGCATCCAACTATGTAAAATGCACTCTTCTTGTTTTCTTCCTTGTTTTGTTTTTGAGACAGTCTTAAACTTCTGGGGTTTAGGGAGCCTCTCTCCTTAACCCCAGATATTACAGGTGTTCTCCAGTGAGCTCAGCTACCATGTACTCCTAAGCTACATTCGAGCAGCATCCCGGGATATTGGCTGCATGTATTAGATTTCTTAGGCTCTTTGCTTGACTCAAACATTATTTACACTTCTAGAAGTAACTTTCAATTGTTTAAAATTTTTATATTTAGCATTCTAAAAGTTTGAATCATACATCTGTTGATTTGAAATCTTATTCCTTTATGTGACTGCCGTCTACAAGATATTGATTCTTTAGACGTTGGCCTGGCATTTAAAGGGAGTAAAAATGTTGGTAATCTTCACGTTTCAAGATAGCTTGTAAATCGGGAAACCAGGAGGTGTGCTGACTCCTCTTCCTCCTTCATCTTAAAGGAACACAGTGCCAGTAAGATGAATGATCCACTCGTGCCTCTGGGACAGTTTATGAATAAAAAGCACTTTTTATTTTCATGTTCAGCATCTTTCAAAATCTAGCACAACTTAAATGCCAATCGCCTTTCTCCACTGACTCTGAGGAGTTCTTCCTTCCCTTAGTGAGATAACACCGTGCCTGAAGTCCCAGGGGACTGTACAGTCATTCATGGAGGGGAGGAGAGACATGAATGTTTAGGACTCAGGATGCAGGAAGGAAGGGAGATGCTGCAAGGGAACCTGCACTTGGCTGCTAGGAAGGGTCTCTATCGTCCCTTTTATAAAAAGTAGTAGACAGTAGATGGAAGAATGATAAAATGGAGGTGAAGTTAAAATAAATACAGAGAAAAGCAGACGAAGACAAAGCAATTTCCATCTCCCTCATTACTTTGGACTCTAAAATAGTTATAATATTTCTGTTAACGATCTTCTTTATTTACTCATTTATTTCTGTTTTATTGACACAGGGACTTGAAAACAAGGTTGACCTCAAACTTCCTATGTAGCCAAGAATGTGAGATACTGACCATCCTACCTGCACCTTTTAAAGCTAGGCTTATGGAAGAGTGACACTGTGCCTGCTTCCCCCACCCTTCTAATCTCCCCTCCCCTCCCCTCTCCATAATTTTATTCCATCATTTAAAAAAACTAACAAAAATAATTTTCTTCCTTTATTTTAGGGATGCCTAATACATTTTCTTTGACTATGTGTCTTTATAATCTCTCATGTTCAAATATCCAATAAAGCATAAGGTTTCAAGTAATATAATTTTTTTATGCTAAACACTCCCAGTAGTGCAACACATTGAGATTTTGTTATTTATAAAAAGATGCTGTGGTGTGGTAGTTTCCTAGAAATGGTTATCGTTTTGTAGGTTTATAATTACATAGTCAGTGTATATGGCCCATGTTGATTCTTCATTCTCCCAGTTTAGAACCACATCTGAGTGAACCTGACAAGAGCCATCTCTGCATTGCAGTGACTTATTACAGAGAAGCCCTTCGTGGGAGCCTAACCCATTCAGTAGTAGTATAAGAGAAGTGAAGAAGCATTCCTCTTGATTTAGAATCTCTGACATAATAATAGAATAGAAGATCTGCCTTCTCATATTACTTGTAAAAATAAATTAGTGCTTGTGTGTGTGTATGTGTGTGTGTGTGTGTGTGTGAAAGAGAGTGGGGGAAATGTGTGAGTGTGAATGTGAAAGAGTATATGTGTATGAGTGTGTGTATGTGTGTGAGTGTATCTATGTATGTGTGTATGTATGTACATATGTGTATGTGTGTGTCTGTGTGTGTTTATGTTGCGGTAAATAATAAAAAGTGGCTTAGCCTTATATCCTGCGTTAGTGCCGGCTCCTGCAGACACTATAGCACTGTGGGGATCTCTAACTTGGCAGCTCCAGGCTGCCTCTAAGAACTCCGGTGAGGTTCACTCCACTACCCCTGTTGCTTCTGTCCTGGGCAGATACGACTGCCCCAGCATGTTCCTGTCCTCCACCCCCTGTACAAACATGACTCCACAACCATTAACATATCAAACAAAACAAAAATTTATATGTTAAATTTTCAATCCACAAACCCTCTACACAATAAGCTTACAACAAGCAGACAAAAATAAAAACTTCCCATCCAGAAAAGATAAGTTAGACCCATAGAAACCCTTAGAAATAATCATAACAACCTCATCAAGCTGGAGATGTGCCGAGAAAAACATACACCTCAGCAACCATGTTTCCTTCAGGATCCCCGCCTCCACTTCCTCCTCCTCTTCTGCTTCTTTAGCCTCTTTCCCCACCTACTTCTCCACCAATCATGTATTACCTTAATATCAGCCTGCATGTTTATGTGCATTACCTGGGTGCACATGCCCAGGGAGGTCTGACAGTGACAACTGGAGTTACAAGTAGTTGTGTGCCACCTGACAACGGAAAATGAGGGTGGGGCTGGGAACCAAACCCAGGTCCTCTGCAGGAGCAGGAAAAGCTCTTCTGGCCTGTTTATTTCGTTAAGACAACAGTTTTTATTCCCTGTACAATTTTACTCAGATAAAACAAGCAGGCCACACACTGCTCAGTGCATAGACCCAGAGAGGATCTGGAAGGTACACCATGCCTCAGTTCCCTTTCCGTCTTCTGTCCACAGTCAGCAATGCCCCATCCCAAGGAGAGCCAAGACCCATCCAGTAGTAGGCAAGAGACCCTGATAGAAGGGAGCTATAGTGGCTGTCACACTAGAGTACCATTTCCCCAGCAAGTGTTACAGTTCTCCCCACAAGGTCTCCAAGTCAGAAGAGGAGAAAACAAGAGAACATGAAAAGAAAATCCTAGGCCAACAGCCAGCAAAAGCTTGAAACAGAAAGGTAACCAAATGAGTGAATGAATGGATGAATGAATGAATGAATGAATGAACATTGACTTCCAGGCTAGAATGTGCCATCTTTCAAAAACAAAACAAAACACCAACACATAAAATAACTTAAAGCCACTTTCTTTTAATTGTATCAGCTACATTCCCTTTGCAGGCTACCATGCTGATTGCATACACACGTACAGCTTGTCTGGTTGTTGCTTCGTCTGTTGTGCATTCTGTGTGAGAGCTTAGCTTTGAAACAGGTAAGTAGAAACCGAAAGGGAAGACCAGTTCACTTGGGAGTTTTACTAAAGGAGGTAGAAAATGGGCAGTTGGTTCAGCAGTTGGCCCTGTAGCCTGTTCCATGGCACCATTCATAGAAAGTGGGGGATGGGAACAGCAAAGAAGAGTAGGAAACCAAACCCAGGCAGACATTTTTGTAGAAGCATCAGGTAGCCATGGCTATCATAGAAGGTCAGCAGTGGTCTGGTCTCTGGGGATCCTGCCCTAGGATATGGTCTGCAGAGATATTCTACAGAGATATTCCATTTGGGTAGGATGAAAGAGATCACGTAGGGACAAGTGTTCTTCAGGCAGAGGGTCTCTTCAGAACGTCAGCATCTAGATGTCTGGGGCTGAGACCGTCAGATCAGCCATGCTTAGAAGAAACGCAGAACCATCCATGATGCAAGATGCTCTCCTATCCCAGGCAACTTCGAGATTCATCTGCACAGCTTGTTACCAGCACCCAGCAAATAACACCTTTCTGTTGGATGCTCCGAGGAGGGAGAACTTCTGTGTCTCCAGCTTCCAGCAGAACCCTGCTTGATGTAGAAACAGCCATGACAGCTCATTCCAAACTCCAGGTCCTGGGGGCAGTGTCCCTCGGGAGAGGGACTCTACATCAAGTGTCCCAGGCTCCCTCTTCTCCAAGTGCCTAGTCCTTCTATAGACTGTAGACGCTCTCATGCTTTAGTGTTGTTGGCTTCACTGAATCCCTGAGTGGGGAGAGGGAGTGGATCCGAAGACTGTCCTGGAACTTTAGTCACCACAGGTCACTAAGATGGACAAGGATGGTGGGGGGGGGGAAACATGTCAATGATGGGATAAAATTAATGCTGCAATTAAGTCCTTGTCACCTCTTCTAACTTCTCTGTTTTCTGTAAGAACTGCAGCTGTCCTGGGAGAATTACTTGAACTTACCTCGTACCTTATACTTCTTCAAAAATCTGTAGTAAGTGCTCTTGATCACCAAGCCATCCCTCAGCTTCTGACAGAACAATGTAAAGTTATAAGACACTGGAATAACTGGCTGCAGGTTTGAGATTTAATCATACTAGATTAGTAATCTTTCAAAAGAGACCTCCAGTTTATAGAAATAAAATATCTGAAAATGGTTGAGTCTAACTCACTTCATCTTGCTTGGCTATTTTTTTTTAAGAAGTGAACAGTTGAAGAGTATTCAGAGAAAATGTATGTCAGGAAACAGAGTGTTACCATGAAGTCACACAAGACTGATGAACTGGGATCTTTCAAAGGAGGGCGTTCAGACATGGAGACATCATGACAGACACCCTGGGAATGTTTGCTATAAAGACTCAGGAAGAGATCTGGGGTTGTGTCTACTGCAGTGAGGTGGTTGGCAGTCACTGTAGGTTAGAAGGAAACCAGAAAATATTCCTTTCCCCAGAGCTTTCAGGGGAAGGTTTTCACTTCAGACTTGGATCTGGGAATGTGGAGAATGAATGTCTGCTGTCTTAAGCCCACCCAGTTTTGATCATTTGTTATGGCAACCCAAAGAGACCAATATAGAAGAGGTTTGTTTTGATTTTATTGGAAGCAATATAGAAACCATTGGCATATCTAGTGGAGTTGCCTGAGTCTTTGTACAGGAGGCAGGCTGGGTTTACATCTCTGGAAATGCCCTTGTATCTCAGAAGGCTTTAAAAATTGATCACTAAGGGAATTCATGAGCTGGAGCTCCTGGGAGCTGCATAGCATTGCCTTCATACTTGTTTTATGTAAGTGACATCCCCAGGGAAAACCAGTGGAAGGAGAGACTCTTGCACAAGAAATATAGATGCTAAGCTTGCTGTGTCCCCACTTGTTAAGCCTGGAGCTCAGGAGAAAGTTGTCTGCCTATATTTTGTGATGTCACCTTCTCCTAATAATATTAACTCCTTCCTTATTACTTTTATTCATGTCACAATAGTATTTTTTTAAGTTTTGCTTGTTCCCTTTGGGTAGAAAATTTTGCCACAGTAATACTTTCATGTAGGTTTCTCTCCTGGATAAAACCCATGAGTCTAAGGGGAGGGGCATGGGAGGGAGAACTCCTCCAGGGAGGACTGGGATGGAGGCAACATTTTGAATGTAAATAAATAAGATAAATAATTAATAAAAAACATTTTTGGTTGGGTAGTTTTAACTTAATAATTTTTGAAATATTTTTCTCCTCTTTTATTGAGAATATTCTTTTTTTTCCTTAAATAATACACGCTGGTTACAGTTTCTCATCTCTACTCATTCCAGTCTCCCCACCCCCACCAGACCCACCTCCATTCTGCCTCTCATTAGAAAGAAAAATCAGGTTTCTAAGGGATAACAATAAAAATAAAGTGAAACAAGACACAGCAATAACTAAAACATGTCCGTTGCATATTTACTATAGATTCCACTTTAGATTATTTTATGGGATTCCTCAGTATTTAAAAGACTCAGTCTCTGCATCTACATCTGATTGATGTGCCTTTTCTTAAGTTTTTTCTTTCTGTTTTTTTTTTTATTATGATGGATTAGTTTTTTGTTTATATATATAATAAATATATGTTATATATAAATATATTATTTATTCTATATTATATGTACATATATATAATAAAAATAAGATGAACAAGAAGCCCTGACATAATGTTTGAAACAAGAAAGCTCAGCTGATATTGTAAGTTCACTTTCTGTTGAGCATCTACTACTGCACATGAGGCCTACCCTAAAGAGTAGTTTGTTTCCACAGGAAGGTTCACTCAGGAAAGACGACATTTTCATTTGTAAGTTATTGATTGGCAATAGCTTCTGGGTCAAGCCCAGGGCATGCACCCCCTTCTCCTTTCAGCTGTAGGACCCATCTGTTGGAGACTGTGCGGGGTGTCTTAGTTCTGAGTTCATATGCATGGATCCTGTCGGTTTAGAGGGCCTTGCTTTCCAGGTGTCCTCCAGGCCCTTTAGCTCTTATACCCTTTCCACCTTTTCTTCCAATGGATTTCCTGAGCGCTGAAGGGATAAATTTGATGGAGACATTCTTAGGGGTGACTGTTCCAAAGTCTCTCATTCTCTCTATAATGTCTGGCTGTGGCTCTCTGTATTTGTTCTCATCTGTGGTAGAAGGAAGCTTCTCTGATGGTGGCTGAGCAAGGCACTGATCTATGAGCACAGCAGAATGCCATTAGGAGTCATTTCATTGCTTCTTTTTTTTTCTTGTAGAATGGTAGTATTTGGTTTTACGCACAGTCCCCGACCTGTCTAATCTTAGGTTCTTTTTTTTCTTTCTTTTTATTTTCTAATTTCTTTTTGTTCCCTTACCGCTTCATTAAAAAAAGAGGGATACATTTACAGATTTTTAAAGGCATTTTGGCATAACATTATATGAATAATTTTGTCAGTACTTAATTCTTTTAGAGTTTTGATAGCATGCATTGAAATCTTAGGTTCTTGATCACCTAAATAGTGTTGGGTATGGGTTCCATCTTATGGAGTTGTCCTTAAGTCAAATTAAATATTGGTTGGTTGCTCCCACATGTTTTGTGCCACCACTGCACTAATGTATCTTGCTGGCAGGATGTCACTGAAGGCGGGATGTCAAGGTTTGGTATCTTGGTGTTTCTTGTTTCTCTTTTGGTAGCAGGCAGAGGTACCTTCCTGTGCCAAAGGTGCCGCAACACAGGAGTGAACTTCCTGTAGGCAACAGCTTGACATTCTATATTCTTTGAATTTTGTTAGTGTTTTCTTCAACAATGAGGCCTTGTCACCAGTTTCTGGACAGCAGCCTATAGTCTTGGCAATAGCTGGGTTGTTTCTGGGTCCATGAACACCTTCAGCCAATTAGATGTAACCCAGTTCTGGTACTGAAAACTTTATTTGGTGACAGTATATGTTCAGTTGAGGCGTTCCCTTTTATTTGACAACTTTATTTAGATCCCTGTTATATATTTTTCTATTTTATGAAGCTTCTCCTATATTAGGCTTTCATGCCACCCCTCAAATGGCCCTCAATTTTAGCTACGTTTTTCCATATTCCCTTCCTCATCCCTCCTCTCCTCTTGCCCTCTCACTTGATCCTCCAAGTCTAGTCCCCTTCCCATAGCCACCCATAACTATTCTATTTCTCTTTCCTAAGGAGATCTATATGTTCACCTCTAGTCTCTCACTCTATACTGAACCCTCTGTGATTCCACAGATTGTGGGTTAGTTATCATTGACTTAACAGCTAATATCCAACTATAAGTGAATATACATCATATGTATGTTTATATGTATGTGTGTTTGAATCTGAGTCTTGTTTACCTCACTCAGGATGATTTTTTTTTCTAGTTTTATTTATTTACCTGTAAATTTCATAATATCTTACTTTTTAAAAAAATGGCTATTATTCCAGTGAGTAAATATACCACATTTTCTTCATCAGTTCATCTGTTGAGGGACATCTAGGTTGTTTCTCATTTCTGGCTATTAGCAGAACATCAATGAACATGGTTGAGCGAATGTCCCCATGGAAGGATGAAGTGTCCTTTGTGTATATGCCCAGGAGTAGTATAGCTGGATCTTGAGGTAGATTGATTCCTATCTTTCTGGGATCGGCCACACTGATTTCCACAGTAATTGTGCAAGTTTGCACTCCCAGTAGGAATGCGTGAGGGTTCCCCTTGCCGCACTTCCTCTCCAGCATGAGCTGTCATTTGTTTTACTGACTTTATGCATTCTGATGAGTATGAGATGAAATTTCAAAGATGTTTTGGTTTGCTTTTCCCTGATGACTCAGAATGTTGAACATTTGAGTGTTTCTCAGCCATTTGAGTTACCTCTTTTGAGATTCTCTAGATCAGTACCCTACTTTTTAATTGGGTTCTTTGTTTTCTTGATCTTGAGTTATTTTTCCCTTTGAGTTCCTTATGTATTTTGCATATTAGCCTTCCTTGACTGACGATTGCTTCAATCAGTTACATATTATGTAATCAATATGTAAATAGTAAATTACTGCAGACCAGGGATGTAGCATATACAAAACCTTGAGGCTACTCCCTAGGAACAAAAAAGCAATAAAATATATTAAAACTTCCCATTTCAAACAATAATTACCTCTCTCTCTCTCTCTCTCTCTCTCTCTCTCTCTCTCTTCCCCTCCTTCTGTCCTCTCTCCCTTTCTCTATCTCTGCCTCATTTTGATACTGGTCCTTTCTTTACAGTTCAGGCTGGTCTGAAACTTTTAATTCTCATGTCTTTGTACTGCTAAGCACTGAGATTCCAAAAGCACATCTGGCTTTTGAATTAGTCATAACAAAGAATGAGATTCAGAGCTCAAGGGACAAAGCAGGATTCCTCACTGGGGAAATGTGACCAGACTGGACTGCTCAGCACTTCTGCATGCCCCACCCATTCTCTTTCCCTCTCTTGCTCTCTCACTCTCTCTTTTTCTCCTTCTTTCTCTCCCTGTCCCCATGTATACATACATGAATGTGTGAGTGCCTGAGTACACTCACTCACACACACACACACACACACACACACACACACACACACACACACACACGGGGGGGGGGGAATTGAGAGACTGACTTTGTAAACTTCATGTTATGTAATAGAATACCCTCCCTGGTGAGGCATCTTAAGTAACTATGATGCCTGTTTTATTAATAAGTAACCTGAAGTTCAGAGCACGTCTCCCTTTAAAAGAATGCTTGGGATTGTGAATGTACATCAGGTATATACCAATCTGAAAGAGACATGGTCTGCCTGATTAATTAAGATAGAAACAGGGAAGGCAAGGAGAGGAGATAAAGATTTAAAAATTATGATGTCTAGAAGCTAGCAGGGAACAGCAAGAAGCAGTCTGTACTGGCCTTCGGAGAATGTGGCACTTCAAAAGGATGGCCCTTTGACACGGAAGTTACTGCATCCCATCTGCAGACCTGGGGGCAAATGCTATGATGCTGATGCTTTGCTTCAGTGGGCTTCCTGCTTTGTGTTTTCATCCTTTTCTAATAACAGGCCGTGCGACTCCCTTTCAGGTTATCCTCTCAACTTGTATATAGTGAGTTGTATTTTTCTTCTGAGATCCTGTGGGCTAATAAAAGTATCTGTACAACTTCCAATTTTATAAATAAATGGCTGTTTTGAATTTCACACAGTAAATGAATTCCAACAATTTCTTTTTATCCAAATAAACCAGTAAATAGACACAAAGGTGCAGATCCTCGAAATAGTACTAATTAGTTAAAAGTAAACATCTGCACTGTTATGACTGTTGTATCAAACAGGATGAAGGATGTTTGAGGTACAATGGATTTATTTCTTGAGCAAATAACAGTAAGAAATGACATAGCGCCATGACTGGTGGACAGATAATGTGCCCATCTCTGTGAGAATACACTGGAATTTCCTCTTCCTCCAAGATCTGACCTAAATTATTGTTCGTGATATATAGTACTTCCGTAGCAACTGGTTTCTTAAAGTCACGGGAAGGTCTGAAGAAACTTCCCACTTGGATAAACATGAGAAAGTTGGGTTGAAGTCAGTGAGTGTTATTGAAACATGTGACTCTAATCATGTGTGTGTATGTACACACACATACAATAGTATATGTATGGAGGTCACAGGACAACTTTTAGGCATTGGTTCTCTCCTTACAGTTTGTGGATCCTGGAAATTAAACTGGTTCTCAGGTTTGGCAGCCTGTGCATTCTACCCTTGGCATCATGCTGGTCTAAAATTCATAACTTTGAAGCAGAAAGCAATTTCTCATGATCAATTACAGTCTGTAGTATAAAGCAGATGTATGAATGTATAAAAGTAAAATTTGTCTCTCTAGTTTATTAAACTTTAAAATGCAGGTGCTGACTAGGCCAACATTTGTTAACTCCATGTTAACTGTCACAAGGACATACAAATACATGACATGGTGTTGGGTGCATTATTGCTTCCAATAGCAAAACTTTATCTGTGTGTTCATACAGGACTGTAATGAACTGTTTTTGATCCCATAAAATATTATGCCATCATTGAAAGAATATGTACTGACAAGTGAAACACACCTGCCCCCCCCCACACACACGAAAATCATATCATGTTCATTTTGTACTGTCCTACCGATCCTGGACATGGACCCTGCCCTGGGTGTGGTTGATATCCCTAGTGGCACTCCATTGGAGGAAATAGATTTTACCTTTGACACCAGGTGTCATCAATTACCAGTATCTTTTTATTTAGGGTGGGACTTTTTGTCCACTTCCCATCTCAGAGCTGTGACTCCTTCTGGCTTGAACCTGTGCAGGTCTTAGGAATCTTGCCACAGTCCCCGTGAGTTTATGTGTGCATCAGTTGTGTTGTGTCTAGTAGGCATTTGTCACCTCTGTCTCTTACAATCTTTCTGTCTCCTTGTCCGCATACATCCCCGGGCCTTGAGGGGAGCGGTTCGATGAAGACATCCCACTTAGTTCTGAGTATCTCAAAGTCTCTAGTGTCTGCATAATATCCAGTTGTGGCTGGCTTTGTTAACCACAACAGACTTCCAGTTCAGTCACTGATCAGTGGGTAAAGCAGTATGCCGTTAGGAGTCATTGTATTGCTATGTCTTTTTAACAGAATAATAATATTAGGTTTTCCCCTAGGTCCCATGGTCTCAGGTCTTTGGCTATTTTAATGGAGTTAATGGAGTTTGATTATATCCTTTAATCCAATGATAAAGTGGGTGGCTAATCCCAGAACACCTGTGCCCTCTTGCATCAGTACATCTTGTAGATTGGTTACTGTGGCAGTGTTTGTAATTAATGAGTTATCAGTGATGGCTTTTCTCCTCTGCTAGCATGTAGGAGAATGCCATGAATGCTAGTCAGCTGGGGCAATGCTTCTAGTTGGTTACCAGCTCAACTTGTCTGTTTGATGACATAAACAAGTGTTGGCTTCAGCAACAGAGTCTTACTGTCAGGTTGTGGAAAGCAACCATTCGCTTTGGAACATCCTTTGATGTTTTTCAGGGGAGGGGTAGCATCCATGGACTCCTTTGGCCTGTAATTCAACAAGATAAAACCCATTGTTGTTGGGTTGTTGTTGTTGTTGTTGTTGTGTATGTGTGTGTATGTGTGTGTGTTTATGTGTATGTGTTAGGGGTTTTACTTGTTGTCATAAGATATCTAGTTGGCACATTGTCTCCTTCATTATATGATGACTCCATTTGAATTCCTTTCATACATATGTATGTTTTAGGAGGTTTTCATATGTTTTTCAGCTTTTAGCGTTAGTTGTTCCTTCCCATAACCCCCCCTTCACCCTACCCTCCCATCTCCCTCTCCTTTACTGCTCTTATTCTAATTTCCCTGTATTGTTTCATAACAATGTGTTCTGTTTCCCCTCCTCGGAAAATCCTGCCATCCTCTCTGGTCCCTTACCATGTACCTAACCTCTGTGACTGTTTGGAGAGTAGTGCAGATGCCCAAAAAAAAGTTAATCTCCAGATACAACAGAAAAACATGACTTGTAAGCAGTACAGTGATTGCAGCATCTCTTTTAAGTTTGATGTTAGAACTATGTAGATATTTTGTAAACACAGTATGTTCCTAATATGATGCACAATTTTTTAAAGGTAGTTTTTCTTATTGGAAATAACTACGGCTTCCCTGGCGTATGTGAGGGAGGTAATTTTATTCTTTGCCATGAACAGTATTCTTAGAAAGTTCATCCTAAATGTATATCATTTAAAAATAATAGACAAGATACTTCTTAAAATGTAAAGTTGATTAATTTGGTCATTTATATTAATATAAATGAACTAATAAAATTCATTAACATTAAAGTCTTTTGTTTGTGATAACACATATTACCAGACACATTTATGTTTCTACTTACTTATTTAAGTTTAGTGGTGTATTGTCTGCATGCGTGTCTGTGGAGCCCTTGCCTGCAGTGACAAAGAGGATATCAGGTTTCCTGGAGGCAGAATTACAGGTGCTGGGAACTGAACCCAGTTGTCTGCTACAGCGATGAGCGCTAACCACTGAGAACCCCTCCTGCTTCCTCACTTCCTCATTTAAGTAATTGTTGGTTTATGGTAAATAACATATGATAAATTTATAACACTATGATAACTTTTGCCATTATCTGGAAGAATTGCATATTCTATCAACCGAGGGCTTTATAAGTTGAGCTGTGATGGCCAGGCTAAGACGGCCTCTCTTTCCTGTTTATGCTTCTCTTGAAGTGTCATGGAAACACTCAACAGTGAGCCAACCATCCTGAGTTCCTCTTTGCATATGCAGTGTCAGGCTTTTGTGCCAGGCTCTGGTCACATGCTGTTTCTGGATAGGCTCCTATTTCTTTCTGAATTGGAAATTAATGGAAGATTGTTTTCTATTATCTAATCATCCAACTCTCTCCCAATGCAGTAGAGGGATGTGCTTTAAGAAATGGATTATTTGTCCTCATAATTTTACCATGACATGATTCCCTAACTTTAATAACTTATAAAGTATTTTTGGTAGCTTACTCTACTAGCATATATCCTGAAATCGTGATTGATGAGTTCTGGTCTATTCTAATCTGACATGATAATTATTGTGATTATGTTCCTGTTCGTCTTTCTGCTTTCTTCTCTCTTCATGGTTTACTGTTGACGTCTGAGACCTCTGAGCTGGGAAATCTCTTTGTGCTGATTACAGTGGAGTTGAAAGAATCACTGTAAACAGAGCCTTCCCTTTCTGTACAGGCCACTCCATTGACTGTTGACCGTCTTATATGGTCTGTCTAAAGACAGGGTTCTGATTTCTGCCTCATCATCTTTTTCCAGAAAGTAGGAACTATCTGAACCCCATGTTTTCTTGCCCATTTGTAATGGAATTTATGGACAGTTCATCATTCTCCTAGTCCAATGGGGAATATTTATACTCATCCTGCCCATAAAAATACTAGAGTAAGATTTAAAAATGTGAAATAAATGAGTCTAGGAGAGAAACCTTAGCCTTGGCATACCTAAATCACAGGTTCTAGCTCCCACTCCTAAGAAGTGTATTCGTTCAATGTTTACATCTCTAATTTAGGAATGTGTATTCATATATACACACACACACATACATACACACACACACACACACACACACACACACACACACACACGTATGCATGTAACAGCAATTAATAATCATAAACAAAGAGGCCAGAGCTTTGAAAGAGAACTAGGAGGGCCTGTGTGAGGTTTGGAGGCAGGGAAGGGGATGGAAAAAAGATCTAATTATATTATAATCTCAAAAAGAAAAGAAAAACTTACAGCCTTCTGAATAGTACAGGGGCTGTCAGTAATGTTAGAGTTTAATATGATCATGCATGTAAATCAAAAGAAAACAGTAATAGTAATGACAGCAAAACAGTAAGTGTGCATCATGGCAAAACATATCCTAAACTCTTCTAGTGTATTAGCTCATTTAATCTCACAACAACCCAACATAGTCATCTCTGTCCAGTGAAGAGAGACTGAGTGCGCCTGGCTACTCTGGGACTCTCTCTTGAGCAGTGGCATAGGCCTTCCGTCCCTTCCGTCGCCTCCTGTGTCTTCTTATGCTTCCCTCTTGTCAAGCACCGGGTATTTTAAGTAGGGTTAGTTTTTAAGGAAGACCAAAGCAGGTACCATTTCCACTTCGATGAACCATCCTATCAGTTTTTCCTGTTTCACCCATTTTTTTTAAAAAAGTTCTGAATATTAATTTAATGAGAGGCTGGCTCTCTGGTGCTGAATAAATTAGTGGGAGAATGGGAGAGGTAATTTAGAGCAGAGCTTTTCAAACTTTTATATGCATATAAATCATGACAGACTGTGTTAAAATGCAGATTCTGATATGGTTGGCAAGTCTGCTGGGGCAAGAGACCTGTACTTCTAAGAAGCTCTGAGCCCCCCCAGACTGCTGAGGTCTCTGGACCATGCTCTTAAAATCCAATATTTAAAGACAGCACCACAGGATGACAGGTCGTCTGCATACCTTTCCCTTCCAGTCGTATTTAAAGAAGGGAGCTTTTTAGTTGAATTTAGTTGATACAGCTAGTTGCAGAAGAAACCTAACTGTTTTCAACTCTACCCCAGTCTGCTTACCAAGAGAGCAACTCCAAGTTTGAGAAAGAACACGATAAAGTTAAACAAGGACACCACAAAACCACATATTCCCCTGCATTCCAAGAATCTAATGACTTACCAAATGCTTCCAGGTTCTTTCTGCTCAGCTGAATGGTAAATAGCCGCTTCTGTTGCTCAGAATTTTATCACTCAGAACTGGGGGCTAGATTATTAAACCTGTCCTGGTGCAAGGGCTACACACTTATTTCAGTGTTGATTTCCTGGTCCCTCGGGTAGCACCTGCATAAAAGCAAAGCTAAGTCCGTCTTTATCCCCATGTCTTGCTTTGGCGTCTGCTTGGTAGGCACACATGTATGGAGAATTCTGTTGGGAGTGGCGATGAAACAGTGTTCATCATGTATGAAGGTGCGGGGTGAGATCCCTCCTGTAGAAACACCATGGCCGGGCGTCCCTGGCTGGCCATGCTCATCTCTCTGTTTCTCGTTCCAGGGAGGAGAGCACTGTTATTACCAGGGCCAGATCCGAGGAAACCCTGTCTCATTTGTTGCCCTATCCACATGCCACGGACTCCAGTAAGTGCCACATACATTATTTATACACTTGCTGTTTCCACAGCCTTTCTTTATGTTTGATGTACCCATAAAACGTTTCAGAAGCCAGAGGCTTTGACATTGTGCCACCATGCAGTGGCACATGAATCATTTTTCTAGTGTCATCTAGATTCAGACACAGTAGGGGATTGGGGGACTTTGTTTTCTATTCCTGGGGACAATTAGCTCCACACCGTTTCTTGGTTTAACTCTTTATATTTTTATGGAATAATACAGGTTCTAGTAGATGGAAACCTGTGGCTCTTTGCACAAAAAAAAAAAAAACAGGCTGCAGACGACCTTGGAAGTGCCTTGTTCAGCAGGAACCCACAGAACTCACAGCATCGGAAAAAGGACACACACATTCAGGAAGCTCTCTAGAACAAGTTTGTCCTTCTGAGCTGCTATCCTTACAGGTTTCATGTCACACAATGTTTATGGATAGTGAACATGGGTGTGCACCTCTCTCTATCCTGCTCATGATGGTGATGCCTCTGGGCCATTTCTCCTTGTTTTTTGACCTCTTGAAAAACCAATAAAATCCACCCCCAAAGCATTCCATTTAGACTATATCAATTCCTTCTGGCCTGTTAAACTTTTTTCTTAATTTTATCTTGCATACAGTGAGCTATGACTTATTGTTTTTAAGGTTTGTAAGTAGATAGTTGTAGTGACTTAGAAATATGTAGCCCTTTTCATCTGATAGCCTGTCACCGGAACTCTGCTGTGGACCAGACACTAGGAATATTAAGGCATTTTTAGGATGTGTGAGTCCTGTGACCTCAGAGTGGTGAATGGGGCAAATGTGGCCTGGGTACATTTTGTGGACAAGATTAAGCATATTTGTCTTCTTTGAGAAAGGAAAATAAATTATACCCGGACCAAATATAAGCTAAGTATTGTCACTGAAGGACAGGTGGAGTGTGAGGGCTCCAAAGGCATGTCACCTGCAGCAGGTAGAGTGGGCCCTGTGGCAGATTCTTCCAGTGGGTGTTAGGTCTCAAATCTACAATAGCAAAGGAATGACATAGGCCACAGAGTCCAGCTAGTGGCCCAAGTGACAGACACTTCTGGCCAGGCTCTGGGAAGAGGTATGTTAGACAAACAGACAGGGAGATTACCAGGCTAAGAAAATGTCAGAGGAGGGAGGTGTGCGCCTCTGTAATGCAGAGCTCCCACATGCTTCTCATGATAAATTAGCTGGATATTTACCGGTCCTGTGTCACTTGAGTAAAGGTTATCCCAGGTAAGGCACCTTTGCTCATTGTATGAGGGCCTTCAATTTTTTTTTCCAGATGAAAGACTTGCTGAAATCATTTTCGTAGTAAAAGTGATGTAGCTGACCTCAACACAGCATGGCTGACAGCTGGGGATAGCATGTTTGACCTTGATGACATTTGTAACACCAAATGTGAGTTGGACAGAAGAGTGATATGAAAACAGGAGACCTTCTGCCATCTCTCTTTACTCTCAGAGCCCTGGCCAAGTCACAGTGTGAGCATTATGCTCACCACTTTCCAGTTGGCTTCTCTGTTTCCCAATGGATGGGATGTTGTAATAACCAGGAGGATGGTGTGAGCCCCCTTTACGGGATCTCCTGGGCATGCAATTGTAAGAAAAACAGCTGGGTTCCACCCTCCTGCTGTCATTTAAGGAAAGCGAGAACTGATCGAATTGTGTACAAGTGTGTTGGGGCCTTCTGAGATGGTATAAGCATACTTCGTACTTTTTTGTTGGTGGTGAACTATTGCCGTCATGATTTTACTTCTGAACACAGTTGTTTGTGGCAGTGTTTTGGAACTGTATAGCTGAGAATTAAAAGAAATAGGCTGTCTAAGTTATATTAGTTAGTTATGAGCTTTACTACTTCATGCATAATTCATCTTCATCTTTTATAAATGACCAAGTATATACAGGGTTTTTTTTCCATGTTTCTGATTTACTGCATTTAGTTGAAGAATATAAAGTGGAAAAATTAGATTAGTAAGCCTTCTTCCCACTTTTGTACAAATTCATAGGATTCGTAGGTAATATTTTGATCCATATATGTTTGATGTTATAACAAAAATCTTGTGACTATGGGAACCTAAAAACATGAAATCAAATATAAGTTTATTGCCCTCTGGTGGAAATCTGTAAGTATGACTGCAGTTTCCTCTTATTTTGATTCAGCCTTATAAAAGTGTAGCTCAGCTGTTTCTTAATGATGTGGTTCTAGTTACAAGGTTTAATTGTTATAGGCTTACCATATGTACAATTTTTTTGTAATATGAAGGCATCAATCCTCAAAGCAAATGAGGCTGCTGGCTCTTTTTTATGTTAGTAACAGCATGTTATGATAAATCAGAATTTTCTTTTCTTCTCTCTCTTACAACTTTATTTGTAAAAAAGAGGGATACATATACAGATTCTAAAGGTATTTTGGCATAACACTATATGAATATTTTTGTCAGTACTTAATTCTTTTAGAGGTTTGATAGCATGCATTGAAATCCCACTAGTTATCATAAGCATAAAGTACATGTAGGACAGAACGTAACATGGAAACATTTCTTGGTGAGTGTAGATTAAGCATAATGATCTGTGAATACCAAAAATTGCCACAAGGCTATATTCTTAGCTCTTGGATTATTAATGATTTAAGGTCCACCTGTACCACACTCTGAAAGGGTGCTATACATTTATTTTTTTCTTAAGAAGTACTGAGGCTTTCATTTTTTGGCCTTTGTTTTTCTTGAGCTTCATGTGGCCTGTGAGTTGTTTCTGGGGTGTTCAGAGCTTTCTGTGGTTAGTATCCAGTTATCAGTGACTGCATATTATGTCTTTTCTTTTGTGACTGAGTTATCTCACTCAGGATGATATTCTCTAGATGCATCCATTTTCCTAGGAATTTCATAAAGTCATTGTTTCTAATATCTGAGTAGTACTCCATTGTGTAATGTACCACAATTTTTGTATCCATTCATCTACTGAAGGACATCTGGGTTCTTTCCAGCTTCTGGCTATTATAAATAGAGCAGCTACGAACATTGTGGTGCATGTGCCCTTATTGTATGTTGGAGCATCTCTGGGTATATGCCCAGAAGTGGAATAACTGGGTCTTCAGGTAGGACTATGTCCAATTTTCTGAGGAATCACCAGACTGATTTCCAGAGTGGTTCTATCAGTTTACAACCCCACCAACAGTGGAGAAGTGTTCCTCCTTCTCCACATCCTCGCCAGGATCTGCTGTCATCTGAGTTTTTGATCTTAGCCATTCTGACCTGTGAGGTGGAATCTCAAGGTTGTTTTAGATAAATCAGAATTTTCTAAGTACAGATGATTTCAGAATTTTTTAATGATGCTTTCTTACACAACATATATCAAAAATCAATGGAAAAACTTCTGATTTTTCCCATTGGACAGTATTTTAGTTTACTTTCTTTTGCTGTGAAGAAACACTAACCAAAATCAACTTGGAGAGGAAAGGTTTCAGCTTAAAGGCTGTAGTCCATCCATCCATCTTCAAAAGAAATCAGAACAGGTTCTCAAGGCAGGAACCAGGAGGCAGGAACCAGTGCAGAACTCTGGGGGACTGCTCTTGCTGGCTTGATCTGCCCAGTTTGTTAAGCCTGCTTTCTTAATCAACCTAGCCCCATGGATGGTTCTGCCTATAGAAATCTGGGCCCTCCCATGTCAATCATTATTCAAGAAAATGCCCCGTGGGCATGTCTGCAGGCCAGTCTAATACAGGTAGTTCAAAGAAGACACCCTCTGTCTGAGTAGGTCTAATTTTATTCGGAGTTCACAAATCTATGACAGGTAATAACACCAGAATCAAAACAGCCCACTTGCCATGTGGACTTTGACAAAAGTCAATGGTTATACAGTACCCTTGGATGGATCTGGCTGGTTCTTAGCAGGGGTAGAGAGAAGAAATTTTGTCATGTCGGTCTCTGCATGAATGCCCTTTGTACAGGTGTAGGTAGGTGGTTGTTCCTAGGAGAAACCAGTAGCCCTCCCTTTCAGCTCTCTCACACCCAACCTCTTAGTGATAATTACCAACCTTAACCTGCTTAATTTCCACCGTAAAGTTCCCGTTCACCTAACTTACACCTCCTTCTTTATTATGTCTATTCTTTTAATGCTCCCTAAAAGGAGGACAGGAAATGGCTTGCTTTGTTTGCTGTGTCACATCTGCATCTGCAGCTGTGCATTGCTGGCTCTCTGTCAGTTCACACTGAGCAAATGAAGGAAGGTGGCCTCAGATCGCAGATGATTGGCTCCTGTACCCAGAATGCATGCATCTCCTCTGTATGAGTTATTGAATCTCGGTGGGCTACAGCCTCTCTCCTGCACAGTGAAGATGGTCACCGCTTCTCCCTCGTACAGTTTTGGGAAGATTTAGTTAATAGCAAGTTGTTGAAATATGCTTCCTCCGATTACCAAAGCACTTGGATGGTAGGAGGCCATTCTTGGTGGAATCTCAGGCAACCTGTGACTCCTGAGTCATCCAGGTGTCTTTTGCTCTTGGCGGCTTTGTCGCTATTTTCCCCAGACTAGATGTCTGTGTATGTTAGGCAAATGCTCAACTACCAAGCTGTATTCTTACCTGCCGTTCTTTTCAACATTTGACTTGGGGACAGGAGCTCACCAAGTTCCCCAGGTCAACCTTGAACCTGTGATCTTCTTGCTGCCATTTTTAAATACTTGGGATTGCAAGCGTAGGGTACCACTTGCAGCATCTGAGACTTGTTTTAATATTTGAAGCACTGGGATTAAAGGAATATACCTGCAGTCAGACTTGAGATTTGTTTTCAATATGGCCCCCAGAGCCCCAGCCTAGAAGTCTGAAGAGGGTTCTTCAAGGCCTACTACACTTTCACAGATACTCTAAGTCACCTTTGTATAGTAAGTCTCAGGATTTTATATTAGAAGAACAATGGAAAACATATAGAGTATGCAGAAAGGCATGGAGTTCAAGGTGGGAGGGTCTCGCTGTGGGGAGCCTTTGCCTTGCAGAAGTGTGTGTGTGTGTGTGTGTGTGTGTGTGTGTGTTTTGTATGCCTGTGTGATGTGCCACATATCTCGTGATGATGGATAGGCTTGGGAAATAGATGCTAAATGAAACTGTGCCTGTGCTGCTGACCCTACGGTGATCTTGCTCTGGATGAGACTCAATGGCCTTGTGTAATTATTTTCTTGTACTTGGCAGTGGGATGTTCTACGATGGGAACCACACGTATCTCATTGAGCCGGAAGAGAACGAGATGTCCCAAGTAAGTGCTCTCTTTGTAGCGCAAATGTCGCTCTCAGTGCATAGACTTTCATTCGTCTTTTCCACTCTTTCTACAGTCTTTATATTTTTGTATTGTTAGAGACAGGATCACACACACACACACACACACACACACACACACACACACACACACACACACAGATGTGAAGCAAATTAAGCACACACGTTTTTCTATTTGATTTTCTTGCCCTTCCTCTCTTCTGTTGGAAATACTTCCCCTGAAGTGAGATCTGAAGCCACACTTCTCTCTGTGCCTTACTTTAGACAACAACACCAATACCGTAGGCTAGGCTGTGACATCACAAATCAACATGCCCGTAAGGTTGGTGTCCTGTGCGCTCTCTCCTTGGGAGGCAGGTGGTTGCCTTCCTCATGTACTTTTACTTGCCAGAGAGAGTTTTGATTATCTCTTCCTCGACCTATGAGGGAACCAGCCATCTTGATTTGGGTGCCACCCTCCCAACCTTATTTAATATTTACCCTTCTCTTATGAGCCCTCTCTGCATGTACAATGGCATGACCTTACAACCATCACCATCAGTGGGTTTCTGTGAGTCTGGGATGTGATACATACATTCAGTCCATATATGTACTGGAGATATATGTACTGTACAGAACCACAGATGTGTATTCTCCCCCTCTTTCCCTTCTGGATCCCACACTTCTCTACATGACTTGTTGTTGTCAAAGCTCGATGCCTGCGAAGTTTACAGAAACCCAGGACTTTTTAATTTTCTTCTTGTAGGAGTTGATACATTTATTTGGTACAAATTAGGCAAGGATTGAGTTAACATTTAGACTGCAGTAGCCTTGTTGGTCTTTGGCTAATTTCAGACATGATAGTCTGTGGGGAGATATAGTTTTTAATCCCTGCTTTGCATATACAAATGAACTTCCTTGAATCACGAAGAATTGGCCCAACACTTACAGAAGAGCTAATTTCCAGGAACACGCGTTATTTTGCCACCTGTCAAACAGCGCTGCTGGGGAAACCATCTGACTAGTGTACCAACTAAGACGGGCCTCACTGTGCATGGCACTGACAATTTAGAGGTTATACATACCTTACATACTGTAACATTCTAATCTTTTAGCACTTAGACGTGGCCACATGAAATTTGAATGCTTAGTAATTTTTCTTAGAAGGGAAAGTGTTGCGCTTTTCTCTTGCTTTCTAGCGCTCTCTATGTGTGGATTCTGGGCATTGCTGTGTCTGTCATCTTGCTTACAGTCATCAGGAAGATTGGTAGCTCAGCATTCACTGCCTACTGGAGCTATCTGGCTCTTGAAGTGGGGACAGGGGTCTGGGAAAGGAGCCAATCCTTAAGCCATTTTCCTAGATGCCTTACATTCCCTTGGGCTAATAGGTCCATTCATTTATTTTCCATGACTTCCTCTTTGGCTCTTCTGCCTATGAGGCATTTTGGTTGTAATTGGGGGCCCGCCATAGTGGTGGAAGTAGGCACTCTTCATGGGGACTGTGCAGTCTGGGCTCATGGCCTCTCAAAAAGCTGGAGAATTTGTACTCAGGCTACCGTCCTTTTAGGGGCCTAGCTTCTCCAGCTACGATTGCCTGAATCTGAAGATACTGTTTCAGATGCGCTTAATCTCTACCCTGTGTTGTTGCAGGAGGAGTCTAAGTTTCACTCCGTGTACAAATCCAGACTGTTTGAATTTCCCCTGGATGACCTTCCATCTGGTAAGTTATTCCTATTGGGAATTTTTAAAAATGGCAACCCAGTAACTCAGTTACTACTTTAGACTCAATATATATGCTGAACACGAATTTACAATTGCTCATGGCATTTTTGAGGGACTGTCAAGTTGCGTTGAAGGAAGGAATAAAATACAAACTAGCTTCTTATTTACAACCGCGAGGTTCAGAAAGATACGGCTTAAGCGCACAGGAGGAACACTTAAGAAATTAAGATTCAATGTTAGGAATTAGAAGAGACAGTTGTAAAGATGGGAACTGATGTGGAAATCCACCCTGGTGGTGAAATGATGGTTCTCTGAACATAGGCATGAGTCATTAGCTCCCCGAATGTGCTATTTCTCTATCTATCGCTCTGTGCTCGAGCATTAAAAACAAAAGCTGTTATAGCTTAACGCTTTATATATGTGTGTGCTACTTATGAAACTGGCACAGGTTTCCCTCTCATTTATGTGTACAGTTTAATCTTTATAGATGTTGGTTGGAGAGGTACATCTGCATGTTATATGACAAGCAGAACAGCCCTTGGAGCTAGGACCCCATGTTTGTAGAAATTTGAAAGGGACATAATCTGTCTTTTGCTCCTTGTAATCAATTTAGCTTTTGCAATAACTTTGTATGGTAATGTAACTCATTTGTTTGTTTTTGCTTTTGTACATGAACTAGGGGTTCACCTTGTTTCATTTCCAGGGTCTCACAGCTAACTATTAAAGGACAAGGATTATGATTTTGGGAAGATTGCTGTGAGAGAGTCGCAGGAAACCATAGGGGGAAAATGGCCAACCTAAGAGCAAATCCAAACTACCATTAGAAAAACAGTTAATAGTTTCTGTCATTGTGTTAGAGAATGACGTGAATGTTAGATTCTAATCTCGTTCCTCTCTAGAATGAGGCTGTGAGTCATCAGCTTCTTGTAGTTTCCCTAAAGAGGAACTAACACTTTCTACTTTGGTAAAGGGATAGAAAGTCCCATTTGGTGGGACTCACTATTTTGGAGGCCAGGAAGATTGTTCGGTGGGAAATGGCATTTACCATGCAAGCCTGGTGATCTGACTTCTGTCCCCAGAACCCACATGAATATTACAGAGCAATGATTCAAAGTTGTCCTCTGACCTCCACATGAGGTATGGCACATGCATGTCCCACCTGTGCCACACATACCAAACAATTAAAGTTGAAAAAGAGTCCACTACTTGGAAAAGTCTGAGGGTAAACACAGGTACTCCCGCTTTACAAGACTCATACTGTGCTTTCACCAACTTTGTGAAACTTTGTAATGCCAGTTATAGGAACAAAATAAATCTTGAATGGCTGTGTACAAATAAAACTACAATGTAGTAGTTCTTCCTGGAAGCAATCAGCATTGATTAATATTTAAAATAATAAAGTTTCCCTACCAAAGACCTCAGTATCGGAGTGCTACAATGTAGCCTTATGCTTTTTTTTTTTAAACTTTGTTTAGAGCTCCTTTTCAGAGATAATTACAGAAGTGACTTGGCACTTTCTTTTCTTTGCTTTTTTCTTTTTTTTCTTTCTTCTCTCAGGGTTCAACTCTGTAGCCCACCTCAGCCTCAGGCTTGCAAAGATCCTTCTGCCCTAGCCTCCCTGGTGCTGAGTTTGAGGCTCTGCTCCGCCCCTTTCTAGTTTTCCAATCAGAGGTTGCCTATGATTTAAGAGTAGCATTGTCTTTCAAGGTTACTTACCATTCACTATGACAAACAAGACAAACAAGAAATGGTCAAGTTCTTTTTTCTTTAATTTTAGGTTGAATGTAATTGAACAGTGTTATGGGCACCAGCACCGCCTTCAACTCACCTGTTGTGTATTTCCTAGACATAGAAATAATGTAATTAGGTTTTGCCAGATCGTTTGACCATAGTTCCTTTTATTTTTCTGTGACATGGCTCTCAGGACCACTGTTCCTTAGAACACATTTTGGAGAATAAAAAGAATCTTGTTTTCAGTGGACTAGTTGACGCTTCAAAAACTGATGTGCACAAAACATAAGTCCTGTGTATGACTCTGGCTCTGTGTGTGCCCTATTGACTGTATCCATGCCCTTATGTATCCCTGTTGGGATACAATGTTTTATTACTGAGCCACTTCCAGTTCCCCCAGCTTGCCTTCCACTTCTGCAATTTCTTTTCTGCTTATTTTTCCTATTGACTAGTCTTGCCTTTAGTAGGACCTAAAACATAGAACCACATGTTATATTTTTTATCTTTTGCTTAGCATATGCCTATGAGGTTTATGTTGTCAAAAGTAGCAATTGTTTGTTGATTTTCTTATTGAATTTATTCTGTGGTATGAATACAGTAAGTTCTTATTAATTATGCTGATTGGCATTCGGGTTTTTTTCCAGTTTGAGGCTATTATTAATAAGCAACCATGAACATTTTTGTATAAGTCTTTTCTTTTTCTTTCTTTCCATGGTTCTCTCCTCCCTGTATTTCTATTTTTGTAGAAGCATGTTTTTATTTCTTCTAGTACATACCCATGGATGGCCTGGGAAGGTTTATGTGTAGCTTGGGCTCAGTGTCACCAAACTTCAGCCTGTACCTGCTGGTGGCTATACATTGCTGGCCTCAACTCAGAGCCTCGAACTTAGGACATTTTGGGACAGTTCTGAGACTTCACTTCCAGCATGTCCCCCAGACATGCCAATTTTATTAACCTAAGGATTCTAATTTGAAAACCGTTGTTTTATGAGAACTTGTTGAGTTGTTTCTTCAGAGTGGCTATGTCATTGTACGCTCACTTCAGCACCATGTGGCAGGAGGAATTGCTCCAAAACTCAAGTACCAGGTATTGAGGAATTTCTGCGGTGCTCAAGCTTTGCCAGCCGTTCCAGGGAGCATGCCGCTGTGCTACTGAGCTTTCACAGGGAGGATTTTGGACTGCTGATACATAGTGTAGGCCTACTAGTTGCCAGTCCTAGTTGTCTCTTCTAGTTTGTTGCATTGTAGAAGGATTTGCATAGTCTACATTTGACCTCAGCCAAAAGTTAAAGCAAAATGATGATATAGGCTGAATAAAAGGCTTTTGTCAGATGTATTATCAACACTGAATTATTTGGATTATCATAAAGTATTCCTTTGACTCTGTTTTTTGAGATACTCATTGCCTATTTATTTATTTGGTCTACTGTGACTTTATACTGTGTTTTGAGATCAGATACCGTACTTCCTTCAGTTTTTCTTTTCAAATTAATTCAATTCTTCTAGGTTCTTTGCATTTTCAAACAGGTTTTAGAACCCACTTGTCAGTTTCTATGATTCCTCTTAACTTCTTAATAGACTGTATTTAATGTTTATATTAACTGTGGAAAAACAAGTTAGTGATGAGTCTTTCAGTTCGTGGGTATAACAATGCATGTTTTCCCATATATTTTAGGCTTGTTGTTGTTTTGTTTTGCATGAAGCCCTGGTTTAACCTCTAGCTCCAAATACAACAAAAAACTAATTTTTCCAGGCCCTTCTGGAAATACTGAATTACAAAAGATGAAATAGTTATGCTTGAGGCAGAAGCCTAGCATAGCTGTCCTCTGAGCAGTTCTAGCCTGCAGCTGACTGAGACAGATGCAGATGCCATAGCCAAACACTGCTCATAGGTCGGGGACTCTTATGGAAGAGTTGGGGAAGGACTGAAGGCTCTGCAGGGGATAGGAACCCCACAGGAAGACCAACAGAGTAAACTAACCTGTACTGGGGAGACTCTCAGACTGAGTCTCCAACCAAAGAGCTCACACAGGCTGGATGGAGGCCTCTGGCATGTATGTAGCAGAAGGTGGGAGAGGATACACCAATTTCTGAAGAGACTTGAATGTGATAGGGTGGGGGAATATCCAGGGAGGGCCCAACCCTGTCAGAGGCAAAAGAGAGAGGGAAGGAGGAAGGGGGAAGGACTCTGGGATGGGGGCGGGGTAGAGCAGCATTTGGAATATAACTAACCAAATTATAAATAAATAAAACATCACACTTCAAAATTTTCATTCCTTTTTATCAAGGGCTTTCGTGTTTGTTTTTGTTTATTTCAATGCCTCATGTAACTCAGCCTTTCTCATGTTATATAGTTAAGACTTGCTTTGTATCCCTAATCCCACCACTGCTGCTGCCCTGGAGGACATTCCTGCAACTGTGCTAACTAGTCAGTGCAGACAAAAGAGACCAGTGGGATGGGCGTCCTCCAACCTTCCCTGCCTTTTGGGGGGTAGAGAGGATTACAAATAAATAGGAACAGGTATAAAACAAAGAAGCATTGTAAAGACATTTATGATTTCTGTTTGTGTTAGCCATTTCTAGTATAAAAGTTGCTGTGGCTAAACATTTATTATTTCACAATCTCTGAGAGTCACGTACCTGCATGTGGCTTAGCAGAATGGCCATCACTGGTTTTTTAACTGTCAGCTGGAGTTATAACTTCCTTTGAAGGCTCTAATACCAGGGGTCAGGTCTGAGCTTGCTCATCAGTGATTGGAAGAAGTGTTGCATCTTTTGGGTGAACAGATGCTTTCAGTATTACATACCAACCCCCATTTATTTATTTATTTATTTATTTATTTATTTATTTATTTGTCCTAAAGTTACCTATCTGGTATTAATGTGCCAGATGAATTAAGATAAGACTGTTTTCATTCTTTGAGAATTTCACAATGCATATATTTCGATCATGTTTCCCCTCCCCCAGTCTTTACCCTGACTCCTCCCAGACCAACCCCTACTTCCTCAGTCTTATCATTTTAAAAAGTTATTAAAAAAAAAAAAAGACCAAGAAACCCCCAAGTTAAGTTTGCATTACTCGTGTACTTGTGGGTAAGCGGGTCCGTACCACGCCTGTCTTTCTAGGCCATCATTACCTCACTCAGGGAAAATTTTTTGTTGTTGGTTCCCTCTGTTTGCTCCACTACATAGAAAGTCCTTCTTTATACCTAGCCTAGAGCCCAGAGACAAATCCATAGGCTTGATAGGATGTGTGGTTCCAACCTGCCAGGGACTCAGACCGCTGCATTGCCCGGCAGCAACAAGGAAGGCCTTGGATAAGTTTGTCATGGGCCGAGTGCCTATGGGACACAGCTGAGTCGGCGTTTCAGTGTTCTCTGTTAAGAGTGTGCAGCGTTTGCTTCCCGTTTTCCTCTTCAATTTGCAGCCCCTAGAGAAGGTTAATGACGGAAGAGACAGTCGGTTGTCTACTTAACAAGTCTTAAATAAAGAATGTGTTGCTATTTTTAGTACGGCTATAAAAAAATGACATGAATCAGGACAGGCGTGTTTGAGCTTTCTCGTGTTGTGTTTGCCCACTAGATACTTATTTGTGGTTAACATAACAGGATTGCTCAATATACTCCCTAAGTCTAAAGAAGAACTAAGGAAGCTTTGCCTGCTACCAAAGAAGTCTGGGAAATGCACTGTCTGTTCTCATTTCCTTGTAGAATTTCAACGGGTAAACATCACTCCCCCCCAGTTAATTTCGAAGCCGAGACTAAAGCGGAGGAAACGGCAGGTATGTGTTTGCAGGAGTAAAGCCGTGATATTTAGAGCACATGGCAGCTGGCGATCCTTTGAGTCTACACTGCAGCCGTTTGTGAGGGTGGGGAGACAGGGCCGGTGACAGATGCATGCAAGCAGCAGTAGGGTTGCCTCATCTTCTATGAGGTGGCTAGACTATGAGGATCATGGATTCCTCGTTTCTGTGGATCACGACAGCTCTGCTTGAAGTAAGGTTGTCTTCCCATGCTCAGACATGAACCACGTCACAGGCTCTTCTTTGCTATTCCTGACAGGTTTTGAAGCCACAAAACACACTCTTCTCACTCTAGCTGTCTCTGACTTTCTATAAATGAGAACAGAGCGTTAACACTGGCCAACTGTGCATTGCAGTGATAGCAGCTGTCCATTAGGAACCTTAAACCACAGAGGCAGCTAGTGCTTTCTCCCGACTCTCACATCTGAAGATGGCGTGTCCTGTGTCACACGGTTAACAAATGGTTAACAAAAGATCTGGCTGTCGGAGGTCAAGCCAGCCAGTGACACTTGTGGGGGCCTCCGTGTGTGTGTGTGTGTGTGTGTGTGTGTGTGTGTGTGTGTGTGGCATAAGGAACATCTGAGGAAGGAAACAGACGGCCACTAAAGTGAATTGCTGAAGGTTGTGTGAAGAACTTTATAGAGAGCACAGGGTAATACACATGCGTGTGCTTGTCCCTCATACACATGTCAGCCTCCATCTGGTCTACCAGGACTGAACCGAGTGATGCTCACATGCCAAGTGAGTGTTCTGCCACTGGGCTAGAGTCTGCTTAAGTTGTCCAGTATGGACTTGCACCTGCTCTATAGGCAGCTGTAGAACTTATAGTCCTTCTGTCTCAGCCTCCCCAGTAACTGATATGAAGACGCTTGCTGTCATTGCCTTTACACAAAGCAGCTACTGTTTTGTTTCCTTTTGCTGTTTGGCAGGGCCTCAATCTGTAGCCCCAGGTGACTTCAGATTCACAGCATCCATCCTGCCCTAGACTCCTTGGTGCTGGGATTACAGGCATAGGTTTTCATGCCTGGTAAAACTAGAATGTATTTTTAGACAGACTTTTATGTGAATTATACTTGTTAATTTTTGCTAAAAAACTTATCATGTGCTTGACCATTTTATAAGAATTTTAGCTGCTTAACTGAAGAATTTGACAAAATATTAACACATTTGCTCCTCATGATTTTCTTTTAAAGAAGGTACTGTTATGACCCCTATGTGTTGAGGGGGGCAGATTGCACACAGCTTAAGAAGGAGCTGGGATTCTGATCTAGAAAGTCTGGTCCCACAGGTATCTCTCAGTGCACAGAGTCTCTGAACCACACCCTCAGAAGCCTGTGTGTTCTACAAGCCACTCCCTTCTTTAGATACAGACACATGGATGTCTTGAGTTAAATCAAGGTAGAAACAATTTTCATGAAGATTTAATTTACAAAGTTGCTTTTTATTATTCATTCTGAGTGGGCAGATTAGGAGAAAGATCCTCTTAGCGTGCCCTGAAGTTCTAAGCATCACAATTTCTTGTACTTTGCTAAGAATGGTCTTTGGGACTCATGAGACTGAGTTTGTGTGATACTGTGTGGTTCAAAAGGAAGTCCAAGGCATTGAGAAAAATGCTGGGGCTCACCAGAATACCTGCTAGATTAGTAAGTCCACAGGGAATGAGAAAGATCTTTCTCTACTAGGGATTTTTTTTCCCTTTAAAGAATATTGTCATTTGTTGCAATCTAGTGTTCTGTTTAGTTTTTAAATACAAAAATGTAGTCCATCATTCTTACAATTGGCATTGTAAGTGTTTTTCTTTTTTTAAAGACTAGAGAATACATTTAGAAAGAGACAAAAATCTATGAAGCAGTATATTTTTAGATTGTTAAAAATACGCCACTCGTCCCTGTATTGATTCTGGTTTGATTTGATGCTGTGCTTTCATCACAGAAATAGTCTTCGAGTAAGTGAACAAGATTTACTGAAGGGAAAATAAAGGCTATCGAACCCGGTCATCATAAAAGAAAAGTCAGTTTCACGGGTCTTGATAATGATTGTGAGATAGGTGGGCAGCGGGATGGGTTCCCCGATAGCTTTTGCTTGTAGTATTGATTGATTGTGGTTTTGAAAATACAGAGAATTTGTTGACACTTGGGAGTGTCCGTGATATGCTGGCCACACCTCTACAGCTTGGGGAGGATCCTATGAACCATCCCAGAGGAAAGCCATGGCCACTTTTAGATGTGGAGACCCCTCAGAAAAAAGTGTCAATCCCATCACTGTCAGAAACACTGTTAGAATTGAACTAACACAAGAAGAATGCTTTGCCAGCATCACGTTTCCATGCCATTGTTAGATAAAAATGTTCTATCTAATGTGAGGACACGTGTGAAAGACATAGGCATGTGAAACATATATTCATATTTAATTGTATTTGTGTGACCGTTCTGGGGAAACCCTGCTCATTTGCTGTACCTCCATGGAAGAAGGAAATCCAGGTCAGAGGACAAGGTTGGTCTTGGTTTTCTAATTCCTTATAGATTTTTCTCAATCCATTCATGTATTGCATCTATTCAAAACCTCAGGAAATTGATGAGGACTTAAGTTAATGCTGAAGGAAAGAGGGAACTTTTGTGTCACTGACTTCTCCCGTGCCTTTTTTTTTTTTTTTTTTTTTTTTGTAGCAAAGTTTAAAGGCTTAATCTTTTTGTTCACTGTGTTATAGCTTCTTCGATTTCCTCGGAATGTAGAGGAGGAAACCAAATATATTGAACTGATGATTGTGAATGATCATCTCATGGTAAGATCTGCCTCCCAATTTCTTTCTGTGCTTGCCTGCTCCTGGGTGTTATGTAAAAACTGTTTAGAAGAAACAAAATCTCATCCAGTTGTCACTAGGAAAAAGTCATTTGTGTAAATACACAGACATACAAACTCACACAGACACACATTCACACATATACATATATACATATACACAGATACATAGACCACATACACACACACATATATACATGCACACATACATACATTTACACACATACACACATACAAACACACACACCACTTTTGGAAGCTGGAGGACAGTTTCATTAGAACTTAAGACAAACAGGCTATGAGTGTTGACAGCAGGCCTTTGTGTTACCACATTGTGCGTGTGAGGTCTACTATCCACACCAAGCTGTCACAAGTGGGGAGGGGAGTTTTAGGGAAGAGTAAACAGGCCCAATGAAGTGTATTTTTGATTAGGAACAACTTAGAAATAGAAAACATGTTTAGGTGGAAGCAACTAGCAATTTTTATTTTATGAAGGTCCAAAATAGTTTTTTTTAATATATTTTATATATTAGGTATATATAATAGTTGTGACATTGTCATGTGTCTGTAATGTATTTTGATTGGATTCACCTCCTTACGCCTCCCCTCTCCATGTCTTCTCCTTTACTTTAGTTTTCAGAGAGCACTTGGCCTCTCAGATTTCCTGTTCCAAAATGGCTAGGAAGGCGTCTTGCACCTAGGACGTCTCTAATGCCTGAACCTTTTGCTTAGGCTTGGATTCTGTGCCCCAAGTTAGGTACTCAGTTTGGTTCTCCCTCTCCCATCCCTGCTTATTCCCTTCTTTTCTCAGTGAGCCACGTGTGTGTGTGTGTGTGTGTGTGTGTGTGTGTGTGTGGTTTGTTTTACACAATGTATTTCACTAGGGGTGTTCTCTGGAGCACAGTTAAGAGTTCGTAGGAGCATGAGAACCTGCCTTATCCACCATTTGTCCTCAGTGTTTGCCATGTGAAGGTGCCACTTTAAAAAAATAGACACTTGGTTTTATATGATAAACCATAACTTTTAGAATACCACAGAGGCCAAGCAACCCAAACACATGACCCACATTTGCTCTGAGCCATCTCCTTGTGATTTTTACCTCAGGGTTTCTTCTTCCTCCAAAACCATATCGAACTTGTAGAATCTTACACGTAGGCTGCATTTTCATTTACTGGCTTACTTTGTATGACTTATAGATCATTACATCTTTCAAAACAACAACCCCCCCACAATAAACCTATAAAGTTGATAGAGTGGGCAGATATTTGTTTGTTTAATATGGGGAGGTGTGTTAGGGATTGAACCCAGAGCCTCATGTGCACCAAGCCTATATGATTCTCTGCATCCCAGCCCCTCGGTGGAACGTTTTGAGCCTTATTTCACACGTGAGATGATATCATCTTTTTCTGCAGTCCACAGCTTTCAACTTCAGGGTAGATGAGGAACAAGGCTCTACTCTGAGGTTTTTGTAAGAAAGCCTGAGGAATGTTTCTGGTATTTTCTATTCTGTCTTAAGATGATCATTTCCTGGTGACTCTGAACATCCTTCACTGTTATCTGTTGCTTTCAGTTTAAAAAACATCGGCTTTCTGTTGTCCATACAAATACCTATGCGAAGTCTGTGGTGAACATGGCGGATGTGGTGAGTACCGTCACCTATTGTATTTTCCATACTGTGTAGGACAGAGGTTTAGTAAAGATCCTCACAGTGGAAATCAGGAAATAAGCCTTTTCAGAGATGCCCATCACCATGGCCAAGCGGCCCACAATTAATTACCCTGCCTGTGTTTTCCTCAACACCACACAGGTTGTGTAGCAGCCACTTCCTGGTAGACTCTTTATTGTTATGCTTTTTTTGTTAGAAAAACTTAAGGTTTCATAATTATTTTTATCTAGGGTGCCAAAAAAACTGGACTCAGGGAAAGCTTTGAATTGGGCACAAATATTTGTTAAAAGAAAACCACTTTTGTATCTAAAATGAACTTTGCTGTGTTTTCCTTGGTAAATAATTTGATTCCATGTTCTTTAGGGGAAGTGCATTCAAACTGCAAAATTAATGACCTCTTTTAAGAACACTCATGTCTCTTTAATTACAACAAAGTTATTTCCATGAAAGGGGCTTTGTAGTGCTTCATCAATCGATTTTACTGTGTAGCTGATGCTATCACCTTGTTAATCTAGATCTATAAAGACCAACTTAAGACTAGGATAGTATTGGTTGCCATGGAAACCTGGGCTGCTGACAACAAGTTTGCCATATCTGAAAACCCACTGGTCACCCTGCGTGAGTTCATGAAATACAGGAGGGATTTTATCAAGGAGAAGGCTGATGCGGTTCATCTTTTCTCGTATGTAACTTTTAAAATGTGTTTAGTCCTGACTCCACACTGAATGCTCTCTTATTCCTGACTAGAATGCATCCTTCTACCACGATATGACTGTGACGTATTGTGGTCTGGACATTTGAAAGATGCCTTGAGATATAGATTGTTAGAAAGTTTCATGATATGTAAGTGATTTGAGTTATGGTTGCATGTCTATTTCATTTGTTTCCCAATACTTAATCAGAGCATGTACTGAGTAAATATACTGTCACATGCAGATCAGGTTTTAGCAGTTCATTGCGTTCATTAAGATCAGAATATTTTAAATGTCACTGTTCTCTCTGGTGTGGGTTCTGAGTTAAGAGCTATGTCTCTGGAATTTATTGTCTTCTTTTTTCTCAGTCTTGTGTTCTTCCTTTTAGTGTTCTACACATTGACATAGCAGCAAAACATATTCTGTAGGATTTTAAGACCTTATCTAAAACCAGAACTACTGAGGACAATTCAGATGTGAAGGATGCACTTTGGTTGTTGTCTTTAATTTTTATCTAATTTTAAATTTAGAGGTAGCTGCCAGAGTCTGATGAGGAAATTGCATGTGTGCTTTACCCAGACTCCAGACATGCATTTTTTTTCTCGTTTTCTTTTGAAGTATAAATTGGAGACAGATGGCACTACCAAATACTGGAGGCATCCAGGGTAGTATCTTAAAAATAATGACAGCGCGTGAACATTCTTACGTAATGCAGAGTCGGGTTCGGATCTTCTCAGTTGTTCCAATGTCCCTTTTATAGCTGCATTTCTGTCTATTAACATCTACTACAGTGCTGTGCATCTCCTCCTTCAGGGTGAACATTTTTTCTCAGCCTTTGTCCACGTTGAATTTGACACTTTTGAAGAATATATACCGATTCTTTTAGATGGCTCTTCATTGTAGGAATGTCTGATCTTTTATCAGTAATTATATTTAAAATATTTATTATGGGTTCACACGCTACAAAAGTGAGTTTTATATTCTCAGGGTATTATGATCAGCAACATATTTTAATAGATATGTTCTTATATATTTATTAATCACCTGGAACCCTCAGAAATCTTTTTTTTTAAATTACATGTGTAAAAATAGTTTTCACATTCCTTCCTTACCTGGGGAATATATTGTATGCATTGAGAAAACAAATTAGAAAATAAACTTCGGGAGTGGCCTGGATGTTTGAACTGTGAACAGTAAGCCTTTTCCTTTCCTTTTCTGAAAGGGGCAGTCAATTTGAGAGTAGCCGGAGCGGGGCGGCTTATATTGGTGGGATTTGCTCGCTGCTGAGAGGAGGAGGCGTGAATGAAGTAGGTGTGAACATCTGTACAATACAAAGTGGTATGACGGCTGACAGTGCTCTCCTGATTCATTCTGCAGAGTCATTGCTCAGCCACTGTCTCCAGATGCTAGATTTGGTCATTAGTCACAAGTATGACTCCTTTGTGTGCCCAGAGGACAAAATATGACTCGATGATCATACTCATGTACTATATAGGATAATTTCCAGATTTAGCAGCTCACAGAATCTATACATTAACCTCCATTGAAAATGAGAATAAAGCCCAAGCATTTGTATTGTTGAATGAGGATTTTTTTTTTCTCCAGATTTGAGTAATCTGGAAGAACGTCCATGGAGAAGGGCTTACTCCTAACACACTAAACTTAATGGAAACACTGTAAAGGAAAATGCTCCCATCTTAGGAAGGCCAAAAACCGGAAAAATCAAAGATTGGCCACAGAGCATCCTGACTTCCTGAGTCTCATTATGTTTGTTTGCTAAAGTTGCTTTCTGTCCCACAAGGGACGAAAATGAGCGCCAGACACATATACTTCCATTATGTATTATTCAAAAGACTGGCTTGATGCTATAGTTATTAAGATTTTCGGGAATGTTCTCAAGTGAAAGTTGGAATCAGAATTATATTTAAGCTTCCAAGCTATGAGATGGCTGATTCTCTGAGTCATGTTTTTCCTCCTAGGCCTTAATCACATTTATATGTGTTTGCTACTATGTAATCCCCAGGGTGTGGTCAATACTAGCTACAGGATGCTTAGACTATGCCAAAGGCAATGTTGAGGGTATGGTAGTGCATGCCAACAATCCTACCACCACGGAGACTGAGGCGGGTGGCTTACCATGAGTTGGGGCAAGCCTAAACAACATAGAAGCCCTGTCTCAAAAACATATCACACACTCACACAAAGAACGAAAATGCTTAGAAATGACTTGTTTTCAGCAGTTTGCGCTATTTTCTCTATCCTTTCTTAAATTTATATATCTTTTGGTTTTGCTTTTCAGTTTGGAAAAACGGATTTAATGGCAGTTACGCTTGCTCAGTCATTAGCCCACAATATCGGCATAATCTCAGACAAGAGAAAATTAGCGAGCGGTAAGTTTTCGCCCTGTGTGATTTAGTTGTATTTATTAAGATAGACAGCCTGTTAAATATTTTGTAGCATGAGATTTAATTCAGTTGCTTGATCATGACTGTGGGCAATGGAGAAAGATACAGAAACCAGCAACAAAATGTTGCTTTCAGAAGTAATAAAGGGGATAATTACATCATTTTTGAAAAATTCTCCATGTATAGCCAACAGTGAAGCCACATGATGATGAAGTCAAAGCTGGATGTAACTCAAGGAAGGACAAAGACAGCTCATTTTGGAATGCGAACTTTTCTAGTGGAGAATTCTCAGTGGTTTGGGGGCTTTGGCTGCATTTTGTTATAGTTTTCTTCACCTGCATACGGGTCACAACCCAGCACTTCCTTGTGATTCAAGGCCTGGGAGTGTGTAGCACAACTAAACCACACTAGGCCTTAGCATCATGAAGGAAAAAGATGTCTAAAGCAGGTAGTTACCTCACTATACCATGACAATTGAAGCAAGTTTCATCACATATGTGTTTATTTAGCTATTTTAGCAATGGATATTATACATATGGACAGTCGTAGTAATAAGGTAGTAACCATTCCTTCCTGAATGATGGAATGCCAGCTACTCATTTACATTTCCAGAGGTAATAGGACACCCATTATAGATGAAGTGGATAGATCATAAGAAAATATTGTCTTCAGGATTAAACATACGTTAACTGAAAATTGGGATTTTCAAGGCAGGCAGCCTGATTCTGAGGACTTCCTGTCTGAGCAGTCATTATTCTCTCCTGCTTCTCCCAGAGGCCCCCGACCCCCCCAGAGGACTTTAACAGTAGGAAGGCACTACACTATTTCCCGTAAAAGCTGCTGAACCTGGGGATCCTGTAGGGGTGCCCTTATCTTCTCACTAGTCCCTTGGTATTTGTCTTCGAAGTAGCTCTTTTGAGTGGTTTGTAAACACAACCACTTGTGAAGCATGGGGCAATGTGTATGACCCCCATGGGGTCCAAATGCATTTTTTTTTACACATTGCAGCCATAGCATCTGTGTAAGTACACTTAGAAAGCAACACTTAAAGACCGTTTTGGACACGAAGATAAAATGAAAGGCACTTCGCTGCAGCTGCGTTGAGTTTGTAACAGGTGTGTGTGTTCCTTGTCTCTTAGGTGAGTGTAAATGTGAGGACACCTGGTCTGGGTGCATAATGGGAGACACCGGGTGAGTCATTTCCACTTCACCTATATGCTACTGACACCGGATAACTTAGCTCATAGAACCGCACTACAGGCCTTTATGAGAAAAAGCAGAAATAAGAATTTTTTTGATGGACCTGCATGTAAAATATTATGCGAAATAACCTCTTATTTAACACAAAACAAACAATGAGAAGTTAATGGGAAGCCACTAAGAATTTTTTCAGTCTTACAGTAGAATTTTTATATTTTTTACTGATTTTATTGGATATATTTTATTTACATTTCAAATGTTATCTCCTTCCCCATATTCCCCTCTATACCCTCTATCCCCTTCCCTCTCCTCCTGCTTCTATGAGGGTGTTCACCCACTCTCCCACTCCCTACCTCCTCTTCAACCCTGACATTCCTCTACACTAGGGCATCATGGGCCTTGGCAGGACAAAGGGCTTCTTCTCCCATTGATGCCCAACAAGGCCATCCTCTGCTACACATGCAGCTGGAGCCATGGGTCCGTCCATGTGTGCTCTTTGGATAGTGGTTTAGTCTCTGGAAGCTCTGGTTGGTTATTGTTTTTGTGCGGTTGCAAACCTCTTCAAGTCCTTCAATGTTTTCTCTAAAGTCTCCATTAAGGACCCCATTCTCAATTCTATGGTTGGCTGCCAGCCTCCAGCTCTGTATTTGTCAGGCTCTGGCAGAGCCTCACAGGAGACAGCTATATAAGGCTCTTGTCAGCAAGCACTTTTTGGCATCAGCAATATTGTCTGGGTTTTGTGGCTGTATATGGGCTGGATCCCCAGGTGGGGCAATCTCTGGATGACCTTTCCTTCAGTATCTATTCCAAACTTTGTCACCATATTTCCTCTTGAGAATACTTTTGTTCACCCTTCCAAGCAGGACTGATGCATCTGGATTTTGGTTATCCCTCGACTTGAGCTTCATGTGATCTGTGAATTGTATCTTGGGTATTTCAAGTTTTTGGACTAGTATCCACTTAACAGAGAATGCATACTATCAGGGTTTTTTGTTGTTGTTGTTTTGTTTTGTTTTTCATTTTTGGGTTTGTTTTTTTGTGATTGGGTTACATCACTAAGAATGATATTTTCTAGATCCATCCATTTGCCTAAGAATTTCATGGAGTCATTGTTTTGAATAGCTGAATAGTACTCTACTGTGTAAATGTACCACATTTACTGTAATCATTCCTCTGTTGAGGGACAAGGGACATCTGGGTTCTTTCCAGCTTCTGGCTATTAGAAATAAGGCTGCTAAAAGCATGGTGGAGTATGAGTCCTTGTTGTATGTTAGAGCATCTAACATGGTACATGCCCAGGAGTGGTATAGCTGGGTGTTCAGGTAGTACTATGTTCAATTTTCAGAGGAACTGCCAGACTGATTTCCAGGGTTATTCCAGCTTGTAATCCCACCAACAGTGGAGGAATGTTCCTCTTTCTCCACATCATGGCCAGCATCTGCTGTCACCTGAGTTTTTGATCTTAGCCATTCTGACTTGTGTGAGGTAGAATCTCAGTGTTCTTTTAATTTGCACTTCCCTGATGACTAAGGACTTTGAGCATTTCTTTAGGTGCTTCTCAGCCATTCAATATTCCTTAGTTGAGAATTGTTTGTTTAGCTCTGTACCCCATTTTTAAATTTGGTTATTTGATTTTCTGGAGTCTATCTTCTTCAGTTCTTTGTGTATATTGGATATTAGCCCTCTACCTGATGTAGGATTGGCAAATATCTTTTCTCATTATGTTGGTTGTTGTTTTATCCTAATGCAGTGTCATTTGCCTTACAGAAGCTTTGCAATTTCATGAGACCAGCTAGGGTAGAATTCTAATGAGTTAAAGTCACTTTCTTCTTCTGTTAGGTTTGTTCAATAAATCTGTCCCCCTACCCCATTGCCTTGTTTTTGTCTCTCTCAAGTCAGCTGTTAAACTGATGCTCAAAATGAGACTAACAACGTGGCCTGTATTTTTAGTTGTGTCAGGTCCACGGTGATGATTGTGTGATCGCTTCATAGCACAGGGTCATTGAACAAGGAGTTAGGAACAAAAAAAAAAAAAAAAAAAAAAAGCAGACTTCTCTGAAAGATTTTCATTTTCATGTGGCCCTATCTTCACACACCGTCAGACTTCAAGTCTTGTCTCCCCTCCACCCCCATAAATTCTTAGAACTGTTCCTTTTGCACCAGACCATTGAGCCCTGCCTCAGAGTTCACTTTTCTCGTGCAGTTATTATTTTGATGGCATTGCCCATGCTCAGGCATCTTCCAGGCTTTGTGTTTTACCTCATGACTCCTGTTTCCAGCAGCCTTAAAGGGCTGTAGAGCAGAAAACTGCACACCATTGTTCCACGGTTTTAAACCGTGAGACAAGGACCGTGTTCTCCCTCACTGCCTTTCTTCCTCGCAGAGGCAGCCACCATGTTGATTTTGGTCATTATTCATAGGTTCTTTGTGATATTTTCAGTCTTGGTGTATGTATATATGGAAAGCAGCATAGCTTCTCAGGATTTTGATTCATGAGATGTCTCACAGTGCCTATTTTCCTGTCTCTTGCCTTCTGGGATAACATTATGTTTGTTAAGATTAATCCAGAATCTCAATGTGTAGCATTGTTCACTAACTACCAGTGTGCTACCCAGAGCATTTGTGAGTCACAGCAGTGAAGAATAAAGTTCTTTCAGGGGAGGTAACTCACCACCTGTAATCCCAGAACCTGGAAGGTGGAGGCAGGAGGATTAGAAGTCAAGGGTTATCTTCTACTACAGTGTGAATTGGAACTAGTCCAAGATATACAAGGCTGTCGCAGAAAACAAGCAAATGAAAAGAATAAGGCTCAAATTTCTTACGTTAGTGTTTAGGTGATTTATATGTCCATATCTTTATTCTCATTAACCATCTCATTTCCCACAATTCTGACCGATTTTCTTATTATGATTGTGGGTTTCTAGCATTTTTGATTTGCTACACATGGATTTTTGGCTTCTCCTTGATTTCCTGAATAAAGCACTTTTCTCTGGAATATCTTCCCCTGTTTTCTCTCATTTTCTAATCTCACGTCTAACCATCTTTACAGTTTGTCATGATTTTAACGCATGCATGATAATTTTTGTAAGTGATGTGTGCATGTGTTGCCGTGTGCAGGTGTTCGCGGAGGCCAGAGTTTCATTTGGTTCTTTTTTTTATTGCACTTTGCCCTTTTTTTCCTTTTGAGACAGAATTTCTCATTGAACCTGGAGCTCATCAGTTAGGTAGGCTGGCTGGTTGTTTACCTACAGGGACCCATCGTATAATCCCTACTGCCAGAGTTACACGTGGATGCTGCTGGGCTCAGCATTGACATGAGTGTTAGAAATCCGGTCTTAGTGTTGGTGCCTGTGCACCAGGCACCTTAGCATCTGAACCTCTTCCCATAGTGCTCTCTGCATTATACAGTAACTATGGTAACATACCTTCAATTGCAGGACATGGGAAGCAAAGACAGCTAGATTTTTGTAAGTTTGAGGCTAGCCAGAACTAAACAGTGAGACCCTGTGTCAAGTGGATTTTTTTATTTAATATATATGATTGTTTTTGATTAGGAATATTAAATTTGTATAAACAGTCTCTATAATGAGAAGTATAATTACAGAGAAATCGAATAGTCACTTAAAGATATTAAGATATATGTAGCTTTTCCCTTGGAATTCTTCAGACATTGAATAGATACACTCAAGAGAAAAAAACCCTTTGCATAAGTGTTATATGAAATGGCTGGTCTCTGTTCAGCATCATGTGCACCCCATGGGTATTTGCTTCCTGACATTCATTGGCACTGCTAATGGTGGCCACATGGTTGAAATCAATACTACCTGTTTACTTAAGGACATACTGAATACAATTCATACATTACCCTGAAGAATGGAAGGCAAAATTTCTGTGACCTGTAAACTTCAACTGTGTACATAAAACATAAAACAGATTCACTGTTAAAAAAATATGGAAGATTTGTTTTTCATGACTGCAGAGGGTCCAGGCTTCCCCTTGTAAAGTGTGCAGGATGCTGGAATAGGCTGTGATCCCAGTGAGAACCTTTGCAGGAAGTAGATTGTTTCTCCCCATGGGACAGGGTCTCCTGTGCCCTATGCTGGACTTGAATTCCTCCTCCTGCCACTACTTCTGGAGGTCTGGGATTTAAGGCATGTACTGCCGTGACTAACGTCAAACAAGACCTTGGCATCTAAGGCGTCTAGAGTGAAAATTAGTGACGTTTTCCCTTGGGAGTTGGGAACTGTCTCAGTGTTGAGCAGAAGAACTTGGAGAGTCTTGCTTATAATGGACAATCTGGCAGAGACACACAGGGTGGGCCAGAAGGGAACGTGGGAAGAGTACCAGCTGGGAGTCGGGGAAAGGGAAGAGGAAGTAGCTCATGGAAGAGACTCTTCACCTTACAAATGATTTGTCTACTAGGGAAATAGTGAGGAATTAAAATAGTTTTAGATAAATTATACCCGATACAGTGACTTGGGAAGTATCTTAGCACAAATTAAAATTAGTTTATGCATATAATAATGAATTCTAGTAATTTACTTAGAGTATTAACTTTGCTATAAACAGTTAAGTCCTTGTAGGTTGGGGAGAGAGACATGACATGTTCACTGTCAGGGCATCGTGGTGTCTGTCCGTCCGTCACTGGCAAAGTGGAGATGAGATTGTTACGTTAAGCCTGTGTGGACTATGAAGTAAATCTTCCCAAAGCACAAAATAATAAATGAAACAACCAAAAGCCGCTCAATATGATCTTGTTTTCCTCTAAATAAAAACTCAAGATAAAACAGTCTTTCACACTATAAAAATAAAATTGATGTTTTCTTTCTTCTTTGGTACTCATAGTTGGTAAAAAAAAAAAAAGTTACCACATTATAATTTAATTTTTTCACTTTCCTTTTTACTGCTGTTCTATGAGTTTGGGCTCCTGCTACATATGTAAATATTCATCTTTCAACCGCCATCATTCTGAAACCAACTTTCAAAATTGAGATTATTAGCTCCATGCTCCTCTACTGCTGCTGTTTATTCTATTGAGAGTTTATCGGACCTTCGTCCCGTCGGCATCTGGGTTACGCTCACGTTCTTTTCATTCACATCACGCCACTGCAAATGCTTGTGTAAATCTTTGTGCATATTTTTGTTAGGAAAAGAAGAAAACCCTTGGCCATGCAGCTTTCAATCCTCCTCCCAAGCTTGGGGTGAGCGATGAAAGCCAGACGGCTGAGTCTGAGGCTGGGGCTCTTTGGTATCTTGGACTTGATGGCCTGAGGCTTCACAAGGGCTTTGATGGCCTCTGCACATGCGCGCACTGCCTTTGCACTGTTGGCCTGCATCTTCTTCAGGCCTTTCTTGTTGTGCTTTTTGGCAAGGCGCATGTTCCTCAGGAACTTGGGGTCAACCCCCTTGAGAGAGTCGTATCTTTGTGACCGGGGTTTCTTGATGCCATTCCTGTGCCATTTGCGGGGCTGGCTGTGTGGTGTGGTTCTTGGACTTGGCCATGTCTGCACCGTAACCCGATCCTTAGTGTATACTGACATTTTTTTTTCTCTTTCCTTTTTCTTCTGGACCGTTTGTTATATATTTTATATATTTTTAAAACAACTTCAAACTTTAGAAAAAGGCACAAGACTAGTAGGAAAGGTCTTGTTGGTTCCCTGAATCGCATGCGACTAGGTTGGTGCTCCATTACCCTCAGACGGTTTGGGTTCATCACCTGTAGCAGGAACCATCCCTCCATCCAGCCACAGCGGAGTGAGGGGAACCGTGCTTCTCCACATCCAGGACCGACCCATACACCAGAAAAGCCATTTACAGCCGAAGCTGCAGAATGCAGCATTGTGCCTCATTCCCTTACCTCCTTCGGTCTGGAACATTCCCTTAGATTTTCTTTGACTTTCATGGCCTGGCACATATTATACATTATAGGTCAGGTATTACAAATTATGAATTTTGTAGAATTCTCTGGTGTTTGAGTTGCAGCTAGCTGCATGCTACCCATTCATTAGGAAATAAAAGTCTCTTTGGTTTAAGTTATAGGCTATATGCAAATAAATGAGCAGGGAACAGCTACTACATGTAGCTAACGTGTTTAGACATATAATGGTTGATGAATGTATGACCATACCACAGTGAACATATACAACTAGTAAATAAGCAAGGGAGGCTGACACTGTCCCATGGCGCTCACCCTCTGTTCTCCTGCAGGTACTATCTCCCTAAAAAGTTCACTCAGTGCAATATTGAGGAATATCATGACTTCCTGAGCAGTGGCGGAGGTGCCTGCCTGTTTAACAAGCCTTCCAAGGTAATAAAGCGATCAAGACTAACTATTTATGAATCATTGCACATTGCTGTAAACACCAGTTAGTGTCTTCTGGATCTACACAAGAGAGTGTTGCAACCTGACCGGATGGGTCACTTGTCTTTCTTTCCAGACCAGCTTTAATCTGGGACAGGAGGGTTATTCCGATGGCATAGCTAGCTGACAGAAATGACTGAGGATGCTGTTTGTTTTTCTTTCATCCTTTCTAGCTACAAAAGGCTGGGTATATATTTTCATTGTGTAATGTGAAAACTTTGGTTAAGTTCTAAATTAGTCGTATACAGCTAGGTAATAACAATTCCGCTTCACTAATGGTACACATTACCATAGGACAAACTATATTTAAAAGACAAAAAAAGAAAAAAGAAAAAACAAAACAATAACAGCAACAAAACAATGACAGTTAAGAAGTAAATAGGCTTAAAAATCTTCTTGTGATGAGGTCAAAACTCACTTTAGTTCCAAGAGCGAATTGTTGCTGCTCTGTAAAGCGGTGCTCACAGCCATAGTCCGGTTTCATATTAAATAGGTTAATAGACAGTAATTTTGTGATCACTTTCTAATCTAAAAGTAACTTTGTGCATGAGTCACATTTAGACCCTGGAGGCGCATGCCTGTAATTTCAGCACTCAGGAAGCTAAGAAACAAAGCTCACCATGTGTTCAAAGCCAGCTTGAGCTACTTGGGCAAGACCTTGTCTTAAAAGAAAAAAGGAAAAGGAAAGGTAGAGTCTGAAAATGCCATCCTGAAGCCTATTCCTTTGTATGCTAACCAAAGCTAATTGAAACAAAACAAAACAAAGACCCGAAGGGCTGGAAAGATGGCTCAGCAGTTAGGAACACATGCTGCTTTTCTTGGATCACCAAACACAGGTGCACACACATGCACCAAACACAGGTGCACACACATGCACCTAACACAGGTGCACACACATGCACCAAACACAGGTGCACACACATGCACGGTGGGGGGGGGGATTAAAATTAAATCCTAAAAGGGGAAATGAGAATACCTCTCAGTGTGTGTGTGTGTGTGTGTGTAAAACTTTAAAGGTTTATATTTTAATTTTATAAGTTTTATCTCCATATGTGTATGTGAATTACATGCATGCTTGTATCTAAGGACTCCAGAATAGCTCCACATTGTCAGAACTATGTTACAGACAATTGTGAGCTGTCATTCGGGTGCTGGGAACAGGACCTGGTCCTTTATAAGAGCAGTAGGTGCTGTAAACCACTGGGGGGAGGGGTCAGGAGGAATCTCGGACTTTTCAAAGATTTGATTCTCATGGTGATTTTAGACAGCTGACTAATCAGATGGGCAGCTTTTCTCACTGGCGGTGTTAAAATAGCAACATCTTGGCTATGAAGTTGGTTTCATCATCTTGTGTTTTCCTCCATTGTGCTGTGTTGTGTTTTATTGCTGGCTGTTGAATCCAGGGCCCCCCACACCAAGCATGTGTCATACTCTTAAGCACTTCCTTACCCAGCGCTTAGAATGTAGTCTAGGATTCCTAACTCCAGACTTCCCGTTGTCTTACTGAAATGGACTTTCATTGTCAAACTGTCTTTCGTCAATGGCTAGATCGTCTTTTATTTTGGCCACATATGGTATACATATTGTATAGTGTAGATACACAGTGCTAAATCTAAAGTTCCGGGTTCTAAGGTGGTAAACGTTTTACTCTAAGGTAAATAAGACAACATCAGGAGACAGTGTATACCAGGTATGTGACTGTGCCCTGAGCCCTGTGAGGTTTCGATATTGATGTGTCTGCACTTCAGCCTTGTCTTGTTTCCCTCCCACAGCTACTTGATCCTCCTGAGTGTGGAAATGGCTTCATTGAAACCGGAGAGGAGTGTGATTGTGGCACCCCTGCAGTAAGTCCCTGTCATTGTGAGGATCCTTTTTAGGTAGCTTGTTCTATGCTCTTTACATAGTACCAACATTGCATCTTTGGAATTTTATAGGATTTGTGGATGGATGGTTGTTATCGTGCGTTGGGACACTTAAAAAAGTATCTTGGTACTTTTGGGAAAACGACAATATTTTCTAATGTTTCATTAACTGCTTATATTCCTTAGGAATGTGCCCTTGAAGGGGCAGAGTGTTGTAAGAAATGCACCTTGACCCAGGACTCTCAATGCAGTGACGGCCTCTGTTGTAAAAAGTGCAAGGTAAATAATTTGCCGGTTAGCAGCCAAAGGTTGGAAGGGAGGCATGTGCTTAAACTGGTTAGGCTATGCATATATAACCCAAGAGCCCTGTCTAACACAGCAAATGACTGAATTTCCAGTGGCTACAAGGTCCTCCTGAAGTCTTCTGAAGTATGGCTTTGGTTAGTATTTCCATTTAATACTACCTGATGTCTTAAAACCAGCACATGACAGAGCTAGGGCCTGAACTCTGTTACTTCTCTGAGACTAGCTTCTCATCCTGACTCCCTGGGATGCAGACACCTTGAGGAGTACCAGGTGTTAACAAATCTTAGAATGCAAGCAGTTCAGTGTAGTCTGCTTTTCTCGTTGACCAGCCTGATGCATCCTTCAGCACTTAGGGAACAAGAGGGATCTTTGAGATAAGACAATACTATATTAACAAACAGATGAGGAAGGATGCATCTTTATTTCCTATCCCATTTCATCTTTAGACTTACCTCCAAATATTTAAATATTCACCTCATCTTAAAAGTTATTTAGGCCTTACCTTTCCTCACATGTTACCTGATATTAATAGTCTGTGATTTCTGAGCCCTAGGGGCCATCTGTCTCTGATTTATGTTTTTATGGAGCAGAGCCACACACTTGAATGGTAATTAGCAGAGATTCTCAGTTCATGTGTGTTGAGTGGCTAAAATGAACACGGATGGCACTTTCAAAGATTGTTTGCTGATTGGATAGCTTTAATGAAGAAAAGGAGACGGCATAGAAAATTACCATGGACACTCTCCTCTTTGGGCTAAGCACTTTAGACTCTCAGATTAAATCTCGATCTCCTGACTGGCACCAGCTTTCTGGTCTGGATAAGAATAAGTCTGTAGTCAGGGTGTACCTTGTGTTTTATAGGATGTTAGCAACATCCCTGGGTTTTACCCATTAGATTCTAGAACTGCCCCAGTCATGACAACCAAACTGTCTCCAGATGTTGTAAAATATCCCCTGTGGGACACCATCACCCCTGCTTGGTACGTCTGTTTTAGATAAGGCTCAGCAGTACACTTTCGGAATAGGCTCCACCATCCTGATTTTAATAGTTGGGCTGCTCTGATCTAAGGGTGCTAAGGAACCTGCTGAGACTGGCTGAGAGAGAGGTACAACTGAGCTGCTGACCCCCAGCCCTGCTAGCCGTGGCCCCTGTTGTTTCCAACTCACTGTCTCAGGTTTTTGAAGAGATGTCTGAAAGCCCTCTCAGCAGATTGCCTTTCATTTGGGCTCTGAGGAGGGAGTCAGGGAGCAGGACACTGTTCATGTTTCTATGAATGAAGGACAAATGCATAGATGGACCCAGTCCCCAATGTCTTCCTTTTGGAGAGGAAAAAAGAGAGGGGCCAGATGGGAGGCAGCTCCTGATAACTCGACACGTCCCTGTTCCACTTTGTTATAATGAGTTAAATTGCAGTGCGCAAATCCAGTGAGGCTCAAGGTTGGTTCTGCAGCATCACACCTGTAAGATGTATTTGAAACAAAGAAGCATGAAACCAGCAACTCCACAAGACCCGCCAGAGGCACAAGTAATAGAAAATTAGAAAAGAGTGGAAGACTTAGATTTAAATATATGTAGAGATGAGGCAGGGGTGAGAAGGGAAGCTCAGGGGAAAACAGCCTTGCTGGAAAGTAACTGTGGTGTGGTCTAAAACTTAACTTTGCAGTTCTCGGCGGATGAGGCAAGAAGACAGGAGCACAAGCTAGGGGTAAAGGTGTAAGCCAGAAGGCCCAAGCCCATATTTGAAGGCCATTGGGAAGAGCTCCTAGAACTTGGGCTGACTCACCCTTGAACCTCCATCCTGTTTTAGGATATTGGGACACCTATGTGTGGTGACTACAGAAGTTACATCACCTACAAGAAACTGTCTTGCAGCTATTAAAAGAGCAGTTTGTTTACTAACTGTGTTTTGTTCAGACTGTCATCTTAAAATAGTTTAAGTTTGGATTCTTCTTTATACGGGGGCTATGAGAAGTTTTTTTTTTTTCATGTTTTGACGTTTTGCACATAAAGTATCATTATTTTCAGTTTCAGCCTCTGGGGACCGTGTGCCGAGAGGCAGTGAATGACTGTGACATCCGTGAAATATGTTCAGGAAATTCAAGCCAGGTAACTTACCATAAGGACTCTACACATGACAATTAAAGGAAACTGGTGACATCTTTGCTGTGTTGCAGGAGAAATACCAATGGTCAAGATGTCATTTGTCTGTGTCATTCCACACTTCCCTCTTCGCCTCCCCTAATCTCTCTGTGTGTAGGTGTGGGGTAGGGGATTGAACCAAGGGCTTGTGTGTGCCAGGCAAATGTTCCACCATTATCCAGTGCATCGCATCATTGTGGCTAGCATCGTTTTCTGTTATCATCTTTGCAAAAATCTCACATTATGTCACCCAGAAACAGAGATCACATAACCACACACTTGGCCCTGTTTCAGCTGAGCAAATAAAGACACCTGGGAAGAAGGGACAGGAGGGTCATTCATCCCAACGGGCATCTTCTACTTTCCCAGTGACCTGATAACTCAAGGCTCATAGAGAAGTTTAAGTTTTCTGTAGGGAGCTGGTTTTATTTAAGAAAACCATAGAAACCTAAACTCGAGTATGGCAGGACAAGGACTGCCAACATTCTTCTTTGCTTCCAGAGAAGAAGGATTAAGAAGTGATATGTCTGTAGTGGTAAGAATGATTGATTCAAGAGATACAAGGAGATCTTTATATGAGTATTCCCCCTTTTTACCATGTAATTAGCAGGTTTTTCTAAGCCCTCATGGTATTATTAATGACAACAGTTACCACCAAGGCTCCTAGGCATAAGGCTACTACATGGATGTGATTGGAAAGAAGCAGGAATTGTTAAATAATCTCAAATCCAAACCCCATGCTTAACACAGGTGCTGTGTCGAGTTAGGTTAGACAGTTCACCTTGACAGAGATTTTTAGAGGATTGTTCTGTTACCTTTATTTAATAAGTTCCGTCCATTATAAATGGTATCTATGGAATTATATACATCAGCGATATAAGAAAGTTTCTGTGACAAAAATAAAGAGAATGTAAACTCTCTCGTCATCCATTACTTACATCTTAAACACCAAGATGATAGAAAAGGCTAGATGAAGGTTTTAGAGAAGAAAAGCGGGTACCTCTGGGTGGTTTTTCCATCACATCTTTTCCTGTTATTTTATAGACTGGCCATCTTCCCCAAGTAACTGTGTAATCTGTGTTTTTCTCTCAGTGGGGTAATAAACTATATACAGTTGGCTGTGTGCTCACCAGAGTACTTCATAATTTTTAAGTTACTTCAAGGAAAGATGGTGTGATGGGATATAACATTTCTCTCCCAAAGTTAATACTAGCGGAGGCTAATATTCTTCCCCCTTCAGAATCCTCCCCATTCATTTCTTTCTTTAAAAAAAAATATGTTTGTTTTTGTTTTTAAAGCTCACTTACAAAATAACAAGAGTCCATGGTAGATTTTCAGATGTATTTCATTTTAGTTGGTCTCAGCTCCTCCATCTTCCTGCCCTTGCCTTCCCTGCTGGATCCTGTACGCCCAGGATTTTAAGTGAAAGGCTATACTGCCCCTTGTGGCAAAAGGCAGGAAAGTGGCTTATGGCTTCTCTGATGGGACCTGTTCCTGGCTTAAGCCCTTCTCTAAGGACTAGTGTATCCGAATGAAGCATGTGCTAACGCATATATATATATATATGCGTATATATATATATATATATATATATATATATATATAGCAAGCCATTCTGCCGAGTTCGTTCCTCTGTCTCTGGTAGATGTCATGTTTTTCAAAGGACGCTCATTAAGTACATTTCTTCTTGCCTCCTTTTAATCATCTGCCTTTATGTATAGTTTAAGGGAACTGGTGTATATCAACCATGAGTTATATAAAATGAGAACCTTAACAGGAATGGGTTAGCCTGATGTTGGGTCTGAGTTTGGGTGATGATTGGCTCTTCTTTTTCCCAGTGTTCCCCCAACGTGCATAAAATGGACGGATATTCGTGTGATGGTACTCAGGTAAGCCGCTCATTTTTACCTGAAATTTCCATGGTGTCAGCATAAAAGAAATGCTAAAATCATATCTCAGTAAGATCAGTTTGAATGGGTCACAATCAGTTGAGATGACAGCACTCACGTACGGTGTTCCCCAACTCTATGTCCTTTCCCATTGTGTAGTATAGCAGATGACTCTACCACTGACGGGTGTTCATTTTCTCGTTTTAGGGGATTTGCTTTGGAGGAAGATGTAAAACCAGAGATAGGCAATGCAAATACATCTGGGGGCAAAGTAAGTTGTCACGTGGCTTGATCGATTTTCCACACGGCCATTGGCACACTCTTATAAGGACCCATTGACCCTTTCATGGTTGGGAGCTTCTCAAAACTACTGGCAGAGATTGAGCAGGAGCGATTTCTAGAAGTTAGAGAAATGCACCTCTTTTGAGAAGCTGTGTCTGCACAGTTTCTGAGTAGTTGGCAGTGCCTGTGGATGAGGCAGGAGGTGCCTTTGCTGTAGGGTAGGCGAACCCACCCGGTGCACAGCTTGGAGAACAGAGCAGTCTTGATTTCAGCTCACTCAGCTGAGCAGAAGATCCCATATGGCCTTGCATAGCCATATGGGATGGACATGGTCACTAGGTAGGGTACCCTTGCCTCAGACGTAAGCATGTTAAATAGAGTTGCTTTTCCCCCATATACTGTATTCTTGAAGATCCAACCGACTTTCATAGTTAAGTGACCTTCCCCTGAAGTTGCTCGCCTGGAAAGAACAGAAATATTAATGTTATCCTTTCAAACTCTGTCAGAGTTTTAAAGGATATTTGCCATTTTTAATCTAAATATTAGTATTTACATTTACAAAATCTAAATTTGTATTTAAAGTTTGTATTAAATATTCTTTCCCAGAATTAATAACCATATTTTTAGAAGACGTTTTTGTTCTAAACCCTTTATAAAGTTTTTTTTTTCAGGTAGAATGTTACTATGTAGCCCAGCTTTATACCTCGGCCAGTCGGACCTTGAATTTGTAGGATTTACAGGCAGGTGCTACCATGCCTGCACTATTTGAAGTTTTTTTTTTTAAAGATAATTTGTAGTAGGAAAAGCTATAAAACAAATCGCAGTCCTTAGATATCACAGTACCTGCAATCCTTTTAGGAAATGAACATGTTCTCTGAGTCTCTTAAGAAGCGTTGAGAGGAGAAAATGTAGTCAGTCGGGTTTACACTCTAAATAAAGGGATGCTAAATTTGTTTCTTCTGCCTGAGCAAAGCAGGTGAGAAACTAGCAAAGTAATAAGCTACTGTTTAATATGTACATCTTGAGTATCCTTTGTTTGAAATGCCTTTTACCAAAAGCGTGAAGATTGTGCAATTTTCTGTTAAGGAATACTTGTATATAGGTAGTGAGATGCAATCCAGCATGAAGTGAATTTTATATAATATTTTTAGTATTCTTTATGTACCTGCATTTTTACTGAAGCTTTTTACATTATATCAGGACATGGACATTACTTTTTAAAAATTATTTATTTAACCTGTATGTGTGTGTGTGTGTGTGTGAGAGAGAGAGAGAGAGAGAGAGAGAGAGAGAGAGAGAGAGAGAGATGTGTGGTATGGTGTATGAGCATGTGTGCGTCTGTCACTCTCCACTGTATTCCCTGAGACAGGGTCTCTCACTGAAGCAGGAGCTCAGGTGGCATCCACCAAGCCCAGCGATCCTCTGCCCTACCTGGGACTCTGGGGTTATGGGCATAGGCATGCCCATTCTTGGCTTTGTTCATGAATTAAACCCAGTTCTCAAGCTTGCACAGTTCATTCCCTTACTCATGGCTCCACGTCTTCTGGGTATTCTCTTCTTGTGGTATCTTATTAGCTCTTGACAAGTCTTGAAGCATAAAGCATTTTAGATTTTTTTTAGATCAATAATACTTAACTTGTATCACCAATCGGCATTTGATTAGTTTACAAAAGTCTTTATTAATTGTTTTTATTTTTTTTTCAATTAAGATTTTATGTAGCCTAGGCTGGCCTGGAACCTGCTGTGGAACAGAGAATGATCTTGAACCCCTAATCCTCCTGCCTCTGTCCCCTAGTTGCTGAACTGATAGGCTTATCCCGGCTGGCTGGAAAACCATTTTGTTCCAGCAGGCGCCTCTGATACACTGTTTCAGAAAAAGCAAAAACCCGAAAAGATGCTGGAATACCGTAAAGTTCTACTTACCTTTCAAAGACTTTGCATGAGCTCAATATCATCTCAAAGCACAATAAAAGTGTTTCTCATAGCGGTTAAGAATTAGTAAGCAAGGTAAAAATTATGTTCTCTCTTGAATCTAATTATACCCTGCAGTATATAACTATGAATAATATTGCCCTTTTATTACTAATGTTTCTGATTGAGAAATTATGCATCAGGTGCTGTGATTCAAATATGTACTTGAGGTTAGTATCATTCCCTACATAGTGCCAAATCCGGGGGACTGTTCTCTCAGTCCGTAGTCTAACTCCCCTCACAGGTCTACATGTACTTGTGTTCCTATACCAAATAAGGGATGGTGCACCTTTTGTAAGTCATGGTACAATTTCTGTTTATGTCATTGCTAACACTGCAGTGAGCACGGCTCCTTACTGCAGCGGCACATCTTACCTCCATCACTGATGTACAATTCTTTCCTGCTCCAGAGGTGACAGCATCTGACAGGTACTGCTATGAGAAACTGAACATCGAGGGGACTGAGAAGGGTAACTGCGGGAAAGACAAAGACACGTGGACACAGTGCAACAAGCGGTGAGTGTTCAGAGGACCCAGAGGTCACTCGTCATTCAGTTTACATTCCGTGTGGGATCTTCCTGTTTGGGGTGCTCAGTAAAGCATTCCCTCTGGTCTGTTCTCCTTGTCCTTCCCCTAGAACCCCAGCATCACAAAGGATCCCCGTTCTCAACATGGACCTGGACCTCTTTCTTAGGGTCCATGCACAAGGGTAACTAGAAGGTCCTGCTTGGTAGTAGCTACATTCTCTCACTAGACAGTACCTCCCAGCACCTCAAGATTGAGGAAGATTGAAGCCACATACCCTGTGCTGCTGAGTGAATTCGCTAGCTCCGACCTTTCTAAACTACCTTTTGTCTTTGCTAAATGTCTCAATGTTGCACTGTCCCATGTAGGTAAGAGTAATGGACTCCATCTCTCCTCTGTATGTTGTTCAAACCTGGATCAAGGCTGGTTTCCTCTTTGCTCCCTGACCCTTATTGTGAAGTGTCCTCCTGTTTCTGTGTTGTCATTGGGACAGCGCGTCCTCTAAATCTTAAGGACTACAAAATCTCCTGAGCTCTTTACTGGAATTCTCAAGCATACTATTACCAGAATCGTCTTCAAAGCCCTTTAGAATATGTCAGGTGTTTGCTCAAATTTCAGTAGCTCCACGCAGCTAATTAATAAAATACTCATCCTGTAGTGAATGTACACCGTGTGCTGAGTACATTCACCATCTCACATTGGTGAGCCTGTCATGGCATCATGAAAGTCTTTAATTCCATACATGAAGAAGCCAAAGTGAGATCAGTGTCTGGGCCCAAGGACATGTAGCTAGAACTAGAGGAAGAATTAGTATATGCTGTCAGAATGCTCTCTTAGTTTTCCTGCTGAAAGTCTGTGGTCTTAGCAAATAAAATGGAACCCTAGGCTGGGCACAAGAGTACACACCTTTAACCCTAGCACCTAGAAAGCAGGGGGATATGGGTCTCTTGATCTGCATAATGAGTTCCAGACCAGGATATGTAGGGATATCAAAAACAAAAACAAAAACAAAAACAAAAAAACGTGTGTGTCTGTGGGAGGAGCTCAGCTGTGTAACTCTTTTATGGTTTGTGCCAAACCACATTCTTTCGATCTTTTCTTCCAAACTCTACAATCCTTACTGTTCTTTGTTTTTAATTATTATTTTTATAATTATTTTACATTATTTATTTATTTATTAAATTATTTTATTTATTTATATTTCAAATGTAATGTAACGTAGTCCCTGGGAGCTCTGATGGATCTAGTTAGTTGATACTGATTTCTTCCTATGGGGTTGCCATCTCCTTCAGCTCCTTCAGCCATTCCCCTCACTCTTCCACTGAGGTCCCCAGGCTGAGTCCAATGGTTGGCTGTGAGTATCTGCATCTGTCTTAGTCAGGTGCTGGCAGAGCCTCTCAGAGACTCCTTTCTGCAAGCACCTCTTGGTTGATATCAGCAATGGTATTGGAGTTTGGTGTCTGCAGATGGGATGGATTCTAAGGTGGGCAGTCTCTGAATGTCCTTTCTTACTTCAGTCTCTTCTCTATTTTTTGTTCCTGCATTTTCTTTAGATAAGAACAATTTTGGGTTAAAATTTTTGAGGTGGGTGGGTAACCCCATTCCTCAACTAGGGGCCATGTTTATCTACTGTAGGTGGTCTCTTCAGGTTCTGTCTCCCTGCTGTTGGGCATTTCAACTAATGCCATCCCCACTGGGTCCTGGGATCCTCTCAAATCCCTGGTGTCTGGAACATTCAAGTGCCTCCCCATCCCTGTTTTCCATCCTGCACTGCTCCATATTTCTATTCATTCTCCTGGCCCTCTGAACTTCTCTCCTGTCTCCCTCCATACCTGATCCTGTCCCCCTTTTCTACTCTCCCTCCACTCTTCCACCCAGGTCAACCCCTCCCTCTGTTTCCTGTGGTTATTTTGTTTCCCCTGTAAGTGGGATTGAAGCACCCACACTTTGACCTTCTTGTTAAGCTTTATATGGCCTGTGAGTTGTAACATGGATATTCTGAGCTTTTTGGCTCACGTATCAGTGAGTATATACCATGTATGTCCCTTTTTCTGTCTGCATTCCCTAATTCAAGATGGTATTTTCTAGTTCTATCCATTTGCCTGAAAAATTGTGAAGTCCTCATTTTTAATAGCTGAGGAGTATTCCCTTGTACCACATTTTCTGTAATCTTCCATTGAGGGACATCTGGGTTATTTCTACCTTCTGGCTATTATAAATAAGACTATAAACATAGTGGAGCACATGTCCTTGTGATATGTGGGAACATCTTTTGGGAATATGCCCAAGAGTAGTATACCTTGATCTTCAGGTAAAACTATTTATAGTTTTCTGAGGAACTGTCAAACTTATTTCCAAAGTGGTTGTACCAGTTTTCAACCCCACCAAGAATGGAGGAGTGTTCCTCTTTTTCTACATCCTTGTCAGCATCTCCTGATGCCTGAGTTTTTGATCTTAAGCAATCTGGTTGGTATAAGGTGGGATTTTAGAGTCATTTTGATTTGCATTTCCATGATGACTAAGAATGGTGAATATTTCTTTAGGTACTTCTCAACTATTTGAGTTTCCTCAGTTGAGAATTCTTTGTTTAGCTTTGTATCATATTTTTCATTTAGGTTATTTGGTTTCCTGGAGTCTAACTTCTTGAGTTTTTTATTTCTTCCCTGATCAAGTTATCATAAAATAGAGAGTTGTTCAGCTTCCATGAGTATGTGGGCTTTCTGTTGTTTTTGTTGTTATTGAAGACCAGCCTTAGTTTCTGGTGGTCTGATAGAATGTATAGGATTAATTCAATCTTCAGTCTTCTTGTACTTGTTGAGATTTGTTTTATGTCCAATTATATGGTCAATTTTGGAGAAGGTACCATTAGATGCTTAGAAGAAGGTATATTCTTTTTTTTTTTCTTTTTTGGGGGGTGAAATGTTCTGTAGATATCTATTAAATCCATTTGCTTCATAACTTCTATTAGCTTCACTATGTTTCTCTTTAATTTCTGCTTTTATGACCTTTCTATTGGTGAGAGTGGGTTATTGAAGTCACACACTATTATTGTGTATATTTAAATGTGTTTTTGAGCTTTAATGATGTTTCTCTTACAAATATGGTTGCTTGCCCTTTCATTTGAGACACAGATATTCAGAATTTACCGTTCATTTTGGTAGATTTTTTTCTTTTATGAGTATGAAGTGTCCTTCCCTATATCTTTTGGTAATTGTAATTGAAAGTCTATTTTACTGGATATTACAGTGGTTACTTCATTTTGCTTAGGACCATTTGCTTGAACATTTTTTTCAGCCTTTCACTCTGAGATCTTCTCTGTCTTTGTCACTGATGTATGTTACCTGTATACAGCAAAATACTATGTCCTGTTTACTGATCCAGTCTGTTAGCCTGACTCCCACGAGGTCTGCCACAACAAGGCTCTCTTGTGAGCCGAACCCCAGCTCTAATACCTGGTCTACATGGGAGCCCAGCTTACATGGGACTGATATGCCTTGCCAGCAACACATCTTCCTTCAGGTCTCTAGCTCTGACCCAGGAAGATTGGCCACTCCAACCACACACACTACTGCCCCTGCCCATCACAAGACAGCCTGACTCCCAAGAGGTTTATAACCAGGTTCACAGAAGACCTGCTCTAACCTAGCTGAAAAAACTCCAAATGATGCCTACAGGGAGGGACAGGCTCTAGTCAGAGACAGCAAGGCCAGTTAACACCAGAGATAACCACATGGCAAGAAGCAAGTGCAAGAACATAAGCAACAGAACCCAATGCCACTTGGCACCATCAGAACCCAGCAAGCTCTGGATACCCTACCACACCTGAAAAACAAGATTCTGACCTAAAATCCCATCTCATGAACATGTTAGAGAACTTTATGGAGGACAGAGATAATTCCCTTAAAGAAATGCAGAACACAGATAAGCAAGTAGAAAGAAGTCCCTTAAATGCAGAAAACACAATCAAACAGCTGAAGGAATTGAACAAAACTACCCAGAGCCTAAAATGGAAATAGAAACAATAAAGAAATCACAAATACAGGCAACCCTGGAGATGGAAAGTTATGTATAGAAGACATCATAGAAGATATTGGCAGAACAATCAAATAACATACCAACTGCAAAAAGCTCCAAACCCAAAACATCCAGGAAATAAAGGACACATGAAAAAACCAAATTTAAAGAAAATAGACATAGGAGAGAGTGAGGATTCCCAACTCAAAGGGCCAGAAAACATCTTCAATAAAATCATAGAAGAAAACTTTCCTAACCTAAAGAAAGAAATGGCCATAAAGATACAAGAAGCCTACAGAACACCAAATAGAATGGACCAGAAAAGAAAATCCTCCTGTAAATACCCAGAACAAAGAAAGAATATTAGAAGCAATAAAGGAAAAAGGCCAAGTAACATATAAAGGAAGGCCTATCAAAATTACACAAAATTACTTTTCAATAGAGACTATAAAAGCAAGAAGATCTTGAACAGATGTCATTAGAACACAAATGCCAGCCAAGGCTACTGTATCCAGCAAAGCCTTCCTATTCCTAATACCTGCAGTATATTGCCCTATCTTAATGTATTTGTTGAAACTACTCATTCCTTAGATGCAGTCTTTTACATCTTTACCAACACCAGTGAGAAATTCATCCATTGTTCAATGCCTATTGAGAAAAAAAAAAAAACTTGCTCTATAAATTATTTCCTGATTGGCTCTCCCATTTCCCCCATGAACTCCCACAGACACAGGCCTTGTTTCATCCTTATGGCCCATATCCTTAGTCCATTATTTTGTACATGCTTATGTGTGAGCTATGTCTTCTTACACAGTGGAATTCCTGTGAGGATAAACATCATCACGTCCTGCTTTTGTCATATATTTTAAATTGCAAGCATTATTGTGCATAAATGAAATTAAAAAGGATTTAAATATTTCATCTTTATTTTTCTAAGACATAAATATATTTAGAATATGATTTTATATTTGCATACATTTCTATGTTTCAAATACTTTTAGAGTACCTTTTATATATTAGTGATAAATATAGATCCCCATTTTATATGTTATCTGTCATATAAATTCTGGTATTTTAATATGTAATTTTGCTGCTATGTTGATCAGTTGGTGTTTTTATTTGTTTGTTTGTTTGTTTTGTTGAGATTGAGTTTCTCTGTGTATAGTCCTGGCTACCCTGGAACTTGATCTGTAGACTAAGCTGGCCTTGAACTCACAGAAATTCACCTCCTCTGCCTGCTAAGATTAAAGCATGCACTGTCACCACCCAGCCCAGTGTTGATAAGATTTAAATATGTTGTCACTATTGATGACTAAAATGTGGTAAAAAGAATATATAAAGCATCATTTTAATACAGTAACTTTCCTGTTTATTTCTGGACATATAAGATTTGTTCAGAAGGCTAGGGAAGCGTTGTGGTTGGGAATCTCCATGAGCAGTGGATCACCTCCTCTTTGGTTTTTAAAGGCCGGATGCAGAAATAGCTATGTTACAGAAGAATATTCAGGCAGGATTTACTCACTAACCCAACACCAAACAAGTTTATCCTGTCCAGCAGTAAATGGGATACAAATCATTCTGATAAAAGGCTGTATTTGATGCATAATTTTCCTTAACCAAACACTTGAACTAATAGTCAATAAAACATAATCAGGGGGGTTATTAGGATTTTGGAGTTTTAGAGAAGTTAATTTTGAGACCTGGAGTCAACCCAATATTGGCTTATTTTATTTTGCTTATACACATAAGTAATGTCGCTGATGGATAATAAACGCTAACAAGAGAGAAGATGCTGCTTCAGAAGCACAGGCTTTGTTTAGTTTTGGGGGAAGCGACCCACTCACTAACGGGTACTCTCTTAACAGGGATGTGCTTTGTGGTTACCTTTTATGCACAAATATCGGCAGCATCCCAAGGCTCGGAGAGCTTGATGGAGAGATCACATCCACGTTGGTTGTGCAGCAAGGAAGGACACTAAACTGCAGGTAATTATCGAACCATTCTGTGATTGCGTGAGTCACCTTACTTCCCCGGAATAGAGCTAGTCATACTGCTGCTCCCAGTGTGTGTGCATGCTCGTAGTGTGAACGCAACTCCACTTCATAAGTGTGATTATAAGACAAAAAGTACTCAACAGTGATGCCTGGGGATTGTTCCACGGTTGCTCGAATTATATTTGGTTGCTCAGTAAAATCCTGCAGGGCTTGGCTTGCATTTCCTTCTAAGTGAGAGGATGGAGACCTCTGGAAGTCCTATGTCTGCAAGAAAGCACAACCATGGAGTGAAAGCAACAAGCATCCCCCTGGAGTGTGTGCAAAATGACTGGGGCTCACACTTGGGAAAGCCTTTGAGAACAGTGAATTTGTAGGTCAGTCAGTGGGAACTCTGAAATACCTTGGGATGTCTTGGAAGCATCAGAAATTGGCCCGTAGTATACTACTGTTCAAGGAGGGATTAGACGAGCTTAACGGTGGGTTTTTAAATAAAGAGGTTATCTAGAAGCTTAAAAAATAAAAAGGAGCCTAATGAATAAATTCCTTTGGTGACTCAGCCACAAAGGGTCTGGCCCACACTTCCATTGGAGATGGAAGCCTTCTCTCCACAGAGAATTAAACAGAATGTTCCTAAACTGAAGGGTTTATAGCCAGGGTCATACGGAAGTAGTTTGGCCTCAGAGAATGCTCACTGAGACATCTGTCTCGCTATTACTGACTGGCATGCAACGAAAATCTCTTACGTGGAAAACCAGAGTAAATAGAAAACCCCAAGAGACTTTTTATTACAAAGTGAAAAAATAATTTTCTACTTTAATTACTCAGATCATGGAAGAAGAAGATTCTGTTGTAAGTGAACCTTAGTGGTTGAAATTATCTCCCTGGAAGTAGGACCATAACAAAGTAAAGAAACTGAACAATGAGAAAGGACTCCATAATTAAAATAGAAATAAAGGAGAAGAGAGAAATAGTAAGGAAGAAATTGTGTATGAGTGATGTCAGAGACAGGGTAAACTTTATTATGGAATTACTGTAAGACAGAGAAAAGTGTCATCAAGTTTCCACAGAACAGACTCAACAACTAGAGTGTCTTAAGGTTTATCACCAGGAGTCTAGGGAATCAAAGACACTAGAAAAATTATTTGTAAATTACAGTTATCTATCATACTCAGACCAGGGCTCCTTAAGCACACCTCTAATCCCAGCACTTAGAGGCCAAGACATGAGGCTGATGATTTCCAGATAAGACAAAATAACAAGAGCCCACCTTAAAAAAAAAATCAGATATTCCTAGAGACAATAAAATGACATTTTAGCATTCAAATGACTTCAAAATGTTTTATTCTACACCTGTCTTCAAAAAGTTAAAACAACTACATCCTATAAAGATGAAGGTTAAACAGAGGAAAAGAAAGGCAAGGTATAGAGGAGACAGAGTCTTTCACTGAAAGAGTGTCCTAATGAAACTCATAGTGAAACTAACCCAGGGCTTACAGCTCTATGCCAGGTACAAGGCAAAACCAGAACACAGGGGAAGGCGTTGGTGTGGGCTCTAGGAGAGATGTCCACAGGCAGATGAACTGAGACTCAACAGTGTTTTCAATGGGGATTAACAGCCAGACTGTTTGAATCTATGTTTTTTATTAAAGATGCTAAATGCATAGGAAAGTAGACAGATAAATAGCCAAAAAATAAAATATAATCTAAGGTCAGACAAAAGTAATTCAGAAATTGAAAGCATTTAGTCATAACACTATTGTTGCATTCAACAACTAGCATTCCCATAGTTATAATAGCGCACATATTCGTTATTGATTAAATAAAGTTTATGATGAAAGGATAAAGGAGAAATTGTGTATAGAATTATCAATGGAAAAAAAGATATAGGTTCTCTTATTAACTATAAATTAATAATATCTACAGTTAAAGGATTAAAAATTACTAATATTTAGACATTTTGAAGTAAAAAAAAATAGTGAAGAATCAATAGTATAAAGAAAGTAGTTCTCTCTTAGGAAGTAAGGCAAGAACATTTCACTCAAGAAACCAGTATATCTAGGCAAGGAAGAGGACTCAGTTGGTAAAGGGTTTACTATTTAAACAAAAGGACCTGAGTTCAGTCCCTAGTACCTATGAGAAGACACCAGTTCATACCTTTATCCCCAGCACTGCTAAGGCCAGACAGAAGGGTCCTTAAGGCTTGCTGGCCAGTCTATCTAGCTGAATATGGAGTTCCATGATTAGTGTGGTCACCCATTCTCAAAACAGAAAGTGAAGAGCAATTAAGAAATACACTCAGTGTTGACTCCTGGACTTGGCTCATGTACCCATACATATACAGACACACATGTGCATGAACACATGAATACAGACATAGACACAAAATACCAGTTCATGTGTCTTGTTCCACATTACAAATAGGTTTGATGAAAATTAATATGGAAAAATGTATACTAGCATTGACAAGATATCATATGAAAGTATTAGTTATGTATATACACTTTCAATCCTCATTACTTTTGTTTATTCTAAAGGAGACCATTTGGTCATGCTCTACTGAGCAGTGAACACAGTGAATACAGTTGATCTATATATCTATATATCTACCTATATCTATATCTATATCTGTATCTGTATCTATATCTGTACCTATATCCTCTCTCTCTCTATATATATATGTATATACACACATATATATATATATATATATATATATATATATATGTTTGGGAGCAGTATAAATCAAATCCAATTCTGATTTTTATTTGAGATGCATTCGAAATCCTGAAATCTACTTAGATCAATAGTATCTAGGGAAAAATGATAAGACTAGTTCTGTTCTGGCCTTATTTGTAATCATTTTGTTAAAATTCTAAGTATTATAATTATCTTTTAGAAGAATTAGATCAGAAGTTTCTGTTGCTTCCTACACTTAACGATACTTCTGGGTGTGTACACCTGTGATATTGAATCATGGTAGATGGGGTCAGAGCAACAAAAGTTCAAGCCAGCTTTGTTTATATTAAGAACTCGATGCCAGTCTGGGCTACCTAAAATCCCATCTCAAGGAAAGAAAAGACCAAGAATTTAAACATCCTTTGGCTACTGGTTTTTAATCTCAGATGAGTGTGAATTAACAGAGGCCCATGTTTTTTCTGCACACCATTTTTCTTTAGTGGGGGGCATGTTAAGCTGGAAGAAGATGTGGATCTTGGCTATGTGGAAGATGGGACACCCTGTGGCCCTCAGATGATGTGCTTGGAACACAGGTGTCTTCCTGTGGCTTCCTTCAACTTCAGCACTTGCTTGAGCAGTAAAGCAGGCACCGTGTGCTCAGGAAATGGAGTAAGTGTCAGAACCTCACCCAGAAAGCCTGTCTTCTATGTAACAGAAGTAGATATAATCCTGGAACATTTTCTTAATTAGACAGTGTGACTATCCATGTTTCTGGTTGACATGTGAATACTAATTCAATCCAAGCTACTTGAATATTTTTGTTGTATCATCGAGAAAGGCTGAGAATAAGAAAACTAGTAATTTTCTTATTCAAACTCTCCTTTCTTCTTTCCTTATGCTAATAGGATGCCATGTAGTATAATGACAGGTTTCCTGCCTGTGATTTAGGAGATGGATTTTAGCAAACTACAGTAGAATTTGTTATTGTTGTTAAAGAGGGGAATGAAGAAGGAAGAGTGAGCCACTCTTTCTTGACTTAAATATATAGTTAAATATAGCCTGTAACTACTTAGGCCATTTGGGTACAGATGAATCATCCCTGACCAGAAATACTTGTAGCCATAGGAGAGTTTAAAACCTAGAAATAGTGAAATCATCAGGTGCTGTTTACGGGTGACCAGAAAGAGTGTTATTTTAGACGTGTTAATTCTGTTCGCTTGCAGTTACGCATTAGGTAGCACAGGTCTTATTTAAGTTGTGGGTCAGACACTCGTCCTCATGAATGAGCCCTCCATTCTCATGAAGAATTCCTTCCTAGCAGCTGTTTTGGTTTCTTTTCTGTTACCAAGTTCTATGATGTTTTTGCTGGCCTTACGTAATCTTTGACTTAACTGGTTGTATTATCCAATTAAGGCAGAGGACCCTGGTTTGGAATTTGAAGCACAAATCCTGTCTCAGTATCAAGTCCCGTGAACACTAATTAGGAGTCAGCATGCATTTACTTCTCCGTAGCAGGGAACTGACATTTCTTCTCCCTCTCCTTTGAATTTCAGGTTTGTAGCAATGAGCTCAAGTGTGTGTGTGACAGGCATTGGACCGGTGCTGACTGCAGCACCTACTTTCCTCACAGTGATGATGCTAAGACTGGCATCACCCTGTCTGGCAATGGTAGGTATCAACCTGCTAGTGTGTCCTATTTGTACACGACAGGAAAGCGACTTCCTCAATGGACACTTGTATTTGAGACTCTTTTTCTTTTATCATGACTCAAAAATGAATGCTACCTACGTAATGAGTGTGGTCGTGAAACCAATCATACTGATCAATTTGTAAGGATTTGTCATACTGAGTATAATTTAGATTGCTGACTTTGTCTTATTCTGCCCCACTTCAAAAGAAATTTCAAGCATTATAATTACCTGAGGCTATGAGCAGATCCTAGCATTTTAAATGTCCTCTTCGACAGTGTCACGCATGTAAACAGTGCGTTCTGGTCACGCTTGTCCTTCCCGCCCTTCCTTACCCTGCTCTCTCTCCCAGAAACCCCTTGTTCCCAGCGTGTTCATGCCTTTTCCATCCTGGTTTTCTTCCCTGACATTTCTTTTAAATGTCTGAGAGTGCAGTGGTGTCTCAGAGGCTAAGAACACCTGTTGCTCCTGAGGACAGAGGTTCAGTTCCCAGGATCCACAGGATGGATCAACTCCACTGCCAGAAGGGCTGACACTCTCTTCTCGCCTCATCTGACACCAGGCAAAACACTTGTGAACATAAACTTATTCAATTTAAGTGGATTGTTATAAACTTTTGAGCTGAAAAAGTTTTTTTTTAAGAGTCTTTTTTTTAAACTTTTTTTAAATTTTATTGGATATTCTCTGTGTTTACATTTCAAATGTTATCCCCTCCCCCACCCCCTCCCATCCCCCCTCCCCCTCCCCTTGCTTCCAGTCTCATTTCCATAGTCTAGACTTTGAGAAGTACAGAAGCAACGTCCTTGGCCGAGGTGGTAGGATTGAAGACATAGGTCAGACATGAAGTTCTAAGATCACAGTTGGCCCGAGAATAGAAGAGGAAGCTAAGCGAAGGCAGTTAAAGAGCTCACACTTTAGAGATAAAGTTTTTTCCCCGAAACAACCACATCATTTCGTTCTTGTTGTCCTCAGACTGCAGTGGTAGATGGTCACGTGGCAGTTGCTCCCAAAGTCAACGTGAATGCAAGTGTTTATAGTACCTGGAGCATAGTGACTTTTGTTCTGTTTTTAATTATTTTTGTTCTATCATATATTAAATTATGACTGTTCCTATCAGTTGCTGGGTGAAGCCTCTCTGATAATTGGGCTAGGTCACCATCTATGACTATAGTAGAATACTATTCAGCATCATTTCATTGACTTAATTTTTAACCACTCATGTTTGATCCTATGCTAGGTTTCTGGGCTACTCGGCCTCTAGATCCTGGCTCCCCAGGCACTGTCAGGAGTGGGCTTCCTCTTGTGACCTGGGTTTCAGGCTGGGCCAGTCAATGGTTGGTTCTTCCCATAATTTTTGAGCCACTTCAAGTCCTACACATCTTGAGGACAAGACAAATTGTATGTTGAAGGTTTTGTGGCTGGGTGGGTGTCTTAATAACAACACTGGAAGCCTTGCCTGGTCACAGAAGATGGCTAGTTCAGGCTCTGTATCCTCCATTACTAGGTGTCTTAGCTAGGGGTCATCCTCACAGAGTCCTGGAAGTGTGTGTCACACTACGTTTCTACCTCACCCTCGAAATGCCCTGCAGTTCCAGTTGTTGCTCCCAAAACTCTCTCCCTCCATCCTCCCCACACCTGACCCCCCACCTGCCCCTAGTACACCTCCCATCCCTATTCTGTTTCTTCTTCCCAGGGTCATTCATACCTCCCACTTGAACCTTTTCTTACTTAGCCTCTCTGAGTCTGTGGATTGTAGCATGATTATCCTTTATAGCTCATATCCACTTATAAGGATTATCTTTCTTAGTTCCATCTATTTGTCTTCAAATTTCATGATGTTACTTTTTTAAAAACCACTGAGTAATACTCTGCTTGTGTAAGTGTACCACATTTTCTTTATTCATTCTTTGGTTGAGGGATATCTAGGTGGGTTCCAATTTCTGACTGTTATGAACAAAGCTGTTATGGACATAGTTAAACTAGTGTCCTTCTGGTAGGATGTAACATTCTTTGGGTATATGCCCAGGGTGATATAGCTGGATGTTGAGGTCAATTGATTCCCAGTTTTCTGAGAAACTGCCATATTGATTTCCAAAGTGGTTGTACACGTTTGCACCCCTACCAGCAAAGAAGGAGTTCTCCCCTTCCTTCCTCCACGCTCTTGCCAGCATGAGCTGTCACTTGTTATTGATCTGAGCCATCCTGAAAGCTGTAAGATGAAGTTTCAGAACAGTTTTGATTTGTATTTTCCAATGGCTGAGATGTTGGACATTTTTAGGTGCTTCTCAGCCATTTGAGATTCCTCTACAGAGAATTCTCTGTTTATCTCTGTGCCTCATTTTTATCTGGCTTACTTGGCTTGTTGGTGTCGAGTCTCTTGAGCATTTTGGAAATTAGCACTTAGTCAGATGTGGAGTTGCAACAATAGTTGCCCATTTGCTAGGCTGCTCTTTGTCCTGTTGAGTGTCCTTTGTCTTACTCTGCAGTTTTGCCAGGTCCCATTTATCAGTGGTCAGTCCTAGTGCCTCCCCTGTTGGCATTCTGTTCAGGAAACTGTCGTCTCCTGTGTGAATGCCATCAAGATTATGTCTCACTCCCTCTTCTATAAGTTTCAGTGTATCCCGTTTTATATTGAGGCTCTTGATCCACTTGGACTAGAGTTTTGTGCAGGGTGATAAGTATGGATCTATTTGCATTTGATATTAGTGGTGTTTTCTTATTTTGTTTTTTTGGGTTTTTTTTTTTTTTTGGTTTGGTGTGTGTGTGTGTGTGTGTGTGTGTATGTGTGTGTGTATTTCTTTAAGGGATTTGTTCGTTTCCTTTTCAAAGTCTGTTATCTTTATAATAATGGATTAAAGCTCATCTTCTTATACTTTGGCTTTGTTAGGATATCCAGGGCTTGTAGCAGGATGCCTGGGCTCTGGTTGTACTGTATTGCCCTGGCTCTTGTTGATTGTGTTTTTAAGTTGTCCCTGGTGTTGGCTGGTTGATAATGGCGGCAGCAGGACTATGCAGGAACACAGGGAGAGCTCAGCTGACTGGGCCACAGACTGCCTGGACTGACTGTGTGGTAATTCCCAATCTCTTTGTGAAACTGTCCTTGGAAGAAATGTTTGTGCAGGATTATTTCCCTGCTTTGTCCTAAAGACTCCTCAATAGCTGGTTGAGGTGTGTTTCTTGTATGCAGTAGAATGAAGGATCCTGATTTCGTTCATTTTCTTAGCCTGTGTCTTTTTATTATTGGGGAATCCAGTTCATTGATATTGAGAGATATTAATAACCAATGGTTGCAAATTTCTACTATTTTGGTGGTGGTGGTAATAGTGCAGGTTGTGTGTGTGTGTGTGTGTGTGTGTGTGTGTGTGTGTGTGTGTGTGTGTGTTTGTGTGTGTGTGTGTGTGTGTGTGTGTGTGTGTGTGTGTATTGCACTTCTTCAGATTTTGCTGGTGTGAGATTATTTATTGACTTTTCATGGGTATAGTCATTAGTATCCTTGGTATTTTCTAATACTCTCCGTAGATCTGGATTTGTGGGTAGATAATATTCAAATTTGTCTTTGTCATGAAGTATCTTGTTTTCTCCATCTGTGATAATTGAAATTTTTCTAGGTTTAGAAGTCTGGGCTGGTACCCATGGTCTCTTAGAATATGCAAGACATTTTTCAACTTTTAGAATCTCAATCAAAGAGTCTGGTGTAATTCTAGTAGGTCTACCTTTATGTTACTTGGGTTTTGCCCATTGCATCTTTTAATATTTTTCTTTGTTCTGCATGATTAGTGTTTTGATTATTATGTGGAAGTGGGGGTATTTCCTTTTCTGGTCTAAATTATTTGGTGCTCTGGGAAGTTCTCATGCCTTTATAGGTATGTGCTTCTGCAGGCTATGACAATTTCCTTATATGATTTTGTTAAAAACATTTTCTGATTTTTTTGGGATGGGGTTCTTATCCTTCTCTGTTCCTATCTTTCTTAGGTTTTGGTCTTTTAGTAGTGCCCCAGATTTCCTGGATGTTTTGTTTAGGAACTTTTTGGACTTAACATTTTTTGATTGATATATTGAAGTTTTCCATTGTAAACTTTTACACCTAAGAGTCTCTCTCCCATCTCTCTTATTCTGCTGGTGATGCTTATCTCTGTGGCTCCTGTTTTCCATTCTCAGGATTCCCTCAGTTTGTGCTTTCTTTACTGTTTCTATTTCCATTTCCTGGCCTCGATTAATTTTATTCATCTGATAAATCAACTGATTGTTTCTTCTTGGTTTTCTTTTAGGGATTCATTTCCTCTAATAGTTTGTATTTTGCTGGATTTTTTAAAAAATTTATTTTATTCACTTTGCACCCTGATTTCTTCCCACCCCTCCCATTTGGGTACCCCTCCCAAGCCTGTCCTCCTATGCCCCTCCCCTTCTCTTTTGAGAGTGTAGGTCCCTGATGGGTATCCCCCCATTCTGGCACACCAAGACTCCGCACGGATAGGCACATTCTCTCCCATTGGGACCAAACAAGGCAGCCCAGTTAGATGATCTTTCTTGGATTTCTTAAAGGGATATTGGGTTTTGTTTGTTTGTTTCCTCTTTCTTTTTTTTTTTTTTTCTTTTTAAGGACCTCTATCAGCTTCAAAAACTCAGTTTTGAGGTCATTTTCTTGTGTTGTACTTCAGCTGAGTTAGCATGTCTAAGACTCTGGTGCTGACGTATCACCCTGGCTGTTATCATTTGGCCTTACACTGACCTCTAGACATCTGGGTTTGGGGTAATGACAGGTTGACATGCTGATTTCTGAGTTTGTCTTTGTTGGATGCTTTCCCCTTGGTTTCTGCTTCCTCTCTGGTCTTCTGGCCAAAGTGACCTACAGTACTGGTTCCCATCATCTGCAGGTGCAGCAGGTGTCTCTGCAGGATTTTGGTAGCATACATGACTTCTGGGGTTAGGGGTGCTGGCATTGCTTCTGGGATTCTGGGAACTGGCCTGGCCTCTGGAGTTCTAGGTACCTATGTGGTCTCAGGTTCTATGTGCTGGCATGGCCTCTGGGAGGGCAGCACCTTCTGCAAGAGTTGTTGCCGGAGATATGGAGCCATGGGTGTGGGGTGTCATGGGTACAGCAGGGTGGGCTCTAAGAAGTGTGTGTTAGTGGGAGGTGGGCAGTATTTTACAGGCTGAGGGTGTTTCTAGTAGAGCAGGCCTCAGTAACTTTTCAAAAGACAGTATTTAGATGTAATCTTTGAAGTTTATTGATCCTTGTTTAAATCCAAGAAAAGGAAGGGTGGATAGACATGCTAAGTCTTAGTGTAAAAAAGCCAAAGCCTTTTTACAAAACAGATTAATATTATCAGCATGATGTTTATAGACCTAGAGAAGAAAATTACTGAATGTCATATCACTAATCTTCCTTCTTGTTTTCCCTTCTAGGTGTTGCTGGCACTAATATCATAATAGGAATAATTGCTGGCACGATCTTAGTGCTGGCCCTCATATTAGGAATAACTGCCTGGGGTTATAAGTAAGTCAAATATCTTAGTATTATTACCATCAACGTGTACCTTAAATTTTCAGTAAGAGCTGGAGAGGTGTCTCAGTAAAAGTACCAAGTGTTCTTGGAGAGGGCTCATTTTCAGTCCCTAGTATCAGTGCTTCGTGGCTCATAAACACATATACCTCCACTTCCAGGGGATCTGACACCATCTGCTAGCTTTCGTATGTATCTGTACGCAAATGTGAGCGCTTGTACACACACACACACACACACACACACACACACACACTCACAAGAGGGTCAGAGAGACAGAGAGGCAGAGAGAGACAGGTAGAGAGACAGAGACAGAGATGGAAAGAGACACAGAGAGACAGAGACATATGGAAAGAGACAGAGAGAGAAAGGAAGGAAGATAGAGATTTAGAAGTGTTTTAAAGTGTAATTATGAAATATTTTGAGTGAATGTTAGCTGGAAGGTTGTATATCATTACCTAGCCCAAGAGTCAGTGATTACCCAGCCCTGGTGTGGTTAGAAGTAACAATTAGTTATCACATTTTCAATTTCCAACACCTCTCTCCCTATTCTGAATGTTCTGTGTGTGTAAGATCAGTGCAGTGACGTGAGTGAATGCACACTGTGTCTGTACATCACGCTAGCGGCAAAGACCTTGCGTCGTTCATAGCCTTGAGTACTGATGAGTTTCTTCCTGTGAAGGACACACTCTTGTGAGACTCACTCTTAAAATTCGGTTTCCTCCTTAAGCTTCAAAACTCATCATAAAAATTTTTCTTTTAATATTTAAAAGTCGAGAGTCATACCACATTCGAATATTTAGTAGCCTTAGCATTTGCTAAGTAAATGTTCCCAAACAGTTCTGTATTTACTATTTAAATTTTCCCTTTGGAAGACTTAAAATGTAAATTTTTGTTTAGTATTTCAGTAAATATTTAATATTATGGTTTAAATGTAGAGTAAACATTTGATTCTTGGGTTAGTTTTCCCATTACTGGGGAAATATCTGAGGAAACAACCTAAGAAAGAAGAGGTCATTGTGGTCGATTTGAGAGGCTCCTACCTACTGTCATGTGGTCACATTGCTTTGAGCCAAAGGCAGAAGCCCACAGTGGAGAACATGAAGTGGAGGAAAACTGCCCACCAAACCAAGAGCTCACCACTACAGTGATCCCTCTGCCCCCACACTACTGAGAAATGGATACAGGAATGGGTTAGTCCATAGATGACGTCAGAGCTTCCAAAATCTGAGCACCTTCTAAATATCCAATGCTGCATGAGAACCATGCACTTAACATACAAGCTCTTGTGGATATTCAGATCCAAAATATAATGGTTCTTTTCAATATTTCAACTTAAAATTGTGTTTTGTTGACTCTAGTAATTACCCAGTCAGTGCCCTAGCCCCAGGGTCTTCCATGTGAAAGATCCAGCATCTAGATGTTAACCTCATTTAATAGCATTCTCTTTCCTGGGTCAAATTCAAATCACTAAATTGGGAATTAAAATAGCTTAGATTTGGGGCCATAGAGATGGTTTAGCAGTTAAAAATATGTACTGCACTTACAGAGTTCAGTTCCCAACATCCACATCAGGCAACTCGAAACCACTTTGTCTCCAGCTTTAGGGGATTTGACAATGTCTTCTGACCTTGGAAGGCTCATGGTCTCCCATGCACATACTCACAGCATACACACACCACACCACATGCACACACCCCTCCCACACACAAACTGATTTTAAATTTAACATTTACTCTGCATTGGGTCATTGTATTATATGGCTTGTGTGCTGCCATCATTAAAGTTTAGGAAGCCATTCATGGATGGCTATATTAACAAAACCAGACAACATAATAAATTAGCATGGTTCTTGAACTGGAGAAGGAGCTCACAGCATCAGTCTGGGCTTTGCCCTGGTTGAATTGGTACCTAGCTCTGTATCAATTTCAACAGATTCTGAATGCATTTGAACATCTTGTACACTTGCATTTGTGAAGTGTGATTTAGGCACTTGTAAACTTGGCTGTCTGAAAGGAAAGCCTTTCTTCATGCCACAAATAAATGAGCTTTGTCTTGTGATATTCTTTCTCAACTTCTCTGATGTAGGACACACATAATAATGCCTTTCACAAGCGCTGATGTTTTGCTATTGCTCAGTAATTTTACTTGGTTACATAAAAATTGTTCTAATATGTGTCACTTACTGATATATGTGGATATTTCATTTGCGTGTTCTTGGAAAATAGTATTCCTTATAAAACTTGAAACCAAAACCTGCCTATTGCTAATGAAATTATCTTTGTCTGTAGACATTGGCTGTTTTCCTCAGGCGAGTTACATTTTTTTTCTTTTAGCATTTCTAAATTTATACATTTTAAAAATCAATGAAGAAAAAAAGATCTTGTTCGTATTCTAGTATCCCTCTTAGAAATAACCTAAAATCAAAATTTTAGAGTTTTTTCAATTATTCAAAATATGCTTGTTTGGGTTTTGTTTGTTTTGTTTTTATGACAGGCTCTTACCCCATAGTCCTGGCTAGCTTTGAACTCACTGTAGGGCAGACTGACGCTGAACTCACAAAGATCCACCTGTTTCGGAGTGTTAGGTGAAGGTGCCCATGTTATGCCTGATTGTCAAGGATAGGACACTAAATGACTCAGTCACCTGACTTTCTAATATGCCTTTAGATTATTGACATTCAATTACATCAAGATGGAAAGCCAATGTTTAGCTTAGTTTATTATGAAAGTCATGTAAGTTTATTTTAGGTCATGGTCAAATCAAGACTCAAAATTAAGCTGAGAGCAAATACATGCAGTATTAAGCTTGAATAAGCTGTTACTAATACCCAGGAAGGACCAGCTTTATTTTAATTGACCATACATGATGAATATAGAACTCTGGAGCTATAATATAGAACTATGTTCTCCTACTTGAGCTCCTACTTGAGCTCCCTAGAGTGAGCTAAAGGTGCTGTAGTTGGATGTTTATATTTCAGTAGGAGAAAGGTAGGACTTATTTCTATGAAATGTACTTAATTTGTGTAAATAATTGAATTTTTTGCTATTTAAATTAGCATCCATTCTTCTGTATCTGTTAATTTATCATATATCTGTATCTCTATAATCTATCTACATATAGATATAGAAATATTTCACATATATGTGAAAGCCTATATCTAATTGTCAAGGCTGGAGAGATAGCTTAGTAGTTGAGACTATTAGCTCATCTTCTAGAGGGCCCATTTTCAACCTCAGTTGTGAGTGGTCGTCTGGCTTCCATGAGTACTGCATGCACATGTTGCATAAACATACATGCACACAAACACCCACACTTATAACATAAAAATAGCTAAATAAAAGATTGGCTCCAGATCATTATTAAGCATTTGGTATAATGAAACTGATATTGAGAAAACAGTTCATTTGAAATTATTACAAGCTAACTTGTGCTTTTAAGGGAGGGAGTCAGTTAAGCTGGGAACATGGCTCCTTGGTAGAGTGCTTGTTGCTCTTGCAAAAGATCCAGATTTGGTTCCAAGCACCTACATAACCATCTGCACCTCAGTTCTGGAGGCTTAACTAATGTCTTTTGGCCTCCAAGAGCACTAGGCATACACATAGTATAGACACATAATACAGGCAAAACACAAATGTACATAAAATAAAAGCAAGTACATCTTTAAGATTAAGACACAACGGTTTAAAGTGGGTAATTGTTTGACAGTATTGTCACTTTGGTGTTATCTCTCCTCTTGATAAAGGGAAATTTTGTGTATGTTCCTCATTTTAATCATACAGGTCAAATTCCTCTAGGGAAGATGGTTCAGGCGATGCTGGGGAGGGGTTGTTTTTAATGCTCTGCTCATGTACTTCGTAGGCAACTAATGCTTTGTTTTTGGTTTTGTTTTTCTTCTATGAACAGAAACTACCGAGAACAGAGGTATGTGATGACAGTGATTTGAGTGTATGACTGAAAATTGTAACCCTTTGTGTCACTGTTGGAATTCATACATGCAGTTTCAAGTGGGTTTTTGTGTTTTATGTAATAATGATCTTGACCGATTATGATTTTGAAATAACAGTTGACATCGTTATATTTAATAGCAATGTATATACAGAAACAGATTTTTTTCATCAGAAACAAACCTTCCTTATGTTAAGTTGTCATGTTTGTTTACATTGGTTTATCAGTTTTCCTTCATGTTTATAATACCTAATTAATACTGTCTGAGAGAACTTATTTCTGTTACTGTTGTGGTAGTAATTATTTTCATAACTTACAAGGCTTATCATTTGTTGATATCGAGGAGATGTTTAGCACTTGTGAACCTTTAAGAAAGAATTTTTATATGACTTGATAATCATAAAAATTGCTAAAGAGGGAATTTGTATAGTTAGAATTTCTGAGCATTCATGCCTCCTGTGCTATGATTAGGTAAACTCCATAGGATGTCACACACCAATGTAGCAGCATAGCCTTATCTGTCTCCTTTAGCAAATGGTACAGAAAGAGACAGGGCATCCATGATTTTTATAACAATTGCTGGTTTTGTCTGCATTGACAGCACTGAGATTGACATTCCACTTCTCACATTTCTAAAATTATCCTACTTGCTGTTGGTACCAAAACCCCAACTGTTACCTTGGGAACTGACAAACAAGCCCACACCAGGTATTACACATCACATACTCTTTAGGTCTGGGTTCAGAGTATTTGTGCAGATCCCTGCTAAGTTTTCCTTTGTCCCATTGAGTGCCACTCACAGTTTAGGGATAGATAATGATAAATGTGGTGAGACCTTTTCAGACTCTCTCCATGGCTGATGAAACGCAATGATGTTCAGTGTGATCGTTCTCAAGGGAGAAAGCAACAAGGGGCGGATGCTAGATCAAGGAGTTATTCACTGAAGAACCTCTCTGGTTCTTCTTTGGGGCATTGTGCATTAGAGGGGAAACGGATGGGCCATCAGACACAGCATCGGTCAGTGCTTTTTCAGTCTTCTGAAATTATCCACAGACTTTAATAAAGACCCATCTAGTTCCAAAGATGCCAGGGACTAGAGGCAAGAATTTCTAAATTATTTTTACTTTAAAATAGGATTGCCTCCGTGGTTCTATGGTGGTAGAACCTACTGAAAAGAAATTAGTCATCAATCTACTCTTGTGGTATATATATATATATATATATATATATATATATATATATATATATATATATATATATATATATATATATATATATCTTGTTTCGCATATTTATATATAAAATAGTCCTTCCGTGGCATATTGGAAAGACTGGGAATCATGGAACTGTGGGGTCACAGTGAAGCCTCAGATGTTCAGTCTTTGGAAAGATGACTACTTAGATTATTCTTTAAAACCTCTAGGCAAGAAAACCTCTACGTTTTCTCCCGAGTCAGTCTTAATGTTTCTTGAGGAGAAATTACATAGACCATGACAGCTGTATTTACCACAAGAACTGGAAAAGTCAGTTTTCAGTCATGTTTGCAAATACAAATAGGATAAGGAACATTTGCTGAACTTAGATTTACAAAGCATCCATATTTGGTTGGATTGTTTCTCCGTGTTTGAAATAACCACACATGACTGCGATCAGTGAAGAACATGATACTTAGGCCTCATCTCTGTCCTGTTGTTTCACTTCACATAACGTCTCTCTCCCAACACCCTTTATCTCTCATTTGTTTTATCCATTTCATTTTCTGTTCATGAACTCCCCACCTTTTCTCTCCCAAATCTTTCTTGGTTTCTTTCTTTTTTTTACATTCTTTATATTTCAGTGATATTCATTATCTGTCAACATGGTTATCAACCTTATATGATCTTTCTCGAAACAAGAGAGTAAATCCCTATAAGGGACAGCTCAAACACTAGCCAGGGGATGGAGAAATGTCTCCTTCACACTGAGATAGTGACCTGGATATTTTTTCTCACTGATTTCAATTTTTGAGTATGCATTTAACTCGATGGGACAAATATCACTATTCAATAAGAAAGTCAAATTTCTCTTATAATTTGACCGTTTATAAGAAAATCTTTTTTGATGTTGAAATTTGTAATGGTTAATACCAGCTGGTTTATCACTGTGAACATGTTGTCATCTGAAGTAGAATAAAAACAGTCAATAAGCGTGTAAGTGGTAGATGCAGGGAAGTAGTTATATTGTTTGCATAGTCTGCCTACCCAAAGTCATTACATTATGGGTATATTTCCTTGTTTCAGCAAATAGAGAGTCCTTTAAATATTCTATCTAATAAAGCATATCAGTTCAACCTAGAGGTTGTATATGTAGAGAAAAAAAGATACCCTGTAATTAATGTAGGAAAGGTTGGTTTTAGTTTTTGTTTTTGAGGAAAAGGTATTCAGTTACAAAGCATCTTTTTCTTTTGGTAATTATTTATATAAATATGCATGTATCTAAAATATTTTTATAATAAATATACAGAAAGTTTCCCATTTGAAAAATTAGCACTTGACAGTCCAAATAATTATTTTCAGGATCCAAATTGGGAAATATAAAAGCACTAAGAATCTTGAGATAAAAACCATAAAAATAGGTCAACAACTAGAAAATGAAGTACAATTTTAGGAGCTCATGTAGTTGGCTGTGATTTTTTTATAGCAAATGTTATTTTGTGGATCACAGGAACCTGGTATTCTCTCTCCTCACTAAAGCAAGAAGTAGTAGTCTGCTAAAATATAATGGATGTTGTAGAAAGAATAAATGTTTAGACAGTGAAGGATGTCCATGACTCTTCAAGCTGTAAGGAAATTGATCATCTGTTGCTAGCATTCACCATGTAAGGGGAGTTACTTCCATTGTAGGATTTTAAGGTGACTGCTAAGAAATAATACCATAATTCTAGAGACTTTTAGGGTAAAGTCACTTGTGCAGTGGCCAGAATGGTAAAGGAAGAAGTGTCCCAGAACTATTAAACTGAGATGTTTCTAACTTCACATCTGATTCCATTATTTGATGACACCTCTATCAGTCAAGTTTGGGGCTAGTTTTAGAAACTAGTTTACTGAAATTTTTTTCCCTTAATTAATGTATGGAGATCTAGGGAAAAAAGTCATACAGAGTGAAATTAAAGTACATACTTTATTTATATCAATTTAGCAATCTTTTCCAGATTTGTAATCTAGGAGTGTAAGTTATCCAAATGATGTAGGATCTTTAGTCAGAAGCAATTAAGCACTTTATCCGTTCAACACCTTGGGACTTAAAAAATCAAGGGAACATCTGAAAAGGGGTTTTGAGTGTTAAAACTTAGTATCTGCAGACTAACTAACTGAAACTGAATTGGAAAGAGACTTAGGAACTTATGCTGTTGTTGGAGACTTTTTGGTGTGTACCTGTTGGAAATCCTTATCTGTCCCTAGCTTTTGATACCTCCACCTTAGCATGAGGGAAAGTGGTCGAGATTTGGAGGCATTTGGGTATTTGAGGCCATGCATCAAATAACTTGATTGGATGTAGGCAGAGTTGTCTGGGGGTGGTGTGGGTATTGAATATGTCTTTCCAGTTCCTATAGGAGAAATAGGGAGACTTCTTGACTCATCTAGAAGGATGCAAGTGGCTTCAGTCTCAGCAGTGCAGGTTAAGCAGATGGCCCTGTCTTTCCCTCCTGCTATGGTGGAGATAACCAACTGTGGCCACCATCTGTCATAGATGCTTCTCCATAGTCCTCCAAGGAGCTCAGCTACTCTTCAACCCTTTCTTCCTCTAATACATTCCTTCACACATTCTGCTGTCTGGTGCAAAGATTCAAATTTGACTCATTTGAACTCCCTTTAAATAATGAAGCTGCAAACTGGATGCCAAATTCTAATGATATTGATTCGGATTTAATTGTAGAAGACCAGTAAGCAATACAGTCTTTTAAAATGGAATCAAGGTTATAGTCACCCTGTATTTCAAATGATGAAGAATTTATTTATCACATTTGAAAAAAAAAAGAAAGAAAGAAAGAAAACCTGCTTCATTTGAGCAAGGAATGTGGAAACACATCTTCAATATCATTTTGAAAGACAGAAGCTATTGTAGTTAACATCTCCAGGTGGAATGAGGTTGCATTGAAAATAACTCATCTTTCCATATTTCTCCTGAAAAAAAAAAAGGCTTTGTTCACCCAGCGTACAAAGTCTCTATGATTATATCTCTGACCTCCGCAGCTGGAATGAGTTGAACTTGTCGCATTAATTAATAACCTCATGTGTTATAAATTTGATCATGTAGACCATTATCCCCCCTCCCCTTTTCTTGAAATAATATTTGTATATGTCTGTGTTCATGTGTGTGTCTTGTTTTCTGACTCTGAAATGTTTATTATGCCTTAGACAGTTACCCCAGGGAGATTATGTAGAAAAGCCTGGAGATGGTGACTCTTTTTATAGCGACTTTCCTCCTGGAGGCAGCACAAACTCAGCATCTAGTTCTAAGAAGAGGTCTGCTTTTCTGTCGCATTTTCAGATTTCCACCTGTTCCATCACACATTATTCCATTAGTCAGAACATTTCATTATTTTGCAGCAGGTTTGATTACTTCTTCCTTCTTTCTTGAATGTTAAAATAGTATCCCTTGTTCTTTGATGACTCTACTTCAAAATGCCATATGCTCAGGACCAGTTTTCATATATACATATATATATTTTTAAAAAAAAAATCAGGCCACAGAATTGAAACAAAATCAAACAACTCTAAATCCATGGAGAAACCCCACGGTTTTTCCTGTCGTGTTGCACGTGGCTCAAGAAATTGAACATAGTATCAGCAACATTTCTACGTGGTGAGCTTTATGTCATGCTTGGTAGTCAAAGAAAAAGGGTACTGTCATGCTTCAATTAAGGCAATTAAGATAAATTGATAATATAAGTGCTGCATTGAATAGTGTTTAACTTTGTATGTTTCAAAGCTAAGCTTGCTGTGAAAAAAAGATTGCTTCTCTGTGAATCATATATTTTAATATTATGATTTTCTGCAATGTAGACTTTATGACTTTCATTTTAGTTTAAAATTAAGTATGATTGATATTTTCCCAAGTTTTGTAATAGTATAGGTAGGATGACTATATTATTTATGTCTCAAACTCTAATGATATTTTCTTGTTCTACCATCTTAAGATGTCTGATACCTTTTAAAAGTCTGCATGCTGACTAATCAGTTGACAATAAATTGATTAGAAAAACTAAATCAGGTTTCACAGGGTGGAACCTGCCTTCACATTAAAAGGAATTAAAATATTCTTAAAGAAAAAATGTTAAGTTTCCATTGAGGTTTAAAGGATGGAGAAGAAATCTCAGATGATTCACTCAACTCTGGGCACACTGAAGGGACTGGTTTACTGAGAGGCAACATGGTCTCTTCTGCTAGTCTGTGGAGTGGATGCTCTGTAAAACAGTCTGCATGATACTCAGTCTCTAGAGACACTGAATGTGAAGGAACACAGAACAGTTAATCACTGAGAACTTTCTTCAGTACATTTCTCTAGATAATTGAACTCAGAGCAAAAGGAGTGTTGCTTTTGAGTTGGGAATATGTCCCATAGCATACACTTTATAGAGTATAAAGATACACTTTTAATGTATTAGTGAGGACTTGTTGGCTAAGAGAAGATGACTGAGTATCTACTAGCACTCTCTGATACAAATATTTTCTTGGTCAAGTACAGGTTTTTAAATAAGAGGAAGAAGAGAAGGAATCAGTGGGTTCCAAGAACACTCACTGGCCATTTGTACGAAATACAAATTTCTTTGTAACTAGAAAATTATGTTGAAAAAGTACGAACATACGAAAGTAGATGTGTTAACTGTGCCAAGTTCTGTTTGTTTTTGGTCAGAACAGTACTTTTCCAGTTGCTGCTATTAGTAATTCATCAGAATGTTCCTCGGGAACGTGGCTTAAGCATAATGTTATTTTCCACAGTTCCCAAAGGAGCTTTAAGATGCATGGGAGTAATTCCCCAGAGTTTGGAAAATATTACTATAGGTTCTGATACCTAGTCTGTCAAGTTAGGCTTCAGACTATGTTTGTCACATTCTTTTTTTCCTTATAGTTTAAGGTAGGTGTACTGATTTTGATTCTTATAGATAATTCGTTTAATAATGGTAAGGATAGAACTAGCAGAAGGGCTCAATGGTACATGGGCTTTGTGAGAGATATCTCCATGATAAACATCTGATTCATCACAGTGATCAGTTACCTAACATGCATTATGTTCATCAGGAGCATATTTGTTTAGAAAAATACCATCTCTCAGATAATAATTTTATTAATTTAAACACATATATTACTTCAATAAAGTCAACAAGGTTCAGTTGAGCAAATTTCATGTAATCTCTTAAAAGTCCATGTTCTCATGATACTTGAATGGAAATCATTGCTTTACAATTAAGAAACATCTATGGTGGTACCCCATTATAACTCTGCCACTGGGGTTATGTGACTGTAATACTTGCTGAACTTGCTTTGTGGTTTCTGTGTTCTGGAGATTGTGAATTGGCTTGCAGTACATCCGGATACTTTCCCATTTATGACTATTGTAATGGGGTTCCATTGTATTTGACTTTTCTTAAATTGAATGTTGTGTAAATCTGCCTTCTTCATGAAGACCCTCATGTTTTCTTCATTCTTTCATTTCAGATTTATTTATTTTTTCTTTATTTTAATGTACGGTAATGCTCAGAAACTTTGCTTAGTGATTCCAAAACATTGATCTGATATATTTTTTGAACAATATATAAATCTTTCTAATTGCAGGTCGAATGGACTCTCTCATTCTTGGAGTGAAAGGATTCCAGACACAAAACATATTTCAGACATCTGTGAAAATGGGAGACCTCGAAGTAACTCCTGGCAAGGTAGTGGACAGCATTCAGAATCTAAAACCTGTATTTCGGGTACCTGTAAAAATGTGTTCTTTCCCACAAGCCATTCAGCTCTTCTCCCAACAAAGAGGTTTAGCACAAGGGACCAGCTCTTTGCTTTTGTTATTCTTTGAAATTTCCTTGATGGGAGATCAGGGCTTCAGTAGCAAAGTAGGCAGGAGGAATTGGAGGGTCGTACAGATTCAGAGGCCCACATGCTGAGGCAATGCTGGTTATAAACTTTACCCTGTACAAATACAATCCAGTGAGACACAAAAACGATTATTTTTATATCAGCTGTAAATATTCTTTTTTCAGGTAACATGGGAGGCAACAAAAAGAAAATCAGAGGAAAAAGATTTAGACCTCGATCTAATTCAACTGAGTAAGTTGTACCTTTAATGGGAAAGGCATTAGAAGGTTCTGTGTATTTAGGATGAACTGTTAACTAATCAGAGAGTCAAAGAATCACCTGCCATGCCTCTGGACTTGGCTTTGTCTTTTTATTTCTCTTTACCCTATAAAAATTAACCTTGGCTTTTCTCTTTTACATAGGCATCTCCGCAACTGTACCCATACCAATATTCACTGATAGTGGGGTCTCACCCTTGCTGCAGGCTTGTCCTCCAGTCACCTGCCATTTTGGTGTTTTTGGTTTCCTTTGAAGGGAGTTATGATAGCTTTCCTTTCTTCTCATCACTGGGGTCCAGCCATTTCAAAGGGCCACCCTTCCTGTCCCCTGGAAGCATTAGGGAGACCCCTCACCGTATTAGAGCTTGCCAGTGCTCACACTGTGAAGCCACTACTCTAAGGTCTCCATGGCTGCTATCTAAGCATTCTCTCAGACTAATGGAATGAGCTTCCCTTTTAAGTTGTCCTCCGAAGGACATTTGAAAGACCATCTACCTAAACTTGCTCTTTACCTGAATAATTGTCACCAACCCAACCCTAACTGCATTAAATAATAGCCACATTTTTAGGGGGGTAGGGGGCGTGAAAGTTACACTTAAAGTCCTTTATAATGAAATAAGCATGATGCAGTTTTTGGTGTTGTTCTTTTCTTCACTTAAGAAAGTGCAAACAAAACAGAATCCACAAACCCTCATTCCCCTCCATAGGGTGAAGCACACCCTTAGTGTTCTTCCCACTAACTCTGACCCCTACCTACAGGTGATTATCCTTGCTGTTTCCAAGGCACCTAGAATTTTCTGTTCATGTCTCACTCTAGTGGTAGTTATGATTCTCAGGATCTCTGTATCATTTAAGAAAGTAGACTAGCAAGTGTTTGTGAACTGCTTATTAGACACTCATGGTAGCTTTTCCATCATATACCCTGCCTTTCTCAGTCTAGGAATAATAACATTACCCTGACATGTGGACCTTCCACCTGAATGGTAGTGTCTTGTAAGTGGCTTATCAACCTTTATTAGAGGATACTTTTACCTTAGAAATAATAGCTACTTCAAGTGATATCATTGCATGGTTCAGAATGGCATTTTAGAACTCCATCACAAATAACTAATTGACTAGAGTTTATCTTATGCATTCTCAAGGTGCTTGGGTGCTTTAGGACTCACTGCAGATAAACTCTTTCTGGAATGTTGTTTGGTTTGGTTTGCATGAGGCCACGTGGGAAGAGGGCTCCTTAGCTAATCCGGATTGCAGATCACAGATACAACTGTAGGGTGTTCTACGGAACTTCCTTTGTGTACTGCCCAGTGTTCTAACAATACTTCTATAGATAGACTCTGACAGCTCCTAAGTTGAAAAGTTCAGCAGTACATTGAAGCTGTGAGTTCAGGACCCAGAGAACATTTGGTAATTCGACAATATGCATATATTTTCTGGGGAAATCCTTTATTTTCTAAAAAAAAAAAGTGTATAGAACTCTGCTCACCTCATGATAAAATTATTATAGATATCCTTTAAGAAATCTTGCCTATGATATAATTAAGTTCTAATATTTAGTATGAGAGTGTATAATAGAAGTTTCTCAGTGAAGAAGAAAGGTCGCCTCATTTTTCAGAATTTTCTGAATTTGACTACATGACTCATGTTAATTAATTAGAGCCAAGTTTGTGACTCTTTCTTGTATGGGAACTGTCTATACATTTATACATACACACACACACACACACACACACACACACACAAAGTTCTGATACATAGACTACCAAGACTTAGCAGGTTTTATACTTTCCATATCTAAGTCACACAACTTGATAATAAAAAAAAAAAATACTGCCATCTGTGTGAATGTACTAGGAGCAGAGTCACCATAGCCACGGGAAGCATATCCTTTTTCTTTTTCATAAGAAGGACCCTTTCAGGTCTGTCATTTCATCATCCCCTTTAGTGCCACATCATCCGAAAGGATGATGAAAAATTGGGCCTGAATTAAAACATGCACCCCAAATGCATGCTCTGTAAATTAAAAAATAATAATAATAAAACACTAAATGTCCTCATGGTTTTATTGTCTTCCCACTCAAAGATTTTGCATCTTCCATGTTGTTGTGCATGATATAATTTTTTTTTGGCTTAGTCTTTGTATTATATATTGTGTTTTTACAGGAGGGAGCCCCAAGCACCTGAGCCTGGGCACTCCCTCGCCCAGACAATCCCATCCCAAGGCATAAGCCCAGGGGGCTCTGACAGCCCCCAGACAGGGAGTCTGGATCACAGGTCAGTCTCCACCTGCCCCTTCATGCTGGGCTGCCACTTAATCTTCCCCAAGTCCCTTCCTTGGCTGAGAGCAGGGTCATTTGATCTTTGACTGAGCCCCCATATCTGTTCAGTGGTACTCCTGGCCCAGTCAGCACCAGCTGGTTTCCCTCTGGCTTTTCATCCTGGAGAACACAAAGAGGTTCTCCTATCCTGGCCAATGCATTTTCTTTTTTGCATGTTGCATTAACAAGGCACGCTAAGTCAAGCCACCTAGGCAGGCTCATTGGAGTCTTCTAAAGGCCCATCCTCCCAGCCACCATGGCAGGCCCCCAGAGCTCTCTACAGCAGCTCTGAAGCAGAGGTCAAGGTTCTTCATAGAAGTCAGGCTATGTGTCTGGAACGTTCATGGATCGGCCATAACACCTGCCCTTTGAGTTTTGAAGACTGTCAGTGAAAGGAACAAAGGCTTCCCCCAGGAAGTGGCTTCCTGCCTGTGGGAAACTGACTGTGCTGTGTGGCAGTGTCTCCCCAGAGGATGGCTGCATGGGCTTTTCCAGAGTTACTCCGAGGCTGGCCGCTCGCTCTGTCAGCGACTGCACTTGCTTTTTGACTTTTTTTCTTACCGTTCGGAGTCTCAGTGGAAATGTTCATGCAAGTTTTCATTGGCTGTCTCTGTGAGAAGTGGGAGCTGGCAGTGGTTGTGGCTACAAGCAAAACTGACATGAGTTCCTCCTGAGTCTGGAGGCACCCTGTGGCAAAAATGGTCTTAAAAGTGTAAAAATCAACAAGAGCCTTTTTTCCAAGTGGAGTCTTTTTTTTTTTTTTATTGGAGTATCTTCTTTATGGCTAAAAAGGCAATTGGCTATGGAGAAATAACCTGATTTTGAATATAACTGGAAATATATTCATATACTTATAAATCTATTTATAAATTTATAAAAAACTGAAAGACTGAATCTGAAGGAGAAACAAATCTTAACTATTTTATAATTTTACCAGACTGGATTCCAAGTAAGTTTTATAGAAGCTGAATCTTCAAATAAGTCTTGTAGAGACAGCACGGGAGGAGCTACTTCTTTTAAGATGAGAAATTCCAGTAAGACCTCCAAATTCTTCCAGTGCTCAAAGGTCAAATTAGTGGTTTTGTAAGGGAATATGTTTTTATTTAGCTCCACAATTAAAGTCAAAGGAACTCTGAGGAAAACAACAGCTACACCTGCAGACTTACTGCCTTTGAGATTTGCAAGGTCATCCTGAAGGAGGGGCTGCCAGACCCACCAGGGAGGGGCTCCCAGTACTCTCTGGCAGCCATCCTTTTCGAAAGCAACTTCTAAGGGCCATTTCCCAACGCAACCATGAACACTTTAGTCTGGAGGCCACAAAGAGGAGGCTGGAACCTTGGGCCTTCCATTAAATCATTAAACCTAGCTTCAAGATCTTGGAGGCCTACTGGAACTGCGGCTCATGTGCTTGGGGACGCCTCCTGTCTGTCCTAGAAGCCAGTGGGAGAGCACTTGAAGCCGATTTCTGCTTTGTAGCCTATAAAGGGAACATGGCTTCTTTAAGTTGTCTCGAGGTTTTATGTGACTAAATATTAGACTGGAATTGCAGCTGTCCTGAAGATCCTCAAAAAGCACCAACATTATTTTAAAAGCAGGGAGCCAATTGAGTGGTGGCTTAGAAAAAGCCACTTTTGAGGTGGGGGAATGAGACTTCTGGTAACAGAGGGAGCCACTGAAAGAGTTTCTGGCTCACAGCGGGAGGCCACTGGAAGAGGCTTTTCTAGAAATGTAACGCGTGGTAGAGCTAGACCGCTGTGCGCCCATTCGCGCTGTAGCTGAGGTTACTCCTGTGCTGTTGTGTAGACTGCCCGTACTCACCCGGTCTCCATGCTGGTTTATCTGCCATAGCCGCTTGCATCTGGAGGGTGAAAACATCCAGCCTAAGCCTGTGCTCTGTGTTTTCAGATTTTCTATCTTGTTCTGCTTTCTTTGTTCCTTCCATTGCTCTCTGCAGGTATTTAAACCCATGGTTCAAAAGAGACTATAATGTAGCTAAGTGGGTAGAAGATGTGAATAAAAACACTGAAGGACCGTACTTTAGGTATTTTATAAATTAATTTTATCTCCTTTCTATACTCTTCCAGCACATACAAGTACTGTAGTGTGACTGGCATGCCTCTCTCTCTCTCCCTCTCTCTCCTCCCCTCCCTTCCTCCCCCTCCCTTCTTCCCTCCCTCTCCCTCTGTCTCTGTCTCTGTCTCTCTCTCCCTCCCTCCCTCTCCCTCTCTCTCTCTCCTCCTGTCCATTCCTCCCCCTCTCCCTCCCTTCTTCCCTCCCTCTCCCTCTGTCTCTGTCTCTCTGTGTCTCTCTCCCTCCCTCCCTCTCCCTCTGTCTCTCTGTCTCCCTGAATCTCTCTCTCCCTCCCTCCTTCTCCCTCTGTCTCTCTGTCTCTCTCCCTCCCTCCCTCCATCTCCCTGTCTCTGTCTCTCTGTCTCTCCCTCCCTCTCTCCCTCCCTCCCTCCTTCCCTCCCTCTCTCCCTCCCTCCCTCCTTTCCTCCCTCCCTCCCTCTCTCTCTCTCCCTCTCTCTCTCTCTCCCTCCCTCCCTCCTTTCCTCCCTCCCTCCCTCCCTCCTTCTCTCCCTCCCCCCTCCCTCCCTCCCTCCTTCCCTCTCTCTCTCTGAATACAAGTTCCTATAGGTAGAAAGGGGCCTCGTTCATTTGTTTCCTTGAGTGAGTCCAGCTCTCTTCCGGATATTTCAAATGAAGCCATTTGAAAGGGTTGCCATTTAGTGCATGTCCCTGCCCTGTCACCTTCTCGAGCTTTTTAGTAGCTTTCTCTTCATTTTATGCTGTGCAGTGTTCTATGGGCATGAAACATACCTTTCACTAATAAGCACTATTAACCTCAATGATTTAATTTCCATAATCTAAAAGTTCCATAGTGTATTTCCTTCCTGCTCATTATCTAAGAGTGCATAGGAGTGCATAGAAAATCGCAAGGACAAACGTGCAAAGGAACTAAACTGGAATGCTATTTCAAGCAGAATCAGTGATTTGATCGAACTGGAAAATGGTTGCGATATTATTGATCATATAATGCAGTGATTATATTGACCATAACATGCAGGGAGCTGAGCTTTCTTCGTCCTGTAGAGCCATGTGCTAGCAGTGAGGGCTGTGCTGGGAAGAGTCCCTTATGGCTTCTCAACCGAGCAGTGGGGAAGCCTTTCCTATGCTTCAGAAGCAGGAAACAGATAGGAAACACTCTCGACTAACAACGGCAGCTTCCTACATCCTAAAACCTAGCCTTCCCTCAGTTCCCTGAAGCTCACTCTGTATAACCTAAGTGATGGCCCAGTGGTAGATGTCCACTTTCCATCTGACTATTTTGTGGAAACTAATCCAAAGAAGAAAAACACTTGGTCGCTACCTCTTCTGAGCACAATTTGGGTCAGCATTGAATGGGTATGAAAATGTGCTGTGGGTATTTAGCTCTCAGCACCCACACAATGTGGACTTTCTCTTCTGTGTACCATTTAGTTTAGTCATGTATGGTTTGAGAAAATGATTAGACCTACCTGCATTTTAATCTGTTCCATAACTTTTGCATATACCCCAAGGACAGCATAACTCCTGCCTGCTCACAAAAAATATATCCTGCTTTTATAGCCCATCTTCCTCTCCTTCCCTATCCTCTGCTTACCCAACACCTCCCCACGCTGAACCTCAGATACACACACTTACATTCAAACATCCCACCTTCATATGTAGCTCCCAAGATGGCCAACATCAAGAACACAGGTAAGATGATTTTGATGTTATTCGGAATCTTGGCTCACCTGCAGTCCTGTTTTTTTCCCCTTTCTCTTATCAGGCTTGTGGGCAGATTGTAATTGTAAGGCAGATTTGTACCATCCGAGGACTTAAATCCGGATGAGTTTAGTCCTACATAGGTTAGGACTTTTATTTCTAAATTGACTTAGCATTTCCATAGGAGTAATTTGTTAAATGGTACCCCAGAAGAGTCTATTCACCTCCCCTGGTTGAACCGAGAAGTTGTTGTAACTCAAGAGAGCCACCAGATCTTGAAGCCAGCCCACCGAGTCTGCCCAGAAGCTGCATGACTGAGCACCATTTGGATGGGGAAATGCTTCTGCACCCCCAGTTGCACGAGCCAAGCTGTGAGGGCAATGTTAGACAGTTCTTTTATCTCATCTTTTGATATGAGATGTCACATTAGGAATTAACTATAAAATAATCTGTATCTTTATTTAAATGGCAAACCTCAGTGGGCAGTTGTGACTTAACTGTCCTTTTTGATTAGTAAGGGTTGTGCTGGGAACAGCTGAAAAGCAGCTCTAAATTTTGGTAGCAGTGGTGAATAATTAAAGTAAGTCTGAGCTCTGAGCACCATGATTCCGACACGGTAGAGAGGATTCCACCCAACTATCTGTTCAAAGCAATGCTCCCATATGCTTAGTGTGTTTACACCTACGCTTGGACTCACCAACCTTGTACTTGAGCTCTCTTGGCAAAACTACAGCTAAGGGCAAAGGTCACCTTCCTAATCACCCATATTGGGCTAGATGTATGATATTCTTACCAAACTGTAGTGGGGAGTTTGTGACTGCAGCAAACTGGTCCAAAATACAGTTTACCAACAGAAATGTACTGTTCATGAGCTATGGTGACACAGGGCAAGGCCTACAGAAGAGCTTCAGTCATGATTTTTTACCCAGCTCTCCTATGACAGTGCTCCCCCTAACTGCACTCTGCACAGAGGCCACTGGGAAAGTAGATAAAATCAAAGAGAAAGCATTGGCTCACATCCCCTGACCCTGGGAGCAGTACCTTTCAAGTACTGGGACACCACTTTTGGAGTCCCCAGGGGATATTCATGCTCTTGAGTGCTGTCAGCTGCATTTCATCAGCATTTCTAGTCCATTTTTATGACCTATGAAAACCATATTAACCATGTAAGGGAATTGTAGAAACTAAGGTGTCAAATGCCTATTTCTCAGCTTACTGGTTGTAGGCATTCCTGGCTCCTTTCTGAGTTGCCAAGAGTTACGGGAGGGTAACACAGCCAATGAAAGTCAGCAGCAGAGCTAGAACTGGGCTCTGGCTCTCCAATCTGCTCCCTGTGTGATTTCTGTAAACCTGTAGAGGTTACGGAAGCTTGGAGCCTGACTGAGGACACTTAAATCCTTTTGGAACAGATTATTGCAAAATTAGCATCTGAACACAAGAGAATAGGGAGTGGCCCTGGGTCCCTCTTCTGTGATTGGCAGCAGGAGGCACAGAAGTTTGATAGATGCCTAAGGTGCACCACTGCCCATTGGCACACAGGCATACCTTCATTATGTAATTCTATGATGTTTCTAATGTAGTTATTATAGTTTTAAAAACGTGTCCCGGGGATAAATGGCTAGTACTTCTCCCAAAATTCAGTTTGCTTTGTAAGTGAATGAGCTTGGCTGACACTTGGCTGAGCCAAAGCTGGATTGGAATCAATCATCTTCCTTGGGCACTTGTGAGAGAATGTCAGTTTGTTTTTCCTGGCCTAACTGACCCTGTCTTGTTCTCCTCTTTTATTTTGATTTCTGCTCTGATCTTTTTTCTATCTGCCCACCCAAATCTGTTTCCTGTCTTTGTCACCACTAAGGATGTCCTGCTTGGTTTCTCGTCTTCCCTTTAGGGTCTAAGTACAAATTACTGAAAGCCACGTAGAGCTATTTCTGTGGGGTTCCAAAGAATACTTCAGAACTACTTACTATTTTAACTACTAGTGTTTTAACTACTATTGTTTAAGAACAGGGCTGGGTTCTCAGTGAGTTGCGTGATTTTCAGTGCATAGTGTTGGTCATTTGAGCTACGGCCAAATTAAGGCTGATGTGCCTATACCACTATAAGCTAATAACTCAGGCTATGGACATGCACACACACACACACACACACACACACACACACTTATGCTTATTGCAGTAAACTAAAATGAGGACTTGGTTGCCATGACCTTAGAGCTAACAAGATTTGGTTGTGTATCTGAAACTTTTCCTGAACATGGAATTTTTTTTTTAATCTAACATGTTGCACTGGGTCCATTTTAGAAGCATATAAACTCAAGATTTACACTCATACACATTGAATCCTAACCTTTAATATACTTTGAAGACACTATTTAGTTTTTAAATTATAAAAGCATATAGCAGGAGCTTGGGGAATAGCTCAGTTGGTAGCACATTTGTTGTTGTCAAATAGCACATCAGTTGTGCTATTTGAGTTCAGTCCCTAGAACCCACATAAAAAGCTGGGAATGGTGTCCTGGGTTGGAAATCTTAGCTCTTGGAAGATGGGACAGGCCAATCCCTGGTGTTTAATGGTCAAGCAGCCTAGCCCTAGGCCTGTAAGACAAGAGTCTCAAAAGATGGGGTAGACTGTGCCTGAGGAGGAACAGTGGAGGTTGACCTCTGTCCTACATACACAACATTCACTGTGCACATGTACTTACATACACATGCTCATCTTCACGGATATATACAAATATACACGCACAGAGACACACGTGTACATACAGACACACATACAGACATACACACAAACACAGACACAGGGACACATGTCTACACACAGATACACACACATGGACACATACATGCACACACACATACATGCACACACATACATGCACACACATACATGGACACATACACGCACACATACATACATGTACACGCACATACATGCACGCACACATACATGAACACATACATGCACACACAGACACACACACGGACACATCCATGCGCGCGCGCACACACACACATATACAAACACACAGTGTGTTGCTCTGGTAGAACTGAAATCAAAGTTCTATTTCTCTTAGTTCCTCACTTTCACCTCCCAGTGTGGAGAGCATCAGCATAAGAGAAGCCCAGCCACTGCCCAACAGCTTTCCAGCAGTTCCTGATAGGGAGCTGTCCTGAATTGTTTTCAAAAACAGAAGAAGCAGTAGGAGTTAAGGTTCAAAAGTGAGTGAGGCCACTCTTGGTTTTTAAAATCAATCAAGAATGTCTATACCAGGACCTCAGAATATAGGAAAAAAATATTTGCAAGTGTTCGATTGAATTCTGCATCTTAAAAATGAGGATTAGTTTGAAACTGAGAAGAGCCTTTCCCTGTCCGGTACTTAATCCAGTTGTTTTAGTGCGAGGCTGACCCAGTCGCACAGAGGGGCTTGAATTAGAGATTAGTGGTGTAGCCGGCTCAGTGGCTCTCCTTTCTAACCCTCACAGACGAGCTGGGAGAGAAGTCTCTCCTAGTGTGCTCAGCACAGTCAAAAGTATTACAGTTGCAATAGAAGCATTTGGCCACTTAAGAGTAAGACCGCGGCTTTCCCGGAAATGCTGATTTAGGGACAAAGTAGACCATTTTTGTGTGTTCTCTCGGCTGGCACTCCGCACTCCTTACTGCTTGCATGTTTACTAATTGGTTATTACGACCTGTATGTTTTCTTTGTTCTTCATAACTAACACACTGGCCTCTGAATGCATGAGTTCTGTGTAAACTAGAGTTTGACTTTGCAACCAATGAATATATCCATGGTTGGATTTTCAGGTCCTATTTGATATTATTGTGCCTAGAGAAGCATTTTAAGTGGTAAAATCAAATAGACTGTTTACTTAATTTACTGTTATGAGCTCTTAGAATATTGTCCCCCTTTTCCATGTTAACTGTCTATTGTGAGTGAAATTTCATCACTGCCTTTGTAGTTTAAGAGAATGACTCGGTGTAATTAACAGTTGAACATTCCCATTGGTGTGCTAAAATCATAGCCTTCTAGTTTCAGAATGGAAGTTGTACCCCCCCCCCCCCCCCAGGTAGTGAACGCTTTGCTATGGATGCTTAGTGATGCTTCGCTTTAGAGATGTGAAAAATGTCACCAGGCATGACATGATATTTATTTCTTATATTCTCACCATCTCAGGACCCTGTCACCTGCCAAGTCTCCTTCTTCATCAACTGGGTCTATTGCCTCCAGCAGAAAATACCCGTACCCGATGCCTCCGCTTCCCGACGAGGAGAAGACAGTGAGCCGGCAGAGTGCCAGGGTACAGCAGTCGCGTGTGCTTTATACTTGGGCGATGTTGGGATCTGCGAGCTTACTTTTTGTCCATCCCTCCGTTTTCCGTTTGTTTGGTTTTGTTTTTTGTGTTGTTATTGTTGTTGCTGCTTGAGATAGAGTTCCGTTATGTAGCCCAGGCTGGATTCAGATTTGTGAGAATCCTCATCTCAGCATTGAGTGCTGGGCCCATGGACATGCACCATTATACCTAGTTCTGAGTTTAATTTTTTTTTTTAAGAACTGGTTTTCCTACTTTGTTTGAAAAAAATGAGAAATATATTTGAAAACATGTGCAAATTAATCTCTACCCATATACTGTTCAGATATTTCATATATTTTAAGTGTGTGTGTACGTGTGTGTGTGTGTGTGTGTGTGTGTGTGTGTGTGTAGTTGGCCTCAAACTCAAGAGATCCTCCTGCCTCTTCCTCCTGAGTGTTGGGATTAAAGGCGTGTGCCACACCCAGCCTATTACTTTATAATGTCTTTATTTTTCATTATTGCTTTACTCAGTTCTTGGTTTGAAAAAAAAAGGGGGGTCTGTATTTTGCTTTATGAATTTTTAAAACTTCTTTCTAATACCCCTGCCTTGGAAATGTAAAGACGAAGTGAATTAGTTCCTTCTCCAGGGCGAGACTGATTGCTCAGGCCCCTTACTGGGCTGTTACAGTTCAGTGCGAGTTCAGAAGGAGCCTGTGGCAGTGACAGATCAGTGTCTTGGTACCTGTTAGAACACCGTCACACAAGTGGCCCACGGTGAGCGATGCCTTGGGGAAGTGGGGCAGGTTCCAGGCAAGCAAGGCAGAAGGCCATATCCAGATTCAGGTACAGTGACTGGATTGGGCTCTATAGCTGAGTTCTGACATCCACCAAGAATAGACATGTCTTATAAATTAAATGTAAATGTTTGTCACAGGAGGCTTGACATCGCATCCAAGAACAATCCAGGAAAAAAGCGCAGTTGAGGTAAAAGGCCCTCTGCCCCTTTTCCCTGGAGTTTCTCTCATAGTTCCCCAAGGCATGGATCGCCGTGGGTCACTGTTCTGTTGATGATGCTCCAACAGTTTCAGGGGTAGAATTTGGATGCAAAGGAAAGGTGTTTGAGAAACCTGTGGTTGTGAAAGAATACTGCAAAGGGTGTGGTAACAGCATTGACTTACTGTTCTGTGGTAAGGATTTAATCCCAGGGCTGTGTTACCTAGCTTTTAAAAAATGCTCTAACTGGACCATACTATCCTCCTCCAAAAAGCCAAGCTTTGACATGGCTCATCTTAATTACTTTTAATTATATGTGGGTGTCCACAAGGATGCGTGCATGTGAGTGTGGGTCCCCTGGAGCAAGAGTTACAGACAGGTGTGAGCTGCCTCACAGGACTCCAGACCTCTGTAGGGTCAGCCAGAAGGCCAAATGTAACACAAATACAGAGATAATCATCCATGTGGTAAAAATGGAATTTACCAGAATCTTTATATAAATATGTGGTCCCTTGTACATCTTTGTCGGTATACCTGCCTTGCAGCATTCCCTCAGTGCATTGGTTCCGTGAAATTTGGGGTACAGCTTACAGGGTCAGACTAGCCTCCAGTCTGAAGAAATATGAAAAGGTGAAGCTTTTGCATCCTCCAGAGATTTATCCAGCACAGGGTTCTGAGTTTTTAGACATTTTAGTATCTGAAGGTGTTTTAGAGCTGTGTAGATCCTGAATCAAAATTATAGGGCTTAAGGTAATGTGGGTTATTTGTATTTTGCCTTGACCAATCCGGGATCAGTTATGTTCACACACACACATTTCCCTACGTAATTACACAGCTGTGATTGTGACGCAGCATTCTAGTTGTCAACATACTGGGTACAATAAAAAAATGGGAAGTTTAAAAATAATATTTTACAATTCTGTACTTAAATATGTAATATTTATTCAAAATTTTAAGTAGCATGAAATGAGGCTGTAAGAGGTTTGCTTTCATGTTTTGTTTTGTTTTGGAGGGGTTGTTTGCTTGTTGATTGGTTGGTTTATTAAAAAGGTGGCAGTTGTTAGAACAGTTGATATGGGAGCTAGGAGAGATGGTTCACTGAGCGAGAAATTTGCTGTGGGCACATACAGGCCTGAATTTGAGTCCCCAAACTACACATAAAAAGCTGAGCGTACTTGCATAAACATACCCGTAGATAGAGCACTGAGGGCCAGAGACAAGTAGATTCCAGGAGCTCACTGGACAGTGAGATGCCCTGTCTCAAGGCAGTGAGGTGGGAGACACTGAGACAAAAATACCCAAAGTCTTCATTTGGCCTCCCCTGGCGTGGGCATAGGCACACATGCCCACATGCACACACCCAGCACACATACAAAGAAGGGATGGTGATGGTAAGGTCAAGTTTAGGAGAGGGCTCAAAGTTTGTGTTTCTTTTATCCATTTATTAAACAAGTGTATGCACCATAATTACTTATGAATGGTTGGGATCCTTCACAGCTCAAAAAGGCTACTTTCAAAAAAAAAGGCTACTTTCTGCTGTGATGGTACATGATTTTGCTTTCTTCTGTTTGCAGCTATGGGAGACATCCATTTAAGAACAACTGTTTACATGTGACACATCGAAACTGTTTACTTCTACTTTTATAGAAACCCAGCCACCCACAATCACTGCAAATCTATCTGCTCTCTGGACGATTTCAAGACCCTCTGAGATACCAGAGGAGAGGAAGCCACGGGTCACACCTGGATACCATGCTTTTTTTGTCATTGGCTTAAGGTTTAACCAAATGGTTTAAAAAAAAAATATTACTGGGAGTTCAAACTACAACATGGAACTGTGTATGGTCTGGTATTGGTATGTTAATGGATAATCTGCATGACAGAAATATGTAGACTATCAATAAAATTAACCCACGTGATCCAAACTTAGCAGGTTTTCCTGAGGGATCGAAGTGGATTCAACAGCAATGCCATATGCATGAAGCTTCTGTTTATTGTTTTCTCATATACAAGGAAACAACATCTCATAATAGGAACTAGCATGCAGGGGCTAAGGCACATAGGATTCTTCTGCAGGACTATAAAGCTTCCAGAGGCCAATATCCCATACGCCATCTTTAATCATGTATTTTTATTTTTATTTTTTACTTTTCATATTTATATTAGCATACAAGGACAACTGTACATAGGTAAACATTTTTAAAATGTAAAAAGTAACTGTTACACATAAGTGTATTTTTTTGCCAAATGCCTACAAACAGTCAGTCACGATTCTATCACTGTTGTCCATCCCCCATCTTCGGAGTTTAAGTGGATGATATTGTAAATAGAGTGGTCAGTGCTGTGAAAGTGTCTTTTCATAACTGGTGTTTGTCTAAAATGTGTGACTCCCTGTTTTAAAGTGTGTACAGTCTGGAAGAGGTTTTATTGAGTAAGAGACCAAAATGCTCTAACTTCTAGCCTCTGCATCTTGCCGAAGGAGGAGTCCAGATGTGAGGTAGCCATGAGCTTCAGAACACCCTGGATCTGGCAGGCTTCCTGGGAGTCTGCGAGCCTACCCACTCCACACCTAAGACACATGGTGCCTGTCACAGTAGCTGTTCTCAGTCAGTACCAGGACCTATCAACTAATCTTACCTGGTGGCCATGGAGTCCCCTCCTCTCCAGAAAGTGTCTTCTCTGATTGGCCAGATGCACCAAAGACATGGCGCACAGAGCAGACAGCTCACTCTTGACCAGTGCCTGAGCCTCGTCTGGTCTGCAGTTTGGGTTTCTTGACAGAATCCTTTCAGCCATTCTTACCTGTGAAAGGAATGATGATTTTAACACATTTTATCACTAGGATGTAAGTCCCAGCAGGGCATTCTGTCTGGCTTTGAACAAGATGGTGGATGGAAGCCAGAACAAGGAATAAAGCATTAAGTAAAGCCTATGGCTACGCAGATGTAGGTACTGCAAAGGTAGCCATATGCCTGCAAAGGAAAGAGACTGTGTTTTGAGCCCTATAACTTTTGATCCACTTGAAGAAAAAAAAAAAGAGCGTTCTATGTAAAATCGTGTCATTGAAAATGAAACATTTATAGCTGTTGCAATACAAGGTTGTCATGCAGAAAGAGCGCCCCTCCAGTGAGATCTGAAGTTGGCAGGCCCAATCATGTGGTCTGTTGTGAAACACACTTCTGACTTCCCCCTTCTCCTTGCTGTTTTATGTGAGGGATGGAACCATCAGACAAGAACTCAGAAGTGGACTCAGCATTTGATTTCTTCCAGAAGCATCCAAGGACAGCATTTGTTCCATCTCTGTGTAGAATCATCTTAGATAACCAAACTGAAGAACCAGACTAGAAGGCAGAGGTAGACTCAGTCCGTGTCTTTCGCAATGGTCCACTCTTCTGAAACGCTCTGCAGGTGTTAAGAAATCAATTTAACCAGACACAATTGTGCAGTGAAAAAACACTTTTCATGACAGACAAGAAGATATATATATATATATATATATATATATATATGGGTTGCTGATGGCTCAATAAAGCAAACTCAGACAAAGGTGAGGATGAGTGTTGAACAATGTCTCCACATAGCTTAAGGTAAGGACGGAAGGACAGACAGATGACAGGTGTAAAAGATGTAGCAAATGAAGTGGCTTTTGAACAAGAACACTTTAAATGTGCACTGAATGTTTCTGGGTATTGAGTATATAAAAGGCTAATGTAATATAAGGTTTATTTTGACTACAGAAAAAAGAGTTTATAGCTTTGAATGAAAGGTGCCTCATGTAAATATGCTTTGTAGTTAGAGTTAGTTATATAAGCCCTAACTTGAAAGAATTCACAGATGGTTAGCTAGTGAACTGAATATCTGTCTACCTGCTAGTCTTTCCTTACCTTTTCAATTATTTTTACCTGGAGTTATCATTGAAAATTAAAAGCATTATCACGTGCCTTTGGGAGAAATGGTTGCTCTGGTTTGTAATCATCTTCAGATGAAAAGGGAGGAAAAGGTTTTGCTTAAGTTGCAGAGTGGTTTTAGAAATATAATGGCTTTAATGCTCTAGTCTGGGTCTCTATCTCCCATGTCTAAGCATTCTTAGAATTGTTTTTGGAACTGGCAGGCTTTAGTCTTAATGGATAGCTTCAAGAAGTTCATTTTATACCATTTATGTATGACTTCATTCACTGAGGTAGACAGAATAGACTTGTGGAATCGAATCTAAGCACAGTGGTTATTTCATTCTTACGTGTCTGTTTTAAAGAGGAACTTAGAGGTTTCGTAGTGGTTTGAATCATGCAACTAATGTTCATACTTTCCAGTGTGCTGTGAGGTCATCACTACACAGAAAAGGTCATCATTGCGTTCATTGGATGGATGCTGCTTCTCTTTCTCATGACCATGGCGTCAGTAGGACTGCAGGTAGCCCAGGTGCCTGAGATGTCCCACTAAGCAGCCCATTTCTGTTCCAGTGAGAAGGAACATTCAAGTCTTTCCACTATGTTAGCAGGGGAGGCCTGTGGTAACAGAATCCTTAAAGAGTGAACTGGCCAGATTCACTCTTCCCGGACTCTTTCCTTAGATGGGAAGTCTTCCTCCAGAGTCGGCAAGATAGAAAACGACTCTCACACAGTCTGCAGAGAGGAATCAGTGCTGCTTAGATGGTGTAGCATGGAAATTCTTAGTGTTCTACAGTGGCTGGCTTTGAGGAACAAAAGCCAGACACCCCAATCCCTTACTTAGCTGCTAACTGGCGAGACCTCTTTAGAGTTACTCAGCAGGCATTACTGGGGATAGGAAACCAGGGCTTAGCATGTTAAGAGGGGTGCTCTATTTCATGATGTAGTGGTTTCTTCTCCTGGCTTTGCAGGTTTTTAAAATAATGTTTGCACAGTTCAGTCCAATGTGGTCTTTATGTATGAGAGATTGGTGACATGTCTAAAAGAAGCGGCTGTGAAGAAAAAATTAAATGTTCTCTGTCCTCCAGGGATCTGCATGGGGGAGTAGGGGAGAGGGCTGAGGTTTTTTCCAGGACAGATCCACATGCTTTTCTTCTGTTGAACACCTTGTATAACTACCTGACTTCATTCTGCCCATTGTCCTAGACTTTCTGTAGCAACTTTACCTGTTGTCCTTTTCAGACTTTGTTCTTCTTTTAGTACCTTTAAGCCAGGAAAAGTATGATATCTCTACTTGCTTCTTTGTGGATTTCAGAGTCAAGTTTGTTCCTTTTAGTCTGTGAGTTTTCTATTGCCATAAAGTTCCGTCTTAACCTTAGGTGTACACAGTGCTTTAGAGAAGCCCTTCTCTGAAGATAAGGTTACTTTTTAAAATCTTACTTAAATGTAAAGGAAAGGAAGGCTGTTTGGCAGGTTGAAGCATCTAAATAGAGGGAGACAGAGTTTGAAATTGATGGGAGTAAGGAGAAGCAAGACCCAGGGCGCAGCTGGCTGCTGCTACTGGCTGCCATGTTTGAGGCACTTGGCTTGAGCATTGAGACATTAACTCCCATTAGCAGCACATTTTCTACTCTTTATGTCCCTGTCTATTTTGTTTGTTTTCCTCTATAGCTGCCACCTGTTTCCCCTCCTTCTCCCTCCCCAAAGAAGTCACGTGGAACTTTTTTCATTCTTAGTCTTTATATGAGAAGCTGACACTTCTGTGGAAGATGGCCTAATTGGGGGCTTGAGTACTTAGTTTCCCCCTGTGGGATAGTTATGACGACTCTGACTTCAGAGGCAGGGTCCTTTCTCTGGACACTGAAGAACTGGGGACTGGGTTCCCAGATCCTCCTTTATTGGGTTTCCAGATCCTCCTTTATTGTATTGTAAAGAGCTCAGTTGATATTTGTGAGAACCTGCTGAGGCAGCAGCTCCTCCATCTGGCTGTGTGTAAGCAGCATGCTGTAACAGTGTCTTGGCTGCTCCCTGTTGGCACTTGCTTACAGAATATGCTCGGCAGGACAGGCACTTTCAGCTCCAAGAGCTTTCCTACCGCAGTGGCAGGTGCAGAACAAAATTGTCCCAGACTTGGAGAGCAGGAGGTAGTATTTCCACCCCTCTTTTACTCAACCCGGAGCACCTGACCTCAGGCAGCAGAAAATCAACTTACAAGACCCATCGTCGGCCGGACCTCTGCCTTCGATGGAACAGTCTCGTTGCTATTAGATTTGATGGTTGCGTTTAGATCTTTCCTACTTCCAGAGTTCCCTTTTCAGTTTCTGCGCAGCACTCCTCCTCCTCATCAGAAGCATCCCCTACCATACAGGCCAGGGCCTGCTTGGGTTAAGATGAGAATTAAGAGGACCATAGGAATACAGAGCGGAGGAGGCCATCTTCCATTTCCTTTTCACATGCTGGTCTGAGTGCTTGGAGAGTCAGGAAGAGATGGGGCTCAGGGTATAAATCTGAGGAAGCAGATGAGCAGCAGAGTTTTGAGAGAGCGGGTCATTTAGTCCCAGCCTAGGGGCACAGTGGACATCCGCATAAACGTGCAGAAGAGCTCAATGTGGTCACCGGATATGTTGGAGGGAACTACTGTCACCAAGAGCACACATGTGCTTTGCAGTTTTCTGGAGTGTCACCTTCGGGAGTGTTTTACTCTCTGGTGTCCCTCGCACTGTCCACAGACCTGCATCACACTGGGAGGGGCTTCAGAAGTGGCAGGTGTGTTGATCACAGGTAGCCTGTGGAATCACATTCAAGCAAAATGTAATTTATTGTTTCATTTTACAAAAAGGCATACAGTGAGACCAAGGAATCTTTGGTCACCGGTTTCTGTGTTTATGAACTAGTCTCCCCTACATGTATGAAGATGCATGTATGCACATTCTGCATTCAATTTATGACATTTCAAGACATGAATTGTTTTGATTGTCGAGTTTTAAAATAACGCAAATATCCCAAATCTTTAAATATAGCGGTGCTAAGTTTTATCAGATAACACAATACAGAAAGTGCTGAAATGAATTCAGACACTTTGGGGTAACACAAGGGTTCCTGTTAAATTATAGACATGTATCACTGCCTGATTTGAAACCCCACTTTTCCTTTTTAATCCAGCACAACATCAAACTGTGATTCTATAACTCGTCTTTTTAATGGCTACAAATAACCCAACACCTTTTTGTTTTATGGAGTACTCTTCTTTTTAACACTAACCACAAAGTGCTTAGCAAAAGGTTCTTTTGGGATAACTGAACGTTGTTGTTGTTGTTGTTGTTGTTGTTGTTGCTTTTCCTTCAGATTGTTGGCAGACTTGCCCCTCCAAATGAGCATTTCCAAAAAAACCGATTTTCAGAAACATCACCTAACGAAAGCTGTTCCTACATTAGCATTAGTCTGCATTAGGACTCTGCCAGTGTTTCCCAGGTTCATAGCTTCCTAGGGGTGATGTTCATCTGCAGATGATAGAAACCACCCACGGGGACCTGTGAGTAGCATCAGTAAGGCTCACTTTGGGTAACTGGGTCCTCACGTGTATATACTTAGATGTGCATCGTTCGAACCTCTCTGCTACTCCGAAACTCCGCACGCACTTCCAGCTTTCACGCTATTTTAAAATTCACCGGGTTCTGGTTAACACCAACAGAAATGTAAATGATGATTGCTTTCCCCGAGCAGGCGTGATTTGTTTCATGGCTGTTTAAGTTATAAAGTTGTTCTCCTATTGTAGGTGAATAAAACCTTGCTGTTTTCAAAGGTCGCTGTAACTCGAGATTAAAATTTCTGGCACAATTTTCTTAGTGCTCACTTCTGAAGCTAGTAAGATGACAGAGTTTTCTATGTTACGCTCTCTCTGTAACATCGATAAAGTGACTTTCAATAAAAGATTTCTGTTATTTTGATGCGTAGCTATTTTGTTTTTTTATTATTTATTTTTCTAACTGGATGGTGTCCCCGAGAAGCTGTGTTCTCGTAGTCCCGGAAGAGACCAGAGAAAACTAGGTGTTCCATTTGTTGGGCTCCTCCTCCAGTGAGGATACAAAGGACTCTCTCTTGCCGCAATGAAGTTTAAGTCTTGTTTTTACCCCAGGGCTGCTCCTGTGCCATCTCCTAAAGCCCGAGTCTTCTCTGAGTTTGTTTTAGGTTCCTGGGTTCACTGTCTGAAACTGGTTACCTCCCGGCCTTTTATTTTGCCCAGGCAGCCATTGGAGGTCTCAGTCATTGTAGTGGCATAGATAATTCCTTGTCTTTTGCTCTGCATAGGCGAAGAGTCATGAAATCCCTGAGAAAAGCCTATGCGTGTATTATGATATTAAAAATTGGTGATGGTCTGTAGCTCCGTTCCTTGTTTCTAAAGTGCTTCCGTCACTGAAATGGCAATTCACCAGATGAGCAGAGCAGTCTGGAAAAAGACAAAAGACGGTGTCACCTCAGTGCGTCACCTCAGCACTGATGCCAAGAGCTAGAGCCTTTTCGGCTACTGACTGCACTGCAGATGTACGGCAGCAGTTGCTAGGAGGCTCCTGGCCTCTGTCTGCTACAAGTCTGCCGTGTGCTAAAAGTTCCTTACAAACTATATAGTCACCTGATGTGATAAAAACTAAAGCACGCATCTCCAAAATAAAACAGTCCGGAAGCGAGATGCGTGAGCAGGAGGAGGAGGGGGGGGGAGGAGGAGGAGGGGGGGGAGGAGGAGGAGGAGGAGGGGGGAGGAGGAGGAGGAGGGGGGAGGAGGAGGAGGAGGAGGGAGGAGGAGGAGGAGGAGGGGGGAGGAGGAGGGAGGAGGAGGAGGAGGGAGGAGGAGGGAGGAGGGAGGAGGAGGAGGAGGAGGAGGAGCCAGCCTGGACGGCAGAAGCAAGTACCAGGCAATGAGAGAGCAGGAGGCATGGAGAAGGGAGTGAGAATGGAACAGCCCGGCATCAGAAATAAGCAGCGCAGGACAGGCGTCTATAGTAAGCCGGGTGACAGAGGACAGGGAAGGGCATGCTGCATTCGGCAAGCAGGAGGGAGTTTTCTAACTACACAGGTAAAATGAGGATAAATCCAATGCTTTCAGGAGAAAATGAAAGTGGAGAGGGTGCACGGAGACGTTGACTGCCAAAGCAGGAATCACAAAACACAATGTATGATACCCGAGGGAATATTCAAATCCAGAACCGAAATCTAAGTAGCACATCTCGGGGATTATTCCTACCGCAGGGCAGCTTAATCATATATTAGGACTTGGAAGGACTGTTCCAGCCTCTTCATCTTCTGGTCCTTTTCTAGGCAGCCTAGGCCCAGGTCAGAGCAAAGCTTTGTGACAGCTCAAATAAAACATCTACCCAGATGTTCCACAACAGAATAATGGATACAGAAAGGGCGGTTTTGCAGGCAAATGGGCAGAACTAGAAAGTATCATCCTGAGTGAGATAACTCAGACAGGTATAGTGTGTACTCACTAATAAGTAGATAACAGCCCAAAAAGGACAGAATATTCCAGATACAATCCACAGAACCCCAGGTTAACAAGCCACTTGGGAAGAAGAAAGCAATCACAGGGGGTCAGAGGGAGGGAGGGACCTGGGTGGGAAAGGGTACAAGGAGTGGGAAGGGGAAACATGATCAGGTGTTGGGGGAACTGGATTGAAACCGTCAGGGCCAGTAGAAAGAATGGAAACAGGCAACCTCAGGAGGTAGGAGGTGTGTGTGTTGGGGTTTCCTTTAGAGTGTACCAGAGACCTGGGAGGTGAGAGACTCTTTGGACTCAAAGGGAGGGACCTTAGATGAAATGCCCTACAGTAAGGAGAGGGAACTTGTAGAGCCCACCTCCAGTAGAAAGACAGGGCATCATGTGGAGGGATGGGGTTGTGCTTCCTTGGTCAAAAACTCTGACCCAGAGTTGTTCCTGTCAGAAAGAACCGCTAAGATAAAAATGGAGAAGAGCCTGAGGGAAAGGAGGTCCAGTGATAGGCCCAGCTTGGAATCCAACTCAAGGAGGAGGCCACAAGGCCTGACACCATTACTGATGCTATGATGTGCAGGAGCCTGGCATGGCTGCCCTCTGAGAGGCCCAACAAGCAGCTAAAAGAGTCAGATGCAGATAGTTACACCCAACCAATGGACAGAAGCCAGGGACCTCTGTGGTTGAATTAGGGAAAAGGTAGAAAAAGCTGAGGAGGTGACCCCATAGGAAGACCAGCAGTCTCAACTAACCTGGACCCCCATATCTCTCAGACACTAAGCCACTAATGAGGTAGCATACACCAGCTGATATGAGGCCCCCGACATATATACAGCAGAGGACTGCCTGGTCTGGTCTCAGAGAAAGAAGATGCACCTAACCCTTAAAAAACTTGAGGCCCCAGGGAGTAGGGAGATCTGGTGGGGTGGGGGTAGGGACATCCTCTTGGAGACTGGGGGGTGGTGGTGTTATGGGATGAGAAACAATCAGAGGCAGATAACAAAAGAGACCCTGAGGCAGATAAAATATTGGGCTATAAAAAAAAATTTAAAGAATAAAAAAAATCATGAAATGAATCACAGACTTACCATGTAAGACACAGTAGGCAGCTTCCCACTTTGACGTGTCACATGGGCATTAAATACTGACTACAGACAAAGTAAGCTAGGGATGAATATACACTCCTGAAATGACTGAATATATGATATATGCATATATTTTATATATATAAACACTATCTGAACATATATTTGTGAAACGAAGGTGCTTATGAAATGTTTATTTCACCAGTTGATAGGTTAATCATTCACTTGAACACCATGTTCACATTGTACCAGAAACAAGACAGATACATTAAGAGAAGACTTAACCATTGTTAGCTGCCAAACTGTAAGATCCAAGCTGATACTTTTCGTATCAGCAAACTTTTGCAAACTCAGAACTACCTCACAGGTAAGCAGCCTCTTCTTTTCAAAGATAGGGATACGGGGTATCTTGTCATTACAGCAAATGTCCAATCTGCATACTTAGCAAGGCAGTGTGTGTGTGTGTGTGTGTGTGTGTGTGTGTGTGTGTGTAAAATGTGATAAGCTAATAGAGAATAGTCAGAAATTTAGTGGAAGACTTGATTCCCAGTGGTTAAAGCCAGATCCTTAATTGAGATGTGCATTTCAGTTCTTCTCTTGTGTATGTTTAAAATCATGAGCAAGTGACATTCAAAAATGAATGTCAACAATTTTTAAAATGGAATCTGCTTGGTTTTACTTATTTTTTATTACTTTTTAATTACGTGCATGCACACACATATATATGTATATATATGTGTGTATATATGTGTATGTATTTGTATTGGGGTATCTGCAGGTGAATGCAGGTGCCCATGGGGAGCCTGAAGCAGTAGTAAGTTGTCCAACATGGATGCTGGGAACTTCAGTCCTCTGCAAGAGCAGTAGATTCTCTTAATGCTGAGCTGTCTCTCCTCCCCTAACATCTGGTTTTAAAGCAAAAGCATGCACATTATGAAAATTTTGGGAGATACAGAAATATATAAAGGAAACTAAAGTCATGTAGAATCTCATTAGTCAACAATAGTTAATATATTACTTCCCCTTAGTCTTTTTCTGACAATTTTAAACTTACAGCATGCAAGACTTTTAAGTATGATTAACAAAAGGTTGGGGTGGATGACAGAGAAGAACTTGGTGACAGTGTTTGCCACTCAAATGGTCTACAAGTTTTCAAGAGGCAGACGGTACCATTCAATATCTCTGTCTACTCATACGGTTTCCAGTCAGTAAGTCCTAAACGCTTCGACTTTCTAGTATGTGGGTCACCGGTTCATTGGTTTGTTTTGCACCACTGTGGACCTATGTCACTTAAGAATACCCCCCACACAAACGTTTAACCACACTCCTCATGGAAAGAAAGGACAACAGCTAAGTCTGATGAAAAGATTTCATATATCACAAGAAAATACATAATATGTGTCAAACATTCTGCACACTTTATATAAGAGGGTTAGCAGGAATATAAGGCTCAGGAGGTTCCGACTGGCATAACAGACTTGTTTTTATATTATTAGACTTCAAAGGCATTTATTATCAAAATTAAAAATGAGGCTTTGGTTCTATATAAAGTCATGACCCCGTTCAGCGGATGTCAGGGAGTGTCTGCGGGTGGAGTCTGCAAGGCAGGGAGCAAGCAAGGGCGAGCTCCGGTTGGAATGTTGAATATATTCAGACAGCTTCCTCTTGAGTTAGACAGTCATGACACACTGGATGAACTGAAAAAGAAAACCAGTGTTACACTACAGTCTGCAAAGTACTGTGGGGCTACAGCCTCTGAGGTGCCACAGCCTCCCTGTGGGAAGCTTCCATTTTAGTTCACTATCTTGGCATCAAGGGTAGACAAGAACGACAAAGCGTCCCAGTTTTCTACGGTATGCATAGATGAAGGGTGGGAAAGACTTTCATAAGGCCTGGTGAGTTTCTCACTCTATGGGTTAGGAGGAATCCCTTCAACAGATAAAGAATTTAAATCCTAAATCACACTTAAGGGTCTAGAAACAGACATGGTCAAAAGTACTTGCCCACCAGAACAAATAAGCTTACACTGTCCTATCAGTGGACTTCCGAACTGTGACTTTACCCCACTGCTCTGGGGGAGGGGTAAATTCTAATACAATCACCCTTTAAAATCTGCTTCATCAGAGTGAAAGCCATGCAACCCCGAATCCCACAACGGGCAACATCAGTACCTGCTATGCAGTGCTGTCACCCCAAGGAGACACACCAGAGCAGTGGCTCTCAACCGTCCCCATGCTGCAACCCCTGAACACGGCCTCTCATGCTGTGGTGACCCCCAGACATAGCTTTATTATTATACCTATTCCATAACTATAATTGTGCCACTGTTATGAATGGTAACGTAATTATCTGATACTCAGGATAATCTTAGGACTATTATGAAAGGGTTGCTCAGCCGCTGAAGGGATCAGGACCGAGAGGTTGAGAATCATTACACTAGACCACACCCCTCCTGAGCTTACTCTCCAATACTGGTAGGGAGCTACACAATGCTAATTCCTGCATCCATTCTGTTCAGCCAACCTGATGATGCTTATTTAAGAGACAAAGAAACCAAAGACTAGGGCATGTGGAAACCTGTTTGGTGGTCCCCTCTATCGCCAATGTCCGCAGGCTGCTGTCTCCACAGATAGCTTGTTTTACATTGTGGCTCAAGCTGGTGCCTTCCTTATGTTCTCAAGGACCAGCACAGGCGCGTGCAAAGCACGGCTGCAAGCCACCCTCCGTGGCATGTTCGTTTTATACAGGGTGAGAGCAGAGTAAGATCTGCACTGCAGGCCATCTCCACACAGCTGGCTGAAATCTGACAACAGCTTTCAAAGAGAACTGTTGCTTTGTATATGTGTGTGTGTGGTGCACGGTGTGTGTCAGGATGTGTATGTCCTGCATGCTGTGTGTTGGGGTGCACATGCATGTGGAGGGTAAAGAGCAGCCTCAAGTGTTATGCCTCAGGCGCTATCCACCTTTTAAGAGTGTTTCTCATTGGCTTAGAATTCACTGAGCAGATTAGGCTGGACGGTCAGCGAGTCCAGGGACCCACCAGTCTCTGCCTCCACAGTACTGGGGTTACAACAGAGCGCCACCACACTCAGCCACCATTGTTTTGATGCTCACTTAGTTCGTGCTCAGGGCAACCAGGCAACTGCTTCCATGATCCGGTCAACCAATTGCACCAGGCTGGACCTGAATTTGAAGTAATCCTCCAGCCTCAGCTGGGATTACAAACATGAACCACCACATCCTATTATGTTTCTGGGATTTTTGTTGTTGATGTTGTTTTGTTTTGTTTCAGGCAGAGTCTCACAAGCATAGCTCAGACTGACTTAAACTCATGGCAATCCACCTGCATCAGCCTCCTGAGTGCACAAGCCACCATGTTCCTAGTCTTAATAACTAACCACCATATCCGTATTCTTAATAACTAACCACCATGTCCGTATTCTTAATAACTAACATCAGAAGGGACACCCATTCACGTACAGTTTGTCTTCTACTTAGCCCTTATTTACAGGGACTTACATCATCATACGAGAAATTCACAACTCCTTGTTGACCAGAATCCCGTCTGCGAAAGCTATCTGCAAAACAACACAGTAACATGTAGTTTTGGTTTTTTTTCCCCTTAAACGGCTTTTCTAAAACTCACAACAGCTAGCTATTTAGCATTGGGATCAAATGTCAACAAAAAGTAGATTTTACAACCAGTCAAGATAAGGACGAAGAAAATATGTAACAGGGACGGAAAGTGGCCAGTGGTCGTTTTCAGTGTGGGTCTAAGATAAGTGACCTCAGTCGGTGAAAGCAGTTTAGCCCTAAGACAGGTAAGGGGGCTGTGACCGAATATCCCACCAACTTCAGCCCTGCTGGCCCAAAATGACTCACTTTAATTTTACTCTTTGCAAATGTCCCACAGTTGAAGAGAATGACTCCTAACTGCTCTGTGACCGATACTGTACTAGGCTGTCGGGGTAGGCAGTACAGTGGCCCAGAGTTTACCTAGCATGCATAAGCCCTCTGCAGCCCTAGCACCATAAACAAAGGCACTTACAAACCAGCCGTATCTGCAGCATTTAAATATTATATACTACAATTACTCATTCATCTAAATAATAAAAAAAATCTCAGAATGACTTATTACACTCCATTTGTTTAATAAAGGTGCTAAGAGTCTGCTAAAGCACCCCCTAAAACTATAAAAAACCGGGCAGAAGTTCAGAGGTACGGAGAAATGACAAGTGCCATAAAAGGGGGGGGGGGTCTTCTCTAGGCTCCTGGCAATAATGGATGGCTTCAGGGACAAACCTGTGAGAGCCCGCAGTTTGACGCAGCAGGCGATGTAGTCATCAAAGGTGATCTTCCCGCTGGTGCTGTATCGCTTCGCAACGGAATTCACAGTTTGGGGGCTCAACCTGAATCCTGGAAGGCAGAAAAGAGAAGGTTGAGGTTTCAAAATGCAACAAAACTCCCGAACAACATCAGAGGGAAAGAGAGAGGAGGTGGGAGGGAGGGAGGGGGGAAAGGAGGGCAGGAAAGGCTGTCTTGAATGAGTACGCACTGATTCATCTAATGGGGAGCTATAGTTGGTATACACACCCATAGTGGTCAGGGCCTTCTGCAGCTCCTGAGGATCCACCGTTCCACTCCTATCGCTATCGAAGCTGATGAAGTGTTGTCTCCAGCCATTCAGCACGGCCCAGAGCTCTTTGAATTCATTGAAGCCCATCGTGCCGGACATATCTCTCTGGATTATAATCAAGGACGAAACTGTCTCATTTCACACCTTTAATGATTACGTGAGGGAGAGGAAGAGATGCGTGGGGGGATTCCAATGGTTTCCGTTAAAATGGCAGAAAGACACCCACCCCGCATCTTAAAAACGGGTCTATATTCTTGTTGGCATGATATAAGAAAAGGTAATGATAAGTGATGGATGTAAAGGTCCGAATACCCATCTTTTACTGCGGGGGAGAAAAGATTTCTATGTGGCCTGAATAAGAGAAGATGATGCGGTATTGGAAACTGCCATAGGTAAAAAGGCAGTTTTCTTACTGGAACTGGGCTACTTTTTCTCTGTGCTCTAGGTTACAGGTTCTGTCAGTCCCCTGGACTTCCTCTGTAGAAGGTGGCTGTGGTGGGAAGTAGCACTCTAGCCAGACTGAGACCAACTTCCCTTCCTTACTGCACTAGTGCTAACACACACTCCTCACCCATTTCTCGTGTGAAAAGATTTCTGTAGCTCAGGCTAACCTCCAACTTGCAACACGGCACCTGCTGCCCTCAAACTTTCAGTGATCCTCCTGCCTCAGCATCCCGAGTGCCGAGATCGCAGGCGTGAGCCACCACACCTGTGACACCTTGGGTAATCTTGAACTAACCGCCCTTCTACTTACGAAACTTGCTGTCTGTTTCTCATACATCTTAACAGCCAGGAATTTCACAAAGCCTTTTAGTGGTTACTTGATATTTTTGTGTACTTGTTCCTTCATCCTGAGATGAGTTTTTTTTTTTTTTTTTTTTTTTTTTTTTTTTTTTTTTTTTTTTTTTGCCATGGAAAAAACACTCTCGACAACCATTAAGGTAAAGGATACATCCAACATTGAAACCATAAGGCGACAAGTCTCCAGGTTAAAAGCTGTTAAATCAAAGAAAGTACATGAGTCGGTATAATTTCAGAATTTCTGCATTACGCTGGGATCATTCAAATGAATTATGAATTCTATTATTAATTTACCCTTTAAAGCATGCCACTCAATTGGTACGGGACAGAGCTCGCTATGTTTCGCTTATACCAATATTGTGGAACTGTAAGGCAAACATGGCCCAGTTTCAAAACTTGCCCATTTTGTAGATACCTGTGGGAAGCCCAATCCCTGCTCCCCCAAGAGTCAACTACCCTGTAAAACCCCAAGAGTCAACCACCCTGTGTTAGACTCAACTGGCAGCCCCGGTGCTGTTGCTCCTGGTTCGGTCATTTCTTAAACTGTAGTAGGACTCTGGGCTCTTTAACAGACATGAAGCCACTCCCTAATTCCCAAGATCTGGAACCGTCTGAAGAATCTGTAGCAGTTCTAATGTCCTGCAGACTGCTATTCCTGGCTGAGCAGAACATTGTATAGACAGAATGCTATCATTCTCAAGCTTAAATGACCATGGACGACTTGACGCCCTTAATAGCCAAGTGACTTTTGCATCTGCAATGTTCTCTTACTTAGTAGATATAGTCCTTAGAATGTATCCCTGTGCTCTGCAGACCTCTAGCATCTACCAGTACTACAGCCATGGATATTTTAACAACTGGACGCTAGGGACGCCACTTTAATGTAGTCAGTACACTTGATCTTCCCATCAGTGGAAATGGCAAAGGTCCTCGTCCATAGCTTTCTTTTATCCTTTGACTATACAAGTTCATGTGACTTCTTCCATAGTGGAGCATGTCATTCAAGGTGACGAGTCCTGTCAGGCTCAGAGTAAACTATTTCTTTATTACCATTAAAGTGGACTCTGTTTTATACTCTCAGTGTAGTCTTTACCTTATGGCTCGGTCGGCATGTGTTCTCCAGTACAGAATGCTATAGGGTCTTCTGTTCTCAGGGTAAAGGCCAGAAGCCCTACGTGGATACATGAATTCTCCCACCTCACCTGCAACCAGCAGGACCTCCATAGGGAATTTGTCACTTCCATAACTAAACCATGCTCCATCTGGGTCTTTCACATAGACTATTCTACATGCCCAAATTATGTACCTACACCCTCCCCACTGGCATCATTGTGGCTGGACTTTCATTTCTTCTTCAGCCTCAGTATCAATTCTGTTGGCTCATTCCCATCAAGCTAGACCATGTGCCTTCTGGTTACAATCTCAGCCTCAGTGTTTATCCCAGGGCCTTCAACAGGTGGAACTCTTTCTGCATGCCCAGTGCGACTGTCCATCAAAATACAGACTGGTTGGTCGAAGGGATGAGTGGATGGGTGGACTGAATTTTCACCCCCTAGAGAGGAGCTGTAGTTTAGTGTAGAACTAGCCCCCATTTGTAAAGGCGAAGGGGGAAATGTAGGTTATCATTTTTAATAGACTATTCTGAGTTTTGTTGGTATTTAAAGTTGTATACAGTTTCAAAGTTATCCACACGGTGCTTTCCCTGTGCTGTGCTTCTGTTCAGTCTACCACAACATCTCAGTAGAAACAATGACCCAGGCCTAGCGAGGAAGGAAGCCTCTCCCTGCTTCTGTTAAGCTTCTTGCAGAGGAACCACCGAAGTCAAGGAAAGGAAAAGCTGAATTTCCATTTTGGAGACTGGAAGTCTCCCATCAAGACTCCCTCTAGGGATGACTGCTTCTGGTCTGTGGTACCCCACTTAGCCACGTCCATTTTCAAGTCTGTGGCCTATGATTTGGGATCTGCTTAAAAGACTGGTGGCTATATAGTCTCTGTCCTGTAGAATCCATCACAGCCTGAAGTCAGGAGGTCTACCATGGATACCACATGACATACTACATGGATACTACAGGGAACTAAGCTAATTAACCAGATCACGGGGTCCTTGTGTTTCAGGAAATGTGCTTTTAGGGCCAAGTTAAATGACAAAAATTTCAAAAGCTCTTCTTTTCTTGAACTAACTTCTCAACTAGGAAACAGTAATGGAGCATTGAAGTCACACAAAACAAGGCATGGTAACAAGAGAAAGCCAGTGCTTTAAGGATGTTCATCTAGAGAATCCAGCACCTCCAACGGCTGAAAGCGACACTGCAAGTAGAACTTAGGTCTGAGTGCTAAGCATTTTAATTTATAGCTTACTATGATGTGGAGGTGTCCATTTGACGTTCTGACTTCATTAACAAGTGCAAAGAAGTTAGAAGGTGGTACAATTGAGCAAAGGCACGATTATTTGTCCCAGACATTGGTTAAGATTAGATTTGAAAAATAAAACAAATCAAACCAACCAAACACACAGATACACACACACACACACACACACACACACACACACACACACACACACACACAAGAGTATGTAGGATAATAGGCCCCAGCAAGGATTCAGCATCTTTGCAACATTTATTTCCCTATTTGCTTCCTGGAGCACAGTTTGGAGAAGTCAGGACAGCAGGCTCTGTGATGACCTGGGTCTGCATATAGAGTCTGTAAAGAACAAAGGAGGGAGCAGAAGGCTAACATGAAGTGAACGCAGGAAGAGGACTGTCCTCAGCATGAACACATCTCAGGTGACAGAAAGAATGACCTAGGCAATGTCATGGCAGGCATGTGTTTGTATTACAGGTAGTAAGCCCAGGGCCCAGAGATCAGACAGCAAGGCTGGCCACTCTCAGTGCTACCAGAGTTACAATAGAACAAGCTCTCGGCAAAGTCAGTGGTACACGTTAGCACTTAGCATTGATGATACCTGACCTGGTGGATTCCATTTCAGCACCCTAACGTATCCTCTATGCGGGAGGTCACCCCAACTGTCTCACTGGTTCCAATGGTCCTGGAATACAGGGAACCCAAATCCAAGAAACCCACTAACCTCTTTGGTAGACTGGAATGGCTTGCTAGGAACTGTGCTCAATTAACCTTTGAAAACAATAGCTTGGCGGATGAGAAAAGTCTGATGTCTTTAAAGGACCAATCGCCATTCACAGCAGAGGCACAGAGAACAGGAGTATTGTTAGGAAGATCCTGAGACCACGCACTTACGTTTGTAACCTCCCGCAATGCCGGACTGTGTCAGGCATCTCTGCAACTCGTCAGCATCGATTTGTCCGTCCTTCGAAAAAGGAATAAACAAAAACCAGGAAAGGAAATCAGGGTGGTGATGTGCACTTTCAAGTCCTTAGGTGTTATTAATGAGAGAAAATAATCATACTTAGCATTTCCTTAAAGGAATGCCTTTCAAAACTCTTCCTACCCCAATTTCAAAAGTAATTCAATGGAGAGAGGATATTTGTCATGGCAAACAGTCTGTGCTCAGTGTGAGCCAAGAAACTATCAACATCGATCATTTTAAAATCAGCTAACAGAATTATGAATTGTGTAAAAGCATAGCCCTGCAACCCCTTTTTTGGAAAGGGGGAAGTAGGCTATATCACAGACTTGTAGGCATCAGTAAATACAAGGCCTGGTCCAAGGAGAAACAGGTTCTTAGATCAATTTGACTCAGGAGTCAGGGTTTTCCAAGCACACTTATATATAGAAGATACAGGGTACCAATACCTACTTACTGGTTGATTAATGTCAGAATAAGGCACATGACATTTTAAGGGATTTTTAAATAAAATATATAAATCCAAGTTGGCGAGACCCATTAAGTTATAAATAGGAACAGGATCAATAATTTGCAAGAAGACGGATGTGTGGAACAGAGGCCAGCGCTGCTGAAAGCTAAGCAGGTGGAGTCACTTACATGCAGAAGACACTGGCAATCTAAGAATGCTTGTCCTGAGGTGTGCTGTGTCTAGCGGTTTCAAAGACGCGGATCAATAACATCTTAAGTAGACACTCGAGAGGAACGTCTCCCAGTGTTTGACTCAATTTTCCATTCAGATTCTCAAAGCTGGGTTTCTTAGAGTTACCACTTCTTCCAAGGCGGCCGGAGGATTTGGCTTAACATGTTCTAGAGCATGTTTCTTTCTGTCCGTCCGCTTTTTATAAATTATGATCTCACTCTTTCGGGCTCTTGCTTAAGATAAGTCTAAGGTGAGTAAGTAGGAAAGCCCTCTCTGGACTCATCTGGATTATGTACCAGAATATTTACCAAACACACAGTGACCTTGCAAGCTAGGCACGTGTCCTTCCCCACAGTAGCCACAGGCATCTGTCATGTGTCTCTCTGAGGGAGGAAGTGAGTCTTAGGACTTGGGGCTAGCTGACCTGCATTCCTTCTGTGGGTCATCAGCCACAACACCTAATAAGGGCATAGGAGGTAGTTCCGTAAGAGCATCTGCACCTGGGGTAGAGGTTACCTTCCGGATACTGATAGTAACTTCTGTGCTTGGAAGGATGACTCTTTACAGCTCTTCTCTACCTCCTCTGTGGGTAAACAATTATCAAATTCAACTGGGCTATAGGATGATTAATGATTAGTACATGTTTTTAGGTTGGGCAAACAGCAGTTTTATGCTCAGATCTTGCATTTCTTCTCTGTAAGCAGCCCTTGCTCTAACCTGAGAATAGTCAGTTGTAAAGGTATCTTTATAGTTTGTAGATCTTCAAGGCATATTTATAATCCCCTCTGTGGGTCAATTGACCTCCCGTTCAACCATGAGTTAGCTTCCCTTTCCTTTATCCTTCAGGCTGAGGGACTCATTTCCTGGGCAAAGATAGTTTCGGGCCACTGTATTAAACGCTTAAACAAACAGAATATAACAATTCTTCGATATTAAAGGAAAGGCTAACCTGTCCAGCCACAGCAGCAAAGTAACCGTAGAGCGGATCCTGAGTTTGTCCAGGGAACGAAGGCCCCCCAGGAGCCCCTCCATACTGTAAAAGGAAAAGTAAAGACATTAGACACAGAACGAAATTTATTGTCACTATGCAAGGCTTTTGGGCAACTGACACCTGTGTGACTTTCACAGGGTTTAATTCCCCCACCATCTCGAACTCCAGCTCAGTGACACACCACTCTTGCTCCTTTGACATTCAAAAGCTCCAGACTTGGTCCAAGATAAGAGACTTCACTGTGTGAGAAGCCACTTAAAAATCCCTATTAATTAGGCCACGGAGGTCAATGTACCCGAAACAAGCAATGTGGTAGCTAGGCTCGGGACTGTTTTCCTGTTGGTTTTTACAGCTTTTGCGGTGTTTAAGAAGTAAGAGGCTGACAGGTGTGTACCTCCTAGGGAAGGAGGATGTCCGGGTGTACCTAAGAAGAGGGTCCTTCTGTCTCCGACAGTACATCCCCGGTATCTGGCCAAGTGGACTTCCTCTAGGGCTTCAGCTCATTTCTCTAGACTTTCTGGTCTCCCTGTCAACTTTCTTTTCAAGGGAGTGACCATGGAACCATTCTAGAGCAAGATGGCTGTTGTTGCTTTGGGGACATTCCGAGAGAGAGCAGGAAGTCAACACCCAGCTAGCACTATCTCACAACACACATCCGAGTCACCGAGTGTGGACTTCCCCGGTCGCAGCCCACCCACCCGTGGGACCGGGAAAGGCCCTAGGATGAGATGGGGAAGAAAAATGGAGTAGGGGCCAAGGCTGGACATCAGGGTCCGGGCGAGCTCACAGGGAGAGTCTGGGACCGGCGAGGGCGCCTCCTCCCGCGCGTCTCTGGCGCCTTCCCGTCCCGGGAGCCTAGAGGCTGCGGTGCCCTCACCCGCTGCACTTACCCCGCCTGGGTAGTACCCTCCGCCAGCGCCAGGGTGCCCTGGATACGCCATGGTGCAGACTGCGCCTCCGCCCTGTGTCCGCTGCTCCGCCCGTCCGCCCCGAGCCGCCCCGGAGCGCACCACGCCGCCCCGCGGGGGACGCCGCTCGCCGCCACCCACACAGATCTCCCCGCGCCGCCCCGCTCGCCGCCCGCTCCCCGCTGCCTCCCTGCTGTGTCAGCGCCCTGTGCGAGCCATGGCTGGGCCATGACCCAGGACCTCAGACGAGTTTATATCAGGACCCATTCTCCCTCTCCGCCTAATGGCACATTCCGACATCCAGGCAAAGCTAGGGAATGTCTTTTTCCTCTTCCTCCTACTGTGCGATTTAGTGGAACTTTTGCTATTTGCACCGGGTTATTGAATAGGGAGGACGGGATAAGGACGCTGTGTGCAACTGTACGGGAGGGAAGAACAATTCCAGTGGGTGAAGGAGACACTTTACAAAGAGGAAAGAGCCTTTGAAAACCCCATGAAACTTCTGGACTTTGCAAGAGGGCCTTTTGCTTTGAATGAGGTTGGCCTGTTTCTTTGCCAACTGTTAAACTGGGTGTAGCTCAGGTACAATTGCGAAGCGTGGGTGTGTGGGGTGGGGTGGAAGAGGGCATTTTCTAGGCAGGACAGTCTCACCCAGCTCATTCGTAGAAAACTGAATTGTTTGATTTTTCTGGATGATTCAAATAGAAACAACTGTAGTGGTGAACCTTACTGGAAAGGATGTGTTAACTCGGCGTGTTCAGAAGATGTTCCAGTTTCCTTCTCCGGTTTTCAGCTCAATTGCAATAAGAGATAGTTGCTTGCTTGCCCTTGCGTGTTAAGGACTGGACAGTATTGGTTGGTTGGTTGTGGTTTTGTTTTGGATTGTTTGCTCTTAGTCTTGGCTTTGGAGGCCCAGGTTCTCATGCTAGCCTCTCACGGCCTCAGCCTCTAGAAGAGTCACCGTGGCTGCCTGGTTTGTTTTGTTTTTAACAGTTTAGTGAACGAAACTGATCATAGTGTGAAACCTCAACTTCTCTCAAGTTCTCTTTGGATACCTAAGCTCCAAAAACGAAAGCTCTAAATACTGAGGAAAAATTCTAATAGGCCTTATGATCACATGGCAAAGGCGGGGCCTGGTTTATGTCTGCTTCTGGAGATAAAATTGCTGTTTTCAAATGCCATGGTCTTTGATTAGGTATTTTGAGGTTTTGTCCTGCATTGTCATACGTTCGTTCATCAGCTAGGTGATCAGGGCTGAACTCACACTTGAGTTTAAGCTCTTTCAGGACATAAGTTTGAAACAACACAAAAATATATGTCACCAATAAAGTGTTTGTGACTAATGCGGGATTTGTTCTATGGATAAGTGACTGTGTTAATTGTTACATTAGGAGCCATTACACTCTGGTCTCTTCTCCCTTAACAAGTGAATTTTAATGGAGGGCCATAAATGAAATCCTTACAATGATTGCCAACAAATTAGTAGGCCCTTGCTGTTTTAAGTTCAGGGAAAAAATATGTGGCAACTAATAATGACAATAAAGATAAATGCACACATACACACACACACACATACACACACCATGCACACACTCATACACATACACACACATACACACACCATGCACACACTCATACACATACACACATATACACACACCATATACACACATACGCACACACACATACATACATGCACAAGCAAACATACTTTCTCTCTCACACACACCATACACACACTCACACACACAGAGTAATTAATGAGTGTCAGACCTTCCAAACACTTTACCCATTTGTGTAACCCTCACAAAGTCCAGTGAGATAGGTGCTTTTATTATGCAGTTGAGAAACGAGCTGAGAGACAGCAAGGAAAGAATGTGAATTCAGAGCTGGTCTATGGTGATAGGCACTCTAGCTCTTCCCTGGGAGTGGGGGAGAAAACGTCCTGATGGTAAATATTTCTACCACATGCTCCCTGTTGCAATGTTTTGGCTCTCATGGCCTGGTCGTATCTGAGGCTAGGACATATGTTAAGAGTGTGGCTGTTTCCAGAGCAACTTTATTCGTTCAATTTAGTATAGTTGTTGAATGTCAGAATAACTATTTTCCTCCTGACTGTAAAAGACAGGAAGAAGTATTGTTCCCAGCTCTCGGATGTGCTCAGAAAGAGGCAGGCCAGATGTGACCTTCAGGCAGCAGTTGGTAAGCCACGGCAAGCTTATGACTCAAGAAGTACAGCCCTTAGCAAGCCATTTTGCTGGTGTTAAGATAAAGTCTACTGTATTAGTAGATGAGTCACCCCGAGGAATGGTGATTTCCCCATATTAGAGCCCGAGATTAAAATGGCTACTGCAGAATCTGCCCACTGGGTAAGAGGTCTGAGAGCGGCACTGTGGGACCATGACTCACCTGTCTCCCACCCTGTGTACGCTCCAAGAGTAGCTCCTGTATGCGGTAGGACTGGCTGTTCTTTCCAAGTTTGTACAGGCAACACAAACCCTTTTATTCTTAGTCTGAGAGCTATAGAACCTAAGCAATCCATCAAAGGATAAAGATTCAATATCACCATGGCAAAACTGAAGCACGATCATCTTTCATGGTTTCCGGATCTATTTTCCAGAACAGCGTGGAGATGGAATGAACTAAGCAACTTCTCACGTTCTCGGCATATGCAGAGTGCCATGCTAGATGCTTCCTTACGGCATGACACCATCAAAAAAGATGGGATTGTATTTTACGGATTAGGAAACTGAGTAGCAAGTAACTTTCCCAAGGTTGCCTACCAGGTTTGACTCTCTGTTTAAGTTTTAAAAGCATAAGAATTTACGATAAAAACAGACTGAAGCCACACTCTTGCTTTTCCCTATGGCAGAGCTTCCTGAGACATTGGGACAATAAAGAAGGAGAACCTGAAAGAGAAAAGCTTCACAAAGATCCTCATGTCTGCCTTCACAAGATCAACTTACCTCTCATCCTTAAGTAGAACCTACAGAAAGACTACCCCCACCCTGTTTCATTTTAATTTTGAATCAAATTAAAAACCTCGGTAGAATAAGCTCACATTCTTATCCCCATATTTCCAAACGGTGAGTCCTAGATACAAGCACTGCCCATCTGAAGAAACCCATCAGCAGAGCACCACACTGTACGTTTATACAGAAAGGAGCTTTCTCGTGAGAGCCAGAATACTATCATTCAACCTAAAACACTAAATCTTACACAAAGGCTTCAGGGGGTTATTCAGGCATGCCACTCTGATTGAAGGCTGTGGCCAAAAGAGGCGAGGAGAGGCGTTTCAATTTTGAGCCTAGAAGAAAATCGGTTATCTTATGTCTTGGAGGATTTTAGAGAGGGAGGGAGGGAGGGAGGGAGGGAGGGAGGGAGGGAGGGAGGGAGGGAGGGAGGGAAAGAGGGAGGGAAGGACTAAGAAAAGGCCAGCGGAGTAGCCCACATTCCTGAAGACTACCTATCCGAATATAAGCATTTTGCCCTTCCTAGTAAAAGCCCTGACATTATTTGGCTTTGCTTCTAAGAAGGTGTTATGGTTTGTATCTTAGATGACCTCCAAAGGCCGTTTGTTAAAAGTTTGACCTGCAGCCTGAAGTGCTACCTAAGGGGGCAGGGGTAGAATTTCAGAGGTAGAGCTTTAGAGGAAACTTGTTAAGTAGCTGAAGGGCATACTGGGCCCTGGCTCCTTCCCTACTTTCTCTGCTTGCCACCCTAAGTCATTGAAGGGACTCTGGGCAGCTCAAGACCTCTGGCAGGTCTTGCCCTTCTCCTTTATTCCTTTGCTGAAAACTCTATTAAATTACATTCTTAAAGCTAGCCCAATGTCTTTTCCCTTATTTGGCTACTTCCTCCTCCAGAGGCTGACCAAGGTCCAGCTATCAAAGAACTGAAGTGCAGCAATCAAAAGCCACCTTTGGCTCACATAATTAACATGCCCTATTAAAATCAAACACATCATCCTAACACAGGGCTTCCCCTTGTACCTTTAGAAACTACTATTTGCCTATGGCCACATTTGTCCTTGGTCCTAGAGAACAAATCCCCCTTCCCTCTCTCCCTTGTTCATCTTTTCCCGTCTTCTATGCCTCTTTTTGCCTCTTATTCTCTGCCCTCTGTTTCTCTGGAGCAAATAAATCTTTGTGCTGAGAGCTTGTTCTTGGAGCCGTGAGCCACTGTTTTCCTTTCAGCCATCCCAGGATAAGTTTGCTTCTTTACATCAGTCAAAAAAGCAGTGAAACTCTGAGACCTCTAGCACTGAGCCAAAAGAGACCTTTCGTCCTCATAAGTTGTTTGTCTTGGGTATTTTGTTACAGTGATAGAAAGGGAACAAAGACGGGATTCTATTCTTTTCTGATATTCCCTCCGAGACCTGTCTCTAGACATGTTTTCAAAACAAAAGGTGATGGATACAGTCAGTCCCTAAAGCAGGGTTAACATGCACATTATGTCTAACAACCAGGCAGAACTTCCTTGTTTATACAATGGTGAAAGGGACTGTCACCGTGTAACTGCAGTATTTCACCATTTCCTCTCTAGACTCCATCACTGGCCGAGTGTACAAGGAAGAAACAAGCAATTCACTTGCCAGCGTAAGGGCTCAGCTTTCTTTTAGTTGTAATCTGGATGAGTCAACTTGTTATCTGAAGACTTGTATCTGGGGCAGGGGATACAAGTCTGTGTTAGAACACTTTGAGAGTGAGCACAGGTCCTGGCTCTTATCCTCAGCACCATATACACATAACAACAACAACAACAAGAGTCAGAGAAAGAAACAAAGAAAGCACAAATGAAGCCATTATGGAAACACTCCAAGTTTGGGTGGGAATGAATAACTAATACTAAGATGGGCAAGGATATGAACAGTAATGTATTAGTGAATAGAAGATGACTTTTTACTCATCGCCATGAACAGATCAGTGGTCTAATTATGTTTGTGGGATGGTAACATCCATCATGGATGGTTTCCAGTCCTGTGTGCTGGAAACTGCCTCCCCAGAATTTGACAACTGGTGGTGAATTGTTAACCACAATTAAGCTTTTCTGCCCAAACGGAAACACTGACCATGTGTGCTATTAAACGTGTGATACAAAGAACTAAACTTCCGATTTAAATGGCACTAGTGACTAGCGACTCCCCTGTTGGGTGAGATAAGCACAGTTTCATGTATGTTGTCCTCACTGGATCTCAGAAAAAGCTAGTACGCTTTGTTTGCCTGGAGTAGCCAGTACAGGCGAGATAAATTACCATTACTCAACACACAGCAATCTTCGGTGACAAATGCCCCGTGTTAGATTACTAGATTACTCTCGCTTTCCAAGGTGAAGAACGCAGGGTCCTGGGACTTGCAGAAGCGAGCAATGTATTCCATTTTCCCATGCCCACACTGTTTGCTCTTCTTTCTATGGGTTTTCCGCTCCACCAGATTAATGATTGAGAGAAGCCAGGGAGGTGGCTCAGTAGGTGAAGGTGTTTTCTGCTCAGTACTGCTGACTTGAGTTCAATTTATGGACCCATATATAGATGGAAGGAGAAAGGCAGTTCCACAAAGTTGTGCTTTGATAGCCATATGTATATTGTTATACACATACCCCTTCATATCACACACACACACACACACACACACACACACACACACACACACACACCAGAATATATTTTAGAAAATCTCAATATCTAGAGGCCCAACTTCAGTGTGGGAGGAGGAAGATATCCAGATACTTGCCTGCCCCCGGGCAGGGAAAGACACCCAGAAACCCATCTGTAACCACATGGTATTGATGGGCTCTAGACACTATAAAAGCATGGGTCCTGCTGAGTCAAAGCTGCAGGATCTCCGGGACACAGGGAACAACAGATAGCTGGGAGGCGTCCCACTGAGGACACTATCTTGATGGTGTGACAGAAGACAGAAGCCGTGAAAAATCTGGCTGTAAACCGAATTTATGCTTATTTTTGTGATGCTATAACTTTTTTTTTTAAGACTAAGCAGGTCTGTTTTGTTTCCGAGGTCAGACTGGGTTATGTGCATTCGGGGTGGATTGGTCCTACACTTAAGCATCTACAGCTTATTCATGTTGCCATCACCATATCTGGGACCAGGGAGTGATGAATGATTATTATATTGATGTAGATTTGTAAAATTAGTACCGCAGCAGTTATTCATTAGCCAGTGAATTCCTCAAATCACCACCCATAGAGACTACAATTTATTACAATTGCCTTAAGTCAAATGCTGAACAATTTTTAGAACATTCTAAACCTCCAAGCTGGTCAGGCTTCTTCCCAGATAACATTTCCATCTTACTTGCAATTTTTTGGTCCTTTCTTTAATCTCTGTCTCTCTTTGTCTCTCTGTCTCTGTCTCTCTCTCCCTCCCTCCCTCCCTCTCTCTCTCTCTCTCTCTCTCTCTCTCTCTCTCTCTCTCTCTCTCTCTCTCTCTCCCTCTCTCTCTGCTAAATATATAAATTCAAACCTCACCTCAGCTCAGGAATCATTCCAAAAGGGGAGCACGAAGGAAGATTGTTGGAGCAAGAGGAACAGGAAGTACTCTGAGAGATTGCATCTCCTAGAAATGTCAGAGACTGTATACCCATGAAGTCTCACCAATATTACCGCCTAAACAAGACCTGGACAACAATAACTCACCAATAGGTACACTAACACAGAAGGAAATGCACCAATAGACATGCTAACATAGAAGAGGGGAAATCTCATGGGGTGGGGCCTGAATCCCAGACAAAGAAAAAATGGCAACAGAGAAAAGCCGAGAATGGGAGAAAGGCTTCCTCAGGGAAGAGCATCCCAATTGGTTATCTAGGATCATTTATTTAGTCAGCTCTGCAATAAGCTACTTTTAAACCAAAAATAACATACTTCTCGGACAGACATAAGGATGCTAGTCTATCATATATGGAGTAGGGTTTCATTCCTAGCAATTAGAAAAAGAATTATATTTCTTAGGATATATAACACTTTTCCTGAAGTCCCTTGTCTGTTTTCATCTAGAAAGAAGGCAGGGAAGCTGGAAAGGGAACCCTAGTTAATTAACCTTGATCCCATTTCTGTATTTTGCTTGAGAAGCCAGAAATTATAATGTTGCTATTTTGGCAAGCAAAGCTTCAGATAAGGTAAAATTGAATGCACCATATATACTATACCATTATACAGGAAAACAGATAGCTAAGATTCTACAAAGAATCAATTGGTCTCCATCTAAAACATATCAGAAGAACGAGACACATTGCCTTTCGTTCTATTGTATGCTTTATTGAATTTGCTAGAACTATTGTTTCATGAAGGACCCCACACTGTTTCTATCTTTTAAAATAAAAAGAATAAACTGTCAAGTGAAAAGAGAGACTTGAATCCTTTGGAAACCAGGAAGCTACAGAACTCAAGATTCTACATTTCTCAGTGGAAATCCCAAGGGTGAGAATACATTTTTTTTCATTTTAAAATAATTTTCTTCACATAATTTTAATCTTAGGCTTTATTCTTACATTTAAGTCACTCTCTAGAGCACTCAGAAAGTATTTATAGAAATAAATAAATTTCTATAAATAAATTATTTATAGAAACATAAATAAATTTACTTATTTATATTTAAATATAAGTATATTTAAAGGGACACCTGAGAAGCAGTGTGTCCCTAGGATCACACGTGTTAAGAACCTGTTTATCCTGGTAGTGGAATTGGAAACAGGAGTTGTAAGGAACCAACGCTAAGTTCATAGTTTTTACTCACCTGCATCTTGCAGTGAGGACTTACAGGTGAAGGTGGTGATTCTTGGAGGCTCATGTTCCTGCTCGTTGACTTTACAACTATAGAATAAAGAAGTCTGGACCTTAACAACCATTTCCCTCTTGATCTTTGGCAATCAATAAACAACTATAACCACAATCAGACTTCCCATAGGCCCCAGTGAGGTTATTATGAAATACACTTGCTTCCGTGGCAAAAAAAAAGATCTTAGCCAGAAATACTAGAAGCCAGCAGCAACAGCATTTACACACACACACACACACACACACACACACACACACACACGCACACACACATGCACACACACATAAATATTAGACACACAGTTTCAATTAGTACCTCTATTAAAAAAAATCTTCTGAAGATCATAAAGCTGTGCTTTTTAACAGAGATGGTGAGAAGTAGCTCCCATTGTTGAGAGCCAAATCTCAGGGATTTTTGTCAGCTTGTCATTAAGTAGAATTAATATAAGTTTCTTTTTGTTAGTTTGGTCAAAATCAAAATATGCATGGAATTATGAATATATAGATAGTTCCATAATATAAACCAGTATTGCTGTTTGAAATTTGTTTTTCAAGTTCCTATAGCTCATCCTGTTTCCTCAATAAACCGTGCTGGGTTTGCTGAGTGTTTCTGAAGCCTGCCTTGGTCTTGCTCTCCTGGAGCTGCATCAGGTGGATCAGGTATATTATGAATTCTCCTCTGTGCAGTTTCCAAAAATGTAAGTCATTCCAGTTGCTTGAGATTTCCAGAAATTAAAAAAAAAAAAAAACAAACCTTCAAGTCTTCAAAGGCATACATTTTGCTCTATTTGAACAGTCACTCAGCTCAGAGACAGTCACGCTCTGTTAATAGTGTGGACTTTAAATGGTAGGAACACTTATACTGTGAAAATCTGTTCCTTTTGTAAATGAAATGCTTCATTGCAGAAACATTGGAGACAATGTTGACAGGCCATATTAAAGATTACATTTTACACCTTCAGTCATTTTAGCATACCTTGTACAAACAAAAGAAATATTCTCTCAGATTTTAAATTTTCTCAACTAATTAAAAATCCTGACTTGCTTTGTGAGAAGTTAACTACACTCCATTGCTACGAGAATTATTATTTGAGTTTAGGTTTGAACTAGGAAGGTAAATTCAATGAGTTGCAGGATTTTGTGGGAGTAATGCAGAGTCACATAATCATCTAATCTTTGCAAGATATTAAAAAGTGCTCTCACCATGTGTAGAACTAAGGCAGAAATAAGTCTCGGCTCAATGCGAGCACTTTCTGAAGATGAAAAATGGTTTGAGAGTAATTCACTTATCAGATTAATTTCTCAAAACATTTAATAAGAAATTGTTGGTGGACTGGGGTATGACTCTGTTAGGCAAATCAGGATTAAATACCAAGTACAAATAAGTTGTCTCTAGATACAAAAGAAGCCTTCAATAAACATTATGTAATAATCATTTGACTATATGAAATTGAGAGTAAAAAGTAATATGTATTTTACTTGTAAATTGAGTATTAGATACTTGTTATGGACTATTTTGGTGGCGATTGGGATCTATAGATTGCTTTGGTAAGATGGCCATTTTCACTAATAATTCTGAAAATCCATAAGCATTAGAACTTTTCGCCTTCTGGTATAGTCTTTAATTTCTTTCTTCAGTGTCTTTAAGCTTACACTGTGTAAGCTGTTCACAGCGGTGTGGATCCTACCATGTCAGCCATTAATAAGGAGAATGTATTTTGAGAATACTAATAATGGTATATTTTTCCTGATTTCTTTCTCAGTGTGTTTGGTGTTTGCACATAGGGAGGCTACCACTATGTTTCTGTTTGTTAACTAGTTTGTAGTTAAGTATTATAGGAACTTTATGTCTTTTTTTTTTTTTTTTTTTTTTTTTTTTCTGTCATCAGTAGAAATTGTGACCATGGGAACTCTCACAAAAGAGAACATTATTTTGGTTTTCAGTTTCAAAGCTTTAGTTTATTTTCATCATGGCGGGGAGTCTGGTAGTGTGAAGGCAGGCATGGTACTAGGAACATAGTGACACAGTTCCTCCAACAAGGGCACACACTCCCAGCAGGTCATTAGCTGAGGACTATGCTGGCAAAAAGAACAGCCTATAAGGACTGTTCTTATTCAAACCAACACACGGTCTCTTATACGTGTAATCATATTATCCGCAAGCAAGAACACTTTGGCCTCATCTTTTTCTATTTGTATCCCCTTTATCTTCTTGTCTCCTGTAATCTAGGTATGATTTTAAATTCTGCACTGAACAGGAGGAGGAAGAGTAGGTATCTTATCTTGTACCTGACTTCAGCGGAAATGCTTTGAGAACTGTGCTGGCTATTTTCATGTCAATTTGACGCTTGCTAGAGTCATTTTAGAAGTGGAAAGCTCAATGGAGAAACTGTCCTCCTCAGATTGGCCTTTGGCCAAGTCGGTGGTAGGTTTTCTTGACTGATGTTTGATATGGGAGGGCCTAGCTCATTGTGGGTGGTGCTCGCCCTGAGCTGGCAGGTCATTGCGCTACAAGAAAGCAGCTGAGCAAGCCTTAAGGGACAGTCCAGTAAGCAGTGCTGCCCCATGGCTTTCAGTCTCTGTCCCCAGGTCCCTGCCCTGAGGTCCTCCCTGACTCCTGTAGATGAAAATCTGTGGTAAGGAGGGTACAGTACAATAAACTCTTTCTTCCCTTAGTTGCCTTTGGCCATGGTGTTTTACCTCAACAACAGAAACCCTGACTAAAACAAGAACAATTGAGAAAGACAGCCAACATTCATCTCTGTCCTACAGGCCCATTCATACTCCCATTCTCGAGTGTGCACACGCACGCACGCACACACACACACACACACACACACACACACCACACGCAGAGACCTCGGAGAATAATCTACTCATCCGTCACATGACTCTCTAACTAGAAGATACTATCAAGGAAAATGATGAGGTTTCTAGTTTTACTGGACACACCATCTGTCTTAATCTTGGACTTCTCTAGTCCAAGGTATATATAAATATTACTTTGCTTTTAAGCTACTTGATTAATGGTATTTTATTGCAGCTTGAACTATAAAAGCATGCTTTATGAAGATAAAACTTAGAGCAATCGTGTGTGCGTGTGTTTCCTGTTTGTTTTTTTTTTTTTTTTTTTTTTTTTTTTTGTCAGCTTGACACAGCTAGGGGAACCTCGGTTGAGAAAGTGCCAGCATCAGATTGCTTTTAGGCAAGTCTTCGAAGGCATTTTTTTGATGAACTGATTGTTGGAGGACTCCATTTACCATTACTCCATGGGTGATGCCACCCCTGGGCAGGTGGTCTTGAGTGATATAAGAAAACAGGCTGAGCAAATCCTGAAAACAAGTCAGTAAGCAATGTTCCTCCATGTTTCTGCTTTGCCTTCCTTTCCTGGTGAACCACAATCATAAGCTGAAATAACCCTTTCCTCCCCAGCTTGCTTTTGCACATCACTACAGCCTAAAGGGTAGAGGAATGTTGCTCACAATAAATGACTTAGAAAACCACATCTGTGTGTGAGATTTCTATGTACTAGAATCTCAATAGCATTTTGGGAAACACTTATTTTTAGGGCTCCCAATTGCACTTGCTTCTTTCTGTCACATGGCTTTAGAGTGTCCCGTCCATATTTCTGTGATGTAGAGTCATTATGCTTTATAGACCAGTCCGTTTTGAAAAGCTCTTGAAATCTAAAAATCATGACTAAACCCCTGTTGATTGGCTAACCATAGAATGCGAGAGACCAACTCTGGTTGTTAGAAGTCATTCAGTTAAAATGTAACTGTGTTACATGCTATAACTTATAAGCTATAAATAAGCTTAGGAAAATTTAAAGTGCATTATATAAGAAGTAAGTAAACAGAAAAAATTACCTATTATCCAGAGAAAACCACTATTATTATTTTGACTTTTATCCCTCTAGGCTGCTTTCTATTGATAAAAGCTCAGGCCAGATAAACTGAACAAAGTTAATGAATAGAAAATGTTCTTGCACTGGGCAGCATTCCAGGCCAAAGACAATTCAGAAGGCCCCACCTCACTGCGTATCAGAGCTTCAGTGCAGAAGTAACCTCATTGGCTGGGTCGGCAGCTTTTGCCATGTATGGGCGTGGTCTGATCAGTTGAGAGCCTGTGATTGGATAAGCTACTCAACTGTGAACACTCCATAAGCTGGGATGTAGTTCACTATGTGCAGCGTTTGCTTGGAGTGTACCTTACTATTCAGTTATGCAGGCTGCTTTGGAAAGATTTTATTTCAGGTTCACATTGTGAATAAAAACTATATATGAACGTGGTTTTTTTTTATATATAACTTACCTTTTATCTATCTTGGTGACCACCGTCTTCTCTCTCTCTCCTTTTTTGCTGTGCTGGAGATTGAGCCCCAGGCCCTTCATGCTTGCTGAATAGATGCTGTCCTTCTGAGGTTTGAATCCAGCTCCCTTTACCTTTTATATTTTGAGGTGTGATTTCACTCATTTCTCAGGATGGCTGGATAGCTCAGGCAGACTTTGAACTTACAACCTTCCTGCCTCAGACCTTTGAGGAGCTGCACCACTAGGTCTGGCTTTCTTTCTTAAATATAATTAGTGCACATCGTTGTGATGGCTGTAGAGTCTTGAATTCTGTGATTCATCTACACATTAGCTATCACTGCTGTGTTATTACATTTTCCTAATTTTTAGTAACCGTGTAAGTTTACTGACACCTACACACATCCACAGACACGCAGACAGATCCTCACCATCAGACCTGCTTCCGTACTTACCACTGCTGACCACAGCTGCCTACCCAGTAGTTTTACACCACACTAAACCTTCATAAATTCTTCTTAGAGAAAACACCATGATTTACTCTGTAATCACGAAGCTGTGCATTGGTTTTCTTTATAAACCTTTGAAAGTTGAATAATTGAACAAGGTTATACCAATAGCTATTTCTAGGAGTTCTAAAAGAAAGCATGGTCTCCTATGGACCTATTCTTTTTCCTTTCTACCACAGCTATTTATAAACATGTATATGGAAACATTTGAAATGTTTTCAACAAACTTGAAGCATAAACTTGAGGTATGTAAGAAGAGAAGACTAATGAATGGATTCACTAGTTACCATAGCAACGAAGTCCACAGCAACTGGATGGGAGCTATCTGCTAAAACTAGTAGCTGCTCTCCCTTGTTAGGTACCAATGCAAGTATGACAGTCAGCAGAGGGAAAATCTACCCTTTGTGGAATGGCAGAAGATATGTTAAAGAGTATTTATTAGATAAGAAATTTAATTATTATTCAGAATAGCTAAGGATCTATTAAAATAAAAAAAAAAAACAGAACAATAACCTAATTAAAAATGACTGAAGGACAAGGATAGAAAAAAATATAGAAAGGAAAGAATAGAAAAAGTAGATAAGAATTGATGATCAAAACGTATCTGCGAAATACCACAGGCCACTAATTGCTAGGGGAAATTCAGATTTAAAACACACAGAGATATTGCGCCACATATATTAGAAAGTCAAGATGCTAACTGCTGAAACTGGGAGAGGACAGAGGGGATCTGCCTCGGTGGTCATGGTGGTCCTGAGCAGGTTAAGGGGGGAAGCTCTTGGCTTAGTCTCCAGCACTGGGCACAAGCCATCCAAGTCCATAAAATAAACGTTGGTGACAATGTAGAGAAATTGGAACCTTCACCCACTCCCTGTGAGCAGGGTTGTAAAATGTCACAGCCATAATAGAAAACAACACAACATGGAGTTTCCCTTGAAGACTGAAAAGCGAATTACCTCATGGCCCAGCAGACCCCAGCAAACCTAATAAAGCCGTTGGCTGTACATAACATGGACTCTCGTGTCCACGGCAACGTTTTTCATAACTGCCAAGCTATAGAAGAGATCTCAACACCTAGGGATGGATAACCAGACTGAGAATGGGGTGCTTACACGCAGACTTTTCAAAGTTACTTATTTAATATAAGTATGCTGTCTTTGGTTTCAGACACACCCCATACACAGACTCAAAGTAAAAAAATTCCCCTGGGCTGGAGAGATGGCTCAGTGGTTAAGAGCACTGACTGCTCTTCCAGAGAGGTCTTGAGTTCAATTCCCAGCAACTACATGGTGGCTCACGGCCATCTGTAATGGGATCCGATGCCCTCTTCCGATGTGTCTGAAGATAGCTACAGTGTGCTCATATTCATAAAGTAAATCTTAAAAAAAAAGAAATACCCCATCATTGCAACCCTTTAATACCATTCCTCATGTGTGCTGACCCCTAACTATAAAATCATTTTCACTGCTACTTGATAGCTGTAATTTTAATACTGTTATAAATCGTAATATATACAAATATCTGACATGCAGACGGGTCTTATAGGACACCTGTGAAAGGGTTGTTTGACTCCCAAAGAGGTCATTACCCACAGGTTGGGATACCACTGCTTTGGATAAACCCTAAGGACCATGTGCTAAATGAAATGAGACAATCAGAAAAAGAACTATTTTATAACTGCACTTAAAAGTATCTAAAATAGCCAAATGCGAAGAAACAAGATGGAAAAGTGGTTGCCAGGGATTGGGGAAACATGAAGTTCTGTAGGGTAGGGCGTTTCGGTTAGCTGAGCTGAAAAAGGTCCGGAGCACTGTGGTATAAAGATGATGATGGTGATGATGATGATGATGATGATGATGATGATGATGATGATGATGATAATGATCAAGATCATGATCATGATGGCGATATAACACAATTCAATATTTCAATCCAAATTGAAAACTACGAAGGCAAGTTTAAGCTGTTTAACACATGGAAAAATTTTTTGCTTGCGATTAGTTCTTGCCGTGGGTGGTGGGGTCAGCTACAAGGCACTTAGGATTGAGAAATGCGCAGCTCCATCTGTTACATTTAGCAAACAGACAACACACTCACAGGAACCAAAGCAGACCGCCAAGGGAAGGTACCATTTTTCCGAGAAACAGATTTCTTCACTACCCAATCCCTATTACCCAATCTAGATGAACGATTTCTTTCTCCCTGGAGAACAGAAACACCTTCCCTGGAAAACCACAGCAACCTTTAGTTCTTTAGGGGCTAGAGAGGTGGATAGGTGGTGAAAACCCAGAGGTCTAGGGCTGGATTCCCGGCACCCACGCGAAAGCTCACGAACTTCAACTCCAAGATCTGACATCCGCACACAGACAGGCGCGCAGGGAAGCCACCAACGCACGCAAGATAAAAATAAATCGTGTAGAACAAACAAGTTCGATTCAGCTGTGACTCCTGTTTTATTCTACCATTTCGGTTTCTTAGTTCTCTTTCTCGCTGCTTGATGAAATACTGATGAAAGCAGGTTGAAAGGTTTACCGTTTGAGTGTGGAGTCGTCCGTCTCGGTGGGGAGGCCCGAGGGGAGGAGCTTGGAGTAGATGGTTGTATTGCGTCTGCAGCGGAGAGGGAGGGATATAAAACTTAAATGCAACAAACACACTGTAAAATACGCAACATTGACTTGGGCGATTTTTTGATGGATTAGTTACCGTGTCAGATGGAGATGACACTGCCCTGACTTCAGCTTTGAGAAAATATGTCTCCATACAGTGGATTACAAGGAAACAAAACAAAAAATAAGCAAAGGTGTTGTACCAAGTTGCCTACCAAAGGAGCTGCGACGCCTTCTGGCCTTCTGAGAGAGAGTTCCGCTGAGGTCTGTATCCGAGGACAGAAGGTCCGCTCATGCGATACACTTTGCTTCATTTTTATTTGCAAAAGCCCAGAGTTGTTCCTGTTTTTCTATCAAAGCCTCTGGTTCTCGGAGACCCCTTGGTCTTGGGGAAAGAGAAGAGAAAAGCTTCACGAAGTGTAGACGTCTGGGATGGGAGAGCTAAGGAAGTCCAGCAGCGAGCTGGAGTAGCAGCCTCAGATGTAGGATGGCCCACTAACACGGGGATTCTGCAGGCTGCACGGAGAGGATGCTAGTGCAGGCACTAATACGGTAGCTCGAATTGACTGTTTAAAAAAACTGTATAAATCATCAACATGGGAAAAACACAGTCCATGAACGGACACAGTATTTAAACAAACCAAGAGAACGCACGTGGGCAATACTCACACAAAAATACAAAGACCCCGTGGCCTATCATTTGTTTCAGCCTCTTTGTTGGCTGATTTTCCAGTTCTGGACCTAGGGCTTAAGGGGCCTCGTGTAGTTCTACTCGCCTTCTTGGACGTCTACCACGACCAAGAAAAGAGCATATCTAGGGAGCCAGTTAAGTCAGGAAGGCTGCGACCTTCCTTCAGATGTGGCGGCAACCCAGCCACGCCCAGCCTACTTAGCCCAGGCTCTGCTGTTCTTTCTGCAGGCGTGCTGGCTTCAGTGTTGCTCTAGAGTTTTGATTTGGGATGGGGTATTGACCTTCACTGCTAGAACTGTGCTAGTTGAAACACGAAATAGGTGCAAGCAGAAAATGCTAACACAAGAGTTTTCAGAGAAAGATTAGTAAAGCACTGTCACTTCCAAATAAAATGCTTTACTAATCCCTAACAGCAGATTATTCTGAATTCATATATATATACACACACATATATATGTTAAACACATATATATGTTTAAGTATATACAAATAATATATTTATCATATGCAAATAACATGACAAAACATGATATAGCATATATATGTTATATGTAGATATATACATATATAATATATATTTTAGAAACAGAAATAGTTGAGAAATTACCCACCTAATGCTGCAGTAATGTTGCCTCTGCCTCCTAGGTTCTGGAATTACAGAAATAGGCCACAAGTCCCAGCTTCCAATTCATTTTTAAAAGGGTGAGCACATCACTGGCAAATGGCAAGACTGGATATAAAAGGAAAGGAAACTCATGACTCATAGCAAAACCTGTGATTACCGAGTAGCATGCGAATGTCAGGCATGTGAATAGTCGTGGCAAGCATGGCCCATTTCTCTGGGGAAAGCCATAACCAACAGCACCGAGAGAAAAAGAGAAACTATGAAGCTTTTTGTTCTTTTTTAAGTGGCATAGCTTTACAGTACTGGGTTTTACAAAGACATTCTCGCACAGATATATATGAAGCACTTTGAGTGTGTTCTCCTCTCATGACTCCTCAGCTCCCTCTCTGTTTCTCCCCTCCCTTTTATTTCCTTAGACAGTTTCATTTCTCCTTTAATGTCATATTTGCACGGCTGATTGTAAGAATCTGTTTTTTTAAAAAGTCTAGGAAGCACAAGTCAGATAACTCATGTGACATTTATCTAAGACTTGAGTAGCTCAATATAATAATCTTCCAATGCATCTATTTTCTTACAAATGGAATAATTGTATCCTTCTTTCTGGCTGATGAAAATTCCATTGCATAAAAATATCATATTTTCTCTGCCTATCCCTCTGTTAGATAGCGAATACCTAAAAAAGCCCCATGCCTCTGTGATGAGTGCTGTAATAAATATTGCTGTGCAGGTCCCCCTGTGATGTGTTGACTTGAAGCCCTTTGGTGAATGCCAAGGATAGGTAGAGCTGTGCCACATGCTACACCTACTTTCCAGCTTTTGAGGGAGCTGCATACTGATTTCCATTATGTCTAGACTGGTTTGTGCTTTCAGTTAGCAATATTCAGCTGCCCCCTTTTGTCTGCACCCTCACCAGCACCTACTGTCATTTCCCCAAGATTGCTATAATGAATGGGGTGAAATGGGATTTCAGCAGAGTTCCACTGTGCACATTTCTGTTGGTTGGTCATTGCGAACCCTTTCCATATGTGCGTCGGCCATTTGTACTTTATTTTTTGAAAACTGTTTATTCCCGTAGCCCACTTACTAATTAGGTTTGATTTCTTGTAATTTAGTTTCTTCTTTAGTTCTTCGTATAATCTAGATATTAATCTTCTGTCATATTTGTGGTTAGCAGAGATTTTGTGGCATTCTGTGGGTTGTCATACAGCTGTTTCCTTTACTGTGTGGAGCTTTTTAATTTCATGAAGTCCCATTCATCAGTGGCTGGTGCCCTTTCCTGAGCTATTTTTTTTTCCAGAAAGTGGATGCCCACACCTGTACCCGCCACACTTTCTCTATTTTTCTTCCAAACCGTTCAGAGTTTCAGGCCTTACACTGAGATTTGCCTCAGTTATTTTTCCCATTGTCATGACAAGCACCATGACCAAATCAAATTATAAGAGAAGGTATTTACCTTGGGAACGCAAAGTCCCAGAGGGCAAGTCTATGACTATCCTGTTAGGGAGCATAGCACCAAGGCAGGCGAGGATGATGTTGTGCTAAAGCAGTAACCAAGAGCTTACATCTAATCTACAAGCATGAGAGAGAACTGGGAATGACGAGCTATTGAAACCCCAAATCCCACCCCTGATAAACACCCCCTACAACAGGCCTACACCTCCTAACAACTCCTAACTATCCCCAAATATTCTTACCAACTGGGAACCAAGGATTCAAACATAAAGAGTCCACTGGGGTCATTCTCATTCAAACGACCACATTCTCCTCTGTGGTCCCAACAGGCTAATGGCCAGTACCATAATACAAAACACATTTAGTCCAACTTCAAAGATCCCCATAGTTTATCACAGCCTCAACACAGTTTAAGAGTCCAGTGTCTCCTCTGAAGCTCAATGCAATGTCTTAACTGTAACTCTGTGAAACCAAAAGGTAAATTATATACACTCAATATATAATGGCACAGAACACATACTACCATTCCAAATGGCAGGAATACAGGTATGATGAGAAAATACTGGTGAATGAAAATGAGGTGAGGAGAAGGGTTTTATTGTCGATACAAGGGAGAGCACAGCCAGAGGCATTTTTAAGATTCCAGACTGAGCCAGGTCATAAGAGGAGGGAGAAGAAGTGAGAGAAGAAGAGAAGAGGAAAAGAATGGGGGGGGGGGGAGAGGGGAAAGGGAGAGGAAGGGGGAGGGAGGGAGAGAGGAGACACTAACAGAGGATAGAGAGATTTAAAATAGGGGATGGGATGAGAGAAACCAGGACTTTATAGCAGGCACTTGCAATACTGAGAGAGCCTGGTAGCCAGATGCTTTGTTGTGTTGAAAAGACACCACGCTTAGCCATTTGTCCTGAGTTTCTTTGGATCTGACAGGTGGACCAAAGCAAGACTGAAATTTATCAGGGACAATTCTAAATTCTGTAACAATATGTTGATTGTCAAAGGGCTTACTTAGACAGTTCCATTCGTCCAGCTTTGATGACTGCAATATACTTCTTTCTCTTGGGCTGGTTCCACTCCCTTCCTGTAGTAACTCCTTTTGCTAGCCATCTTGGAACTCTGAAATCACCAACGCCTTGGGACTTCCAAAGTAATCCAGACCTCACCATCATAGCTTCACTTGATGGGCCGTTCAGGACTCCAACATGCCCCGTCTCAATGGCCTCCTTAAGAGTGGAAGAAGATTCTACAACTTTTTTACTCCTGTATCCTTCGTGACTCTAGAGTCAGAACCAAGTGGCCAATGTTGCCAAATTCTGCCGCCTGCTTGGAATGGAATCTAACTTCCTGTTTGAATTACACTTTCATAAGCTTTGATCCATTAATGGTTTCCTTTGTTGAATACGCTTTCCTTTGTTTCAGGAGAAGGTTCCTTAGGAATTTCCTTCTTACAAATTGGAAGTTTGCCCTATGAGCATTCATTCCTTTTATTCCATTTCCAAGCAGCCTTTCTTTATACTTCTCATCTCTTTGCACAAAAGACTCCAGCAATAAACTACATGGTGTTCTTTTTCTCCTTAACTTGTACACTTTATATTTCTTTTTTCCCAGCTTCTTCATTTATTATAGATCTGTACAAGAGTGGTTACTAATAATATACGCAGAGTCAATACTATGCTTCTTAAAATCTCCTCAGCCAATGAAACCAATCTCAAACTTTTCAATTTACCATCAGACAGATCCACTGAAAAGGGGGAAAGCAAAACCAACCACATCCTTTGCCTATAATCACAAGAATGGTCTCTAAACAGTCGCTTATACCCTGCAAATCCTCTTGAGCTGGATCTCCATAGTTAACATTTCTGTAAGCACCAATATCTTCCTCATTCCTACTAGGCTGGCCCATTAAGCACTACTTAAAACATTAAGCCATCATGTCATAGATCATGGCAGCGGCAGGCTTTGAATTGGAGCAGTATCTGAGAGCTAACATTGATGGATAAGCATGAGGCAGAGAGGGGTTGGTGGGGAGAGCTAACTGGAATGGTACAAACCTTTGAAACCTTACTTTATACATGCAGTGACACACCTCCCCCAAGGCCACACCTCAAAATCCTTCCCAAAGATTTCTTCCAAGTAGGGATTGAACATTCAAGCATATGAGCCTACTCTGGGGTTATAGAGCAATGTTGTACAGTAGCTTTACATGCTTGGGATAAGATTGAAAAATAGAAAAAATGACCTAAACCATTCGTAAAGATAACCTAGGGTTCAAATGAATCTTTTACTGACTTTCTTAAAAAAATAAAGATTAACTTAAGCTGAAAATAGAGCAATATCAGACCCCAGTGCTAGAGAAATTTTAATTGAATCTTCAGGTTTTAGAAATGCTAATTCTGAATGCAAAAAGGCTATTAGACCTTTAAGGTCCAGATCCACACCTATTTGTGACTGGATTAAAGTTACCATGGATAATGAATATTGAATCCAGTGCTCACAATTAAGTTGTGGTTGGACAAACAATTACAAAAGATATAAGAGCCCAAGATGTTCAGTCCTCTGGCTGTGAAAGATCAGGTCATTTCCAAAAGACAAACAGTTTCTAAAGATAAAGTATTCTCCAATGATAATCCAGGGAGGAAGTTCCTTGGGATATGTGAAAGATGTGGAAGGAACAGACAAAGTGCTTATGAATGTAGATCTCCCAGAGGTATTTAAGAAAATTCCTTACTGTCAAATAACTGACTAAGGAACTATACTCAGGCCCTGACCAAAACCAGCATGAGCCATTCATTTCCTGTTAGCCAAGAAAAAATTCTTCTAGAGAGCAACTAGAAAAATTAAAGCCTTTAGGGCAAACAGCAACCATCCTGCTCAAAACTTAACTGAACCATTTAACAGAGACGGAGCAGCTCCTATTGATAGAACAAGAGATTTTTGAAGATAGCAGAAAACAGATATTTTGGCAAACTGCTATAGATGATAAGAGACCTAAATTAAAATTACAGTTAGGTGGAATTGAGATTGAAGTTCTAGTGGATGCAGGAGTAGATGTAACAACAATTTCTCAACATTCTCTGAGCCAACATTGGTCAATTCAAAAAGGGTCTCACAGCTCCTAGGAATTTGGGACATCTTCTTGGAGTCTAAAATGGGTTGAATGTATAGGATCAGAAGGTCAAATAGGAAGATTAACTATGTATGTGGCAGATGGGGAAGAAATCTGTTGCAATAGTGGGAAGCATAGAGGAGCATTCCTCCAAAGTCAGGGACAAGCTGTAACATAGGACCTGTGCTTGATAAATATATTGAAAAGTTGTATTAAAGACTGTTAGACTGTCCAATTTGTCGATAGCAGAACACAGCAGAGAATAGCTCTTCAAATTTATTTATTAGCTCTGCAGATGGAATACCAACTATCCTGCCATTGAAATGGCTAATTGACAAGATTTTGTGGGTAGATCTGTGGTCCTTAAATAAGAAAAAGTTACAGGCACTAGAACAGCAGATCTAAGAGCAGCTGGAGGATTTACATATAGAAGAGTCTACCCCTTGAATTCTCCGATATTTGTCATTAAAAAGAAATCTGGAAATTGGAGGAAGCTGACAGATATGAGACCAATTAATAAAGTAATACAGCCTATAAGTTCCTTACAACATGGAATCTCTTTAACTTCTTTGTTATCTAAGGCATGGACTATCATAGTGATTGATTTTAAAAGGTGCCTTTTCTCAATATCCCCTTGTAAAGCAAGATAGATATTTTCTTTTACTGTTTCCATATTTTACAATGAAAAGCCAACTAAGCGGTACCACTGGAAGGTCTTGCCAAAAGGAATGTTAATTAGTCCCACCTTGTATCAATATTTTGCGCAACCACCATTAGCAGTAATTTGTAAACAGCTTCCGCAATCTATACTTTATCATTACATGACTAATAGCTTTTGTAATCAAATGATATTTTCTACATCCACCTCAGTTCCTAAATAATGACACAATTACTTATGTATTTATGATTAAGTCTTATGCTAAGCTTGTTTCCAAATAGCTTATAAATTATTATCCCATTTATACTATTCTTTTTTTCTGCCACATGACTGGTTTACCTCTCCTCCGTTTCATACATTCAACTTTCTCCAACCCTCAGTGGCAAATCTTCTCATACCTGACTCCTTCCAAGAGTTCCTAGTTCTTCCCTGAACTCCTACCTTCAACTTCTTGCCTTTGCTGTAAGTCATCAACTTTTTCTTTTAACTCAGAGACACATCTTCACACAGTCCATATAAGCAATACCCTGGAAACATTGCTGGCTGATTCAGATGCAAATTCCTTAGAAAAAATTAATAAAGATAATTTTGCCTTGCTGGGGATTAGAAATTGCTTCTGAAAAGAATACAGATTCTATTAACTATCTAGAATATAAGATAGGACTGCAAAAAAACTGAGCCACAGAGGCCCAGATCAGAAGAGACCAATTACAAACTCCTTAATGATTTTCAAAAATTGCTGGAAGATATTAATTGGCTCAGACCCATAATTGGATTAACTACCCAAGTGCTAAGTAATTTCTTTCAAGCCTTGCTAGGTGATTCAGACTTAAATAGTTCAAGAAAGTTATCAACTGAAACTGAGAGAAAATTGGCTGTGCTGGAAAAGAGATTACACATTAGTAAAACCCTAACTGAGACAGTTACTGACTCTTTATATGCAAAGAGAGTTATTTTGCATACATAAATGCTTAAACTTACTCCAGATGATCAGAATTAAATTTTTATTTATACAACTGCAACAAGTTAAAAAAAATAACCTCATAAAAGATTTTCAGGACCATTGGCATTAGAAAATGGGAGACAGGGGGATATAGATTAATCATTAATAGAAAATGTATTAGAGGCTTCAAATTTTTATAAAAGAAATCTAAAAGGTAAAAGGGGTTTACAGAAAAAATTTCTATAACTTGGTCACAAGCCAAGAAAATTATTGAAAAAGTCCTACTTTTTCTTGATATAACCAAGCTATCTTCCAGACATAACTTTAAAGATAACCAAAGAAATGAAATTTGGCAGGCAGATGTTTTTAAATTTTGCAAAGTTTGGAAAATTAAAGTATGCACATCATAGAGTTGATGCCTATTAGGATTTCAATAGGCTTCTGCCTTGAGTTTTGAAAATTCAGACTCTGTAATTACACATTTATCAGAAATGACAATTATCTTAGGAATAATCTTTACATGCTAAAATTGATAATGCTCTAGAATATGTATCAAATGAAATGCAACAATTCTTTAAATGTTATAACATAAACCACGTTATATCTTACAATCCTACAAGTCAAGCAGTTGTGGAAAGATCCAATCTCACTTTAAAGGAAATATTTATAAAACAGAAAGAAGGTATGAGATCTTCTAGAGATAGATTAGATAATGCTATATTAACTTTAAATTTTAATTTAAACATCAAGGAGACAGGTAGCACAGCTGATGAAATCACTGGATTTTAGAAAGGATTGATGAATTGAATTGGTCTAGAAATTATAAGGATGTGTTCACTTCAGAATGGAAGTCTGGAAACATGTTGCATTGTGGGAGCAGATATGCTTTTGTTTCAATAGGAAGAGAAAAAGAGGTGGATTCCTTCAAAGTTTATAGGGGGAGGGGCAAATACTAAAATCTGGTTCCTTAGTTGTTTTTTGATGATGTCAAATAAAGGTGGTAGAAGCTAATCTCTGGGAGAAGATGAAGAGGTGGGATTTTCCAGGTCCCAGGAGGAAGAGGAGAGGAAAGGAGAGGAGAGGAAGAGAGAGAGAGAGAGAGAGAGAGAGAGAGAGAGAGAGAGAGAGAGAGAGAGAGAGAGAGAGAGAGAGAGCAGTTAATAATAAAACAAAATAAAAGAAAACTGGCCGAGAAAACTACCTTCCTTGCTTACACTTTGTTAATCTATAACAAGTTGCTTAGTTACAAATGTACATGGGTTCCTGGGAATAATTTGTTTTGTTACCTGTACTTTATAGTGTTAACTCTTGTAAAGGTCTTGGGGAACACACTGTTTTTTCACAGTCATTCACTAGAAGAAAGCTGAAACAGTCACATTGTAATTCTATACCAATTAAAAGATTTTGCTGGGATATGTAAGGGGTGGAAGAAATGTGAACTGTTAACTGTTCTGCCTCCACCCAACACACACCGTGCCTGTGCTTCTGTTCCCAACACAATGCAGTAGAGAGCAGTCTTACGAGACCATCACACATAGACAGTTTCATTCTGTTTGTGTAAATGTGTAGAATTTCCTGTTACTACACAGGACATTCTAACCAGTCAGAGAAAAAGTCTCCTAACAGGTCTAACACATGGTGCAACAGGTCAGAACTGGCTCCTATCCGTGTGTACTTCTACATCTTTAACATCCATTATCTTACTTACACCTTCCGGGGGTTGCATGAGACAAGGGATATCTCAAGTAAATCACTTGGAGAGTCGTGACAGCAATGCAATCAAGTGATTAGAAATAGAACTGGGGTTTTAAATGGGAGAATAGGTCTTTGGTCCAGCGAAGGCATGTTTTCCCAGTGCAGGGGAATGCCAAGGCACTGAGGTGGAGAGAGTGGTTGGGAGAGGGAGCACCTTCATAAAGGAAGTGGAAGGGGAGAAGGTGGGAAGGGGGAGGGGATAACATCTGAAATGTAAATACAGAGAATATCCAAAAAAACCAAAAAAACAAAAACAAAAAAACAAACAAACAAACAAAAAAAAAAAAACTAAAAGTCCAACCAGTTCAACCCATCTCTGAAGTTAGTACCTAGAGGAATTTCTAAAGAGTTAGTGGAGGGATGCTTTCTCTAGCTATAATAAAAGAAGGGACATGTTTTATACTTCCACTTTAAGAGAGAAGGGCAAGTTATTAATATAGGGCAAACTACAATCACCTACAAACTACTGACATTTCTGTCCAGAGGCAACCACATAAAAAGCAGTGCACCTCAAGGTTAGCGCACACCTGTGCAGATCTCCACAAAATTAAATTGCAACCCTTCTCCCACTGAAAGAAAGAGATCATTCATCATAAATATACTATACAAGTAACTAGATTAATAATGTTTCAGCTCTGAACTTTATTTTCTTGTTTTTGAAGTATTTACATTAATATAATTCTGCGAAAGTTCATAAAACCTCATTGTTACATAGATCATTTGACACAACAAAAATGAAGTAACAAGAACTAGAGTCAGGACAACTGAACAATGCTGTTCATCTCTGTTGGAAGAGTCAAAGTTATGTCTTTTTACTTGACACAATTTAATTGCTTATTACACAGCCTACATTACAGAGTCTTTCATGGTTGTCTCTCTGCAGATTCTTGTCCAAGTCCCATACCAGGGTTAGGTCCTGCCAGAGGATGTGTCCTGGAATACCTCCACTAGTTCTTCATAGCTCTGATCAGACATAACGAACACTTGGAAAATTTTCGGCAACTCTATGGCTAGTGTGGTTGTTTGAATGGAAATGGCCCACAAAGGCTCATACAGAGTGGCATTGTTTTGAAAAGATTAAGACTTGTGATCTTGTTGGAGGAACTGTGTCACCAGGAAATTTTAGATGTTCAAACAATACTTGGTGCTATTCTCTAATGCTGCTGTCTTAGGAGCCAGATGTTGGACTCTCAGCTACCTCTCCAGCACTGTGTCTGCCCCAATGCTGCCATGCTCCCGACCATGATAATGGACTAAACCTCTCAACTGTTGCCTAGTCCAAATTAAATCATGATGTCTCTAAAATAACTAGGAAAGGTCAAACTATTGCCTTTCCAGACCTCCATCTTTCTCCCACATCAGTTACTGTTTCTTCATAGGGGCTAGTCTATTTATAGAGTAGTGTGAAATACATTTTAAGTAAGCTCCACTCCTAGACCACCATCTCCTTTAAGGCAGACTTTGTGCTTGACATGTATTAAGGATCCTCAAATAGACAGTGGCAGCCTAAGATCTAAATTCTACCATCTCTGAAGTGAAGCCATATTGGCTTGGGAGTTCTCTCCTGAGTACTTGGGTAGCACATGCCCTTTGTCCAAGTAGGGCAGCACAGTGCTCTCCCAGGCAGTGACCTCCTTTCCAGTCCTTACCAATAAGAATTTCATCTTTGTAGTGCCCATTTTCCGGGGTGCTTTAATTTAACTTGCATCCAGCACTCCCCACCAGTCCCTGCATTATTCTCTCAAATGGCCTCCATTTGCTTCTTGACACTAAAGGCTAATGCATTTGGCTAAGAGAAGAACCTTTACATGTTCCTTTATTTATATTGAAAAGTGAATCACAGTATGAGGATGTGCTTCTTGTGTCTGTTCATATCTAGTGGTATCTGGATGGAAAGCTTTTACTTTATCTGATAATGATGGAGACTTGACATAAGTGGCACAATTTTCCTTATGAATAACACTTTGGTTTGGTTTGGTTTGCTTTGGTTTGCTTTGGTTTGCTTGTTTTGTAGAAGTCTATGATCTTTCACTGTTAAAAACCTTTTTCTTTAGAGAAAGTGCTTCTGCACATGTCAATTTGCCAGGTTTCTAAAATTTCCTGTGAATGAGATACTATAGCTTTAAAAAGTCTTAAAATGTATTAGTCAGTGGCTTACAAATATAATAGAAACCATTTTACGACCACTGCTCTTCACACCATTCTTCGACTACAGCACTCATCAATATCAGAAATTTAGCGGAACGGCGGCTCGTAGAGGCTGAGCAACTGGTGGGTGGGAGACCTGGGCTGCCAAGGAGGAGAAAGATCTCTGCAGAGTGCACACAAAAAGTTCACACCCTGCCTTGCCCTGCCCTGCCGGGCCTGATCCAGCGACCGGGAACAGAACGTTGGAATTTCTGTTTCCACCTGGCGGTGACTTCAGGGCACAGAGCAGAGCCTGGCGCATCTGCCACCTGGAACAGCGGCTCGTAGAGGCTGAGGAACTGGTGGGTGGGAGACCTCAGCTGCCAGGGAGAAGAGAGATTGCTGCTGAGTGCACATGGAAAGTGCACTCCCTGCCTTGCCCTGCCCTGCCCTGCCTGATCCAGCTACAGGGAACAGAACTTTGGAACTTCTGTTCCCACCCGGCGACTCTGAGGCATAGAACAGGGCTCGGCCCATCTGACACCTGGACCAGTGGAGATCCAGGGACACAGACCAGACACAAGGGAAAGGCAAGAACATATCACTGACAACAAAATGGCAAGAGGAAAGCGAAAGAGTATATCCCAAGGAAACCAAGACAATCTTGCAACACCAGAACCCAGCTCTCCCATAACAGCAAACTTGGGAATTCCAAACACTCCAGAAAAAGAAGACACAGACCTGAAATCATACCTCAAGATGCTGATAGAGATACTTAAACAAGAAAGGGAGGAAAAGCAACAAGATTCAGAAGCTTTTAAAGAGGAAACAAGAAAAACACTCAAAGAACTCAAAGAGCTAGAGGAAAACAGAATCAAAGAGATGAAGGAATGGAAGAGGGAATTTAAAACGGAAATTGACACAATAAAGAAAACACAAAAAAAGATAACCCTAGAGGTAGAACACCTAAAAAAGAAATCAGGAATCACAGAAGCAAGCAATTCCAATAGATTACAAGAGATGGAAGAGAAAATCTCGGGGGCAGAAGACAACATTGTAAACATAGACAAAACAGCCAGAGAAGATGCGAAAAACAAAAAGATCCTAACCCAAAATGTCCAGAAAATCCAGGACACAATGAGAAGACCTAACCTAAGGATAATAAGAATAGAAGAGGGAGAAGAGTATCAACTAAAAGGCACAGTAAATATCTTCAACAAAATCATAGAAAAAAACTTCCCTATTCTCAAGAATGAGATGACCACGAGCATAAAAGAAGCCTTCAGAACTCCAAATAGGTTGGACCAGAAAAGAAATACCTCCCGACACATAATAGTAAAAAGATCAAGTGCCCGAAGCAAAGAAAGAATACTAAAAGCAGTAAGGGAAAAACGTCAGGTAACATATAAAGGCAGGCCAATCAGACTCACACCCAATTTCTCAACAGAGACTATGAAAGCTAAAAGAGCCTGGACAGACATCATGCACACCCTAAGAGAGCACAAGAGCCAGCCCAAGCTGCTATACCCAGCAAAACTATCAATCACCATCAATGGAGAGATGAAGATATTTCAAGACAAATCAAAATTTACACAATATCTGATCACAAACCCAGCACTACAACGAATAATAGGTGGAAAACCCAATACAATGAGGGAAAATACAGCCTAGTAAAAACAAGAAAACTCCTAAACAAGAAAACTAAAAAAAGAAAAAAACACAGACACAACTCACCCCAAAAAGCAATAATGGCAGGAAACAGAAACAATTATTCCTTGATATCTATTAACATAAATGGACTCAACTCCCCAATAAAGAGACATAGACTATCAGACTGGATACATAAACAAAATCCAGCCTTTTGCTGCAAACAGGAAACTCATCTCAGAGACAGAGACAGACACTATCTCAGAGTAAAAGGGTGGGAAAAAAACTTCCAAGAAAACAGCTCCAAGAAGCAAGCTGGAGTGGCTATTCTAATATCGAATAAAGTAAATTTCCAACCAAAAGTTATCAAAAAAGATAAGGAAGGAAACTTTTTACTCATTACCGGGGAAATCTGTCAGGAGGAACTCTCAATCCTTAACATATATGCTCCAAATAAAAAAGCAGCCACATTCATAAAAGAAACCCTACTAAAGCTCAAAAAATACATTTCACCCCACACAATAATAGTGGGAGACTTTAATACCCCACTCGCACCAATGGACAGATCATGGAAACAGTAACAGAACAAGGACACTGCAAAACTAGCAGAGACTTTGAACCAACTAGAATTAATAGATATATACAGAACATACTATCCTAAAGTAAAAGAATACACCTTCTTCTCATCACCCCATGGCACCTTTTCGAAAATTGACCACATAATTGGACACAGAACGAGCCTCCATCGATATAAGAAGATTCAAATACTCCCATGTATCCTCTCAGATCACCATGGTCTACGGCTGGTCTTTAACAACAGCAAAGACAACAAAAAGCCCACATACACATGGAAACTAAACAATGCTCTGTTAAAGGATAGCAGGGTCAAAGAAGAAATAAAGAAAGAAATTAAGGATTTTCTAGAATTCAACGAAAACGAAAACACAACATACCCAAACCTATGGAATGCAATGAAAGCAGTATTGAGAGGAAAACTCATAGCCCTAAGTGCTTCCAAAAAGAAACTGGAGAGAGCTTACATCAGCAACCTTACAGAACAGCTAAAATCCCTAGAACAAAAGGAAGCAGATATACCCAAAAAGAGTAGATGGTAAGAGATAATCAAAATTAGGGCAGAAATAGACCAAATAGAAACAAAAAGACCATTGGAAAAAATCAACAAAACCAAGAGTTAGTTCTTTGAGAAAATCAACAAGATTGATAAACCCCTAGCCAGACTAACTAGAGGGCAAAGAGAGAGTATCCAAATTAACAAAATCAGAAAGTGGCGACATAACAACTGAAACTGAGGAAATTCAAGAAATCATCAGATCCTACTACAAAAACGTATACTCCACAAAATTGTAAAATCTGGAGAAAATGGATGAATTCCTTGACAGATACAATATTTAAAAGTTATACCAGGACCAAGTAAACCATCTAAATAACCCTATAACACCTAAAGAAATAGAAGAATTCATCAAAAGCCTCCCAACCAAAAAAAACCCAGGTCCAGACGGGCTCAGTGCAGAATTTTATCAGACATTTATTGGGGATATAACACCAATACTCTCCAAACTATTTCAAAAGATAGAATCAAATGGAATATTACCCAACTCATTTTTTGAAGCTACAATAACCCTCGTACCTAAACCACACAAAGACCCTACAAGGAAAGAGAACTTCAGACCAATCTCACTTATGAACATTGATGCAAAGATACTGAACAAAATCCTTGCAAACCGAATCCAAGAACACATCAAATCGATCATTCATCATGACCAAGTAGGCTTCATCCCTGGGATGCAGGAATGGTTTAATATATGGAAATCCATCAATGTAATCCACCATATAAACAAACTTAAAGACCAAAATCACATGGTCATCTCACTAGATTCTGAGAAAGCACTTGACAAAATTCAACACTCCTTCATGTTAAAAGTCCTGGAAAGAACAGGAATCCAAGGTCCATACTTAAACATAAAAAAAGCAATATACAGCAAACCTAAAGCCAACATCAAACTTAATGGTGGGAAACTTGAAGCAATACCACTAAAATCAGGGACTCGACAAGGCTGCCCACTCTCCCCCTACCTATTCAACATAGTACTGGAAGTCCTGGCTGGAGCAATTAGACAGCAAAAGGAGATCAAGGGGATACAAATCAGAAAGGAAGAGATAAAAAACATCACTCTTTGCTGATGACATGATAGTGTACTTGAGTGACCCCAAAAATTCCACCAGAGAATTTCTACAGCTGATAAACAAGTTCAGCAAAGTATCTGAATACAAAATTAACTCAAAGAAATCAGTAGCCTTCGTATACTCAAAGGACAAACATGTAGAGAAAGAAATTAGGGAAAAGGTACCCTTCACAATTGTCACAAAAACTATGAAATACCTTGGTGTGACTCTAACTAAGCAAGTCAAGGACCTGTATGACAAGAACTTCAAACCTCTAAAGAAAGAAATTGAGGAGGATCTCAGAAAATGGAAAGATCTCCCATGCTCATGGATTGGAAAAATCAACATCTTAAAAATGGCCATCCTACCAAAAGCAATCTACAGATTCAATGCAATCCCCATAAAAATTCCAAACCAGTTCTTCATGGAATTGGAAAGATCAATGTGCAATTTCATATGAAATAACAAAAGACCTAGAATAGCAAAATCCATCCTCAACAACAAAAAAACATCTGCGGGAATCACTATCCCTGACCTCAAGCTATATTACAAGGCAATTGTGCTGAAAACTGTATGGTACTGGTACAGAAATAGGCATGTGGATCAATGGAATAGAATAGAAGATCCAGAAAAGAGCCCTCATGTATATAGTCACTTGATTTTTGACAAACGTGCAGTAAACATTCAATGGAAAAAGGACATCCTATTCAACAAATGGTTCTGGTCCAACTGGCACTCAGCATGCAAAAGAATGAAAATAGACCCTTTCTTATCTCCTTGTACAAAGCTCAAGTGTAAGTGGATCAAAGATCTCCACATTAAACCAGATAAACTGAAACTATTAGATGGGAAAGTAGGGAAAACCTTAAAACACATAGGCACAGGAGAAAATTTCCTGAACAAAACAACAATGGCTCAAGCTCTAAGGTCAAAGATTAACAAATGGGACTTAATGAGATTGCAAAGTTTCTGTAAGGCTAAGGACATCGTCAAGAAAACAAAATGGCAACCAACAGAATGGGAAAAGATCTTTACCAACACCACATCAGATAGAGGCTTAATATCCAAGGTGTACAAGGAACTCAAAAAGCTAGACACCAGAGAATCAAATAACCTCATTAAAAAATGGGGTACAGAGCTAAACAAAACGTTTTCAGTTGAGGAACACCGAATGGCCGAGAAACATCTGAGGAATTGCTCGACATCCTTAGCCATCAGGGAAATGCAAATCAAAACAACCCTGAGATTCCACCTCACACCAGTCAGATTGGCCAAGATCCAAAACTCAAATGACAGCAGATGCTGGCGAGGCTGCGGAGAAAGAGGAACACTTCTCCACTGTTGGTGGGGTTGCAAGCTAATACAACCACTCTGGAAATCTGTCTGGCGATACCTCAGAAAATTGGATATAGTACTACCTGAAGACCCAGCTATTCCACTTCTGGGCATATACCCCAGAGACCCTTTAATACACAACAAAGTTATATGCACCACAATGTTCATAGTGGCTCTATTTATACTAGCCAGAAGCTGGAAGGAACCCAGATGTCCTTCAGAAGATGAATGGATACAAAATTGTGGTACATATACACAATGGAATACTACTCAGACACCAGAAACAATTACTTAACCAAATTCTTAAGAAAATGGCTGCATCTAGAGAATATCATCCTGAGTGAGATAACCCAGTCACAAAAGAACAGACATAATATGCAGTCACTGATAGTGGGATGCTAACCCCAGAGGCTTGCAGTCCCCCAGAAACAACTCACAGACTGTATGAAGTCCAAGAAATAAAGAAAACAAAACAAAACAAAAAAAAATATTTACAAAACAAGAAAACTTTAACTATTTCCATGTTACATTTTTTTTACATGTACTTTATGCTCATTGTAACTATTAATTTTTCACGGCATACTATCAAACCTTGAAAAAAATCAAGTACTGACTAAAAAATATATTCATATAGTTTTATGTAAAAACTATGTTAAAATCGGAAAAAAGTACTGACAAAAATGTATAATTTTAAGCAATAAATGTTTAAAATCTGAACATTTATTTTTGTTTTGTAAAATGAAGTTGTTTTAAAAAAATAAAAAATAAAAAAAAATAGAAAATTCTTTGTTCAGAAACATCAAGGTGTCCATCATTTCTTGAATAACATCTCTCATTTCTGGATATACATTTGTAATTATACAAAAGGAAGTGAAAAGAGTTGGATGTGTTTTGTGTACAAACCTTCTAGTTACACTAGGTGATTTAGACAAATGTAGAACCCAGGATAAGACTGTTAGATGTAAAACTATTCAAGGACCATAGTATAAGCAATTAACACTTGAAAGGTTCTCCTCCACAGGGTACTTTAGGTATCAAAGCAGGCTTTTCTGTTCCTCTTGAATTTTAACTATATTGTGCCCAAGAAGAAATCCAGACTTGTAACTCACTCTAATTTAAAGGAGAGTTATGATGAAGTATATAAAATAGGTTAAATACACAACGATGATTAGTCACTAATGGATCAAGTACAAGAATTTATGTCTTACTATTAATCACATGTAGATTAAGCAATACATAAAAAGAGACACTGAAATTTATGTAAAGTTTAGATGATACTTCAGAGTACATAAACATAACTAAGAATCAATTGAAGAGTATATTTATGCTCCTGGGAGGATGTCATTTTATTGAATTCAAACATAGCGATAAAGTTTTAAGATTTTCTTAATGGATCCTACAATTAACCAAGAATGTAACCAAATTATACATGCTTGGTGGCTAAAAAGAACTATAATATATAGGTAGGTGTACTTCTTGAACATAGTCAGGCACATGTATCTGGATACCTATCTAGCTTATGAGTATGTGCAGCTAATACTGGCTCTTACAGGCATTACACAATTACAGTAGTTTAACGTTGAGAAAATATAGAAGATAAACATCTTAAAATTTAGAATAGTATTTGTTTTAAATTGACTTATACATTAAACATCAAACACACTATTATGTTATCTGTATCTTTAGTGAGTTTAGAGAAACATAAGCCATCACAAATCAACTATTCACATGATCATTAGAATGAAAACACAATTTTCTATTTTTTTTCATGCAGAACAAACAGATCATAAGATACTTCTGTGTTAACTTTCAAGCTAGTAAAAGAATTCCACTCTAGGATTTTCAGTTTACTAATCTGTCAGTATTTTTATGGGACAAAACACTTCATTGCTTTAAATATCAATTAATTATTTCATATTTATTTTGATGATACTTGAGGTTTTATAAATGAAAACTCTTAAAGTTATATATATATGTATGTGCATATGTATGTGTGTGTGTATAGGTGTGTGTGTGTGTGTCTTTATAACTAACTCTCTTTTGTACTTTGAGTTTATTAGCTGTTTTTACCATTATACAGAGATATAGCTTGACTATAAGAAATTTGCACAATTACTTTTAAATATCTGGAGACTCAACCATATTATATATTAAACAGCAAAATACCAAAATTATATTTTACAGGTATAATTATAGAAAAAATTAAAAATGAAATGTATTAAGCTAAATAGTAATTGTTACCTTTCTTCTTTCAACAACAGAATACAAAATATTCTCATTTAGGAACTGTACCTTAGTGAATGTTAAGTGATGTCCAACTTTTAAATAGCTCTGCTGACAACAACTGTGTGGAATAAATAGAGAGAGGGAGGTTAAAAACGTGAGGCTAAACATTCAGCACTGGAAGACTTGGTGAAAATTTGTTATCAGCTAACATCCCAGTCTGCCATTCTAGGTAAATAGAAGCTTGGGAAGTTCCAATATGAGGGAACATCCAGTTTCAAATCATTCTAGAAATTAAGTTGGACATGTATTGTAATGGTAGGTAACTATTACAAAACTGTCAATTATCATACTTAATTGTTATATGATTGATGAGATTAATATATTGACAGCATATGAGTACTTAAATGTCAACATGACTATAACTTAGAAGCTATTGTTGAATATAAAAATAAGTACATATATATTATTTTTAATTTGATGCTTTACAACCTGTTGATCGAAATGGCAGGCACACACTCTAGAGCCTAGGAAGTAGGGACTTATTTTGCCTTAGAGAGAAAGACATCATGCCATAGGAAGAGAATTTAAACCAAATAAAGAGTTCTCTCAACAATTCAATGGGGACAAAGAAGAGATGAATGACACATAACCCAGTTTATATAAAAGACTGGTCAAAGTCTTTCCTTTTATGAATTCCTGGTAAAATGTGAATTTCAAAAGCAAAAACAAAAAAAAAAAAAAAAAAAAAAAAACAAAAAAACAAAAGAAGAAATGGGTTTGCATAGCACACTTGAAAGGTATTTTACTTTTTTCTAAAATAGCTCATACACCATTTCAGTAAGCATCCAATGAGTCAAACTGAAGAGACTTTTACAACAAAGTAAGCAAATTAGCACAGTAATTGAATCAGTCAAGTACACTATACAAATAGTACACCATAGGTGTGCAGCTATACCCTGGACAACCTATGCACCCATATGAATGGATGGCTGGTGTCTGTCATCTACATTTACACGTCCAGTCTGTATGAGGTAAGCCAAGCTTTGGGGACATGAGCAACCAGAGAGGCACACAAATATCCTTAACCAAAGGACAGAAATTATCTTTTTAAACAACTGGAAAATTTAGTTCAACATCATATTCTAGTATCCTTAAATAGAATTCAAATATGTAGATATGATGAGAAATTTCTTGCGTTCCAAGACTGAGACATACATACTAGAACACAGTATTTCAACTCAGGAAGGTTATGGAGACAACCACGGGGCTTAGCAACACACTAACAAAGAATGCCAGCTTTAAAAAAAATGGAGCATTCTAGGTTTGCAAGACAACATGTGCTTAAGGAAGAACTTGGAGGAAAGGTTTGCCCTGAGGAAAATGCTTCTGACAGTTGAACACTGTAATAGTTTGCTGAGGCTGCAGAAACCCAAATCCTCAAAATCTTTAAAGCAGGCAAGACTCAGACCCCACTGCCTAGGCTGACTGTGGGCTATATTTTTCAGTCAGCTGGAACTGCCAAGTCCCTTTCTAGCCCTGTGAGTTTAATTGTAGCTGTTAATGCAAACAGTGCATTCCCAGTAACATTTCTGGCTCTCTCTCATTTAGTTTGGAGTGTTACAACAACACACACTTTAAAGTATGTGAAAACAGGAGCAAGGAGTTTGTCACTGGGAATCTTAGTAACGTATATATGTGAGTATATGTCCCTCCTGATTCCAGATTCCTCGTGCAAATCACAGGTGCTGTTTAACCGGTGGCATTTATAATATTCGGCAGTTGTAAACAGTTCACACGAAAGAAGTATTCAGCTGCCATGGAAAGTATGAGGTAGAAAATACTCGGACGAGTTAATTTCTTACTCTGTATGTCATGCAGAATAAAATACTCTCAAAATCAGAATAGAAAAGTTGTTCATACAGTTTGGATACTTGGTCACTTACTGTGGTCTAAAACTGGTTATACATGTATATATACTCAACTATGCACGTAAGCATGCACATACAAATCCATTTTTATTTAAACTTGTTTGGACCCTTAAAAATTATTAGTTTATAGCACTTGTGAGTGAGTCGATATAGTAAAGCCTTTGACTTTGGAGGACAGAATTTGAACAGTTTACTAAGTCAAATGAGGGCACTCAAATTGCTGTTTAAGAAATATTCAGTATTATAGCAAGCAACCCAATTTGGATATCTACAAACAATTCATTCACTTCCTTCTAAACTGAAGAACCTGAGTCTTGGGCTTTAGAACGCTTTGAAAATCCACCCCTTTTTCATTTTACCAAGTCAAACCCCTTGAGTTTATTTTCTTTCAACGCAGCTGGAACATGATTAAACTCATCTAAAAGTATGACTTCACAAAAGCACATTATAGAGCATCACTCAAACTTTCTACACTACCCAAATCTGCAAATTTCTACGTGGATTCTGCTGGAAGATCTACCTTCATCACTGGAGTTTTAACTGTGTTCAGAAATCATTTGCCATGCATACCACTACAGATCAAATAACCAGGATGACAAGAAACACCTAAACACACACCCTTAGCTATAATAAGTGAGACCGTGCTTACTCCCTAGGAGTCTAGCCCCTCTCTATCAGGCAGGAGAGTATCTCCTAATGTCTCTTTTTGTTTGCATTCGGTTTTGAATGTGTGCAGATGGGTGTGTGCGCCTGGGTGCACATTACCTGAGATGGAGATCCATTCTTGCAGAGGGGTCCTCGGAAGACTCCCTTAATGCCCCGGTAGTGCCCATTGCTAAGATGTCTCGAACTGATGACCAGGTAGCAAGCCATGTGGGTCCTGGCTGGGAGGTGCAGTCTCAACTCCTCACTGAGTGACCAACAGGCAGGGAGATGCAGTCTGGCTTCTCCACAGCAACAGTGACTGCCACCTCCTGAGAAGAAGAAGCCAGCAGCAAGCTGGGGACAGAGTGCCCGCGCGCCCCTGCTCCTAGACCTGCCCGTGATTCTCCCTGCCCACAGTGGCTGCTCTGACTGAGGTGGTGGCGGTAGCAGCCCAGAACACTTAGGAGACCTAGGGAACTAGTCCACATGCTGCTCTGAAGAGGCAGCGCTCAAAGGCAGGCTGAAGATGTGCTTTTTAAAGGACAACTTCCTGGGTCCAGCAGGGAATTGGAGTCCTCAGCCCCCTTTACCCCGCCCCCTGCTCTGGGTGCAGAAGGAGTGGGGTGGAGACACTCAGGTACAAGTAGGCATTTTCCAGCCATAGAGTACCCAGGTTGCAGCCCATTCAGCCTGTACCAGGAGCATGGTGTTCCTCCAAGCGCCCAAGAGCTGCCCCCACTTCAGTGTCCCGGAGAGGGCGAGCACCAGGAGTTGAAGACTACAGCAGTGAGGCACCGGGATGGTGAGCCCTCAGATTGAAGCAGTGGAGTCTGTAGGGTCTAGATTCCTGGCATGGCAAGGAGAGATGACAGCTGCCACACCTGCCTCACTGCCCTGCCTTCTGGAATCACCAGCGCCTAGCTCTTGGCCCTTCTGCCCCGCTCCTCAGCCAACTTTCTAAGGGGGTTAGGGGACTGCACCTAAGAAGAGGAGGGTTGAAAGATGTGGAAGGAGAGCATTTCCTTTCCTCATTTGATGCCTGCTCACCACTAGAGCCCCCTGCATCAAGGCATCAATGGCCAAAAAAAAAAAAAACAACAACAACAACAACAAAAAAAAAAAAAAGCAGCTTCTCAGTAGCCAGTAGGTTCAGCTGAAACCAAGCAGGAGCCCATTAGATAACACAGGGGTGGCCCATTCTTGGCAGAAAAGGGAACTTTCAGATGGCAAACTTACTCAAGAAAGGTGTAGACACCAATGCACAGGTCTATGTGCACATATATGCACATATCTAGCTACAAAGGGTCATTTATGAACCTTTTTCTGCTAGTTAAGATGCAGTTGTTTTGGTAGCTAGAAGTCTTTGTTTTCCCAATCGCTAATAACCATGCTAATGGTGGTCTTTGGTTAAGTGTAAATTAAGCCACCAGGGAACTAACTGGACTGAAAATAAAACATCTGTACAAAAAATAGGCGCTGAAAAATAGAGAACCATTCGGAGGCGGGGGCGGGGGCAGCAGCAGAGGGGGACTAAAATTGCCTTCCCTTGTGCAATTCCTCTCTATCCAACTCAACCAGAGATCAGTGCAGGGAAGCCTGAGAGGGTATATCCTTGCAATCTTTGTCACTCAGCTCTGGGTTACTTGAAACATCACTGCTGTTGTAGCTCCTGGTTCTATCTATCCTCTCTTACACTGAGCAAATGCCCCACGCACACACGACAGAAACATATAAAAATAAATCAGTCTTTAAATGTTTCCAGTTAAGACAGCTCATAAAATCAGAGAAGGAAAGTTCTGTTTTAACTTTTGTAGCTTCCTAATTAAAGACCGAATTATTTATATCATCACATGACATATTATCATGAATATTATATTAAGAACATTTAAATGTATGTCTCATTGTTAAATCTTCAGAAAAAGTTAAGTATTTTGGAAGTTTTGTTGAGTATGCACTGCAACCTTTTATAAGGGGTGGGGGAATTGTATTTCCTTTTAACCCTTGAACTAAAAATGACTGAAACTTAGGTAGTCCAGTGTAAACTTTCTAGGAAGCATGTAGCCATCTTTTAACTATCTTAGTATAAAGCTTTGTACATCCAAAGTGAACTCAAAGTGTCATCCACTTTTTTTTTCCTAATATACTGACCATAGCATCAAAGGCATATTAACACCGTAGTACTTGTTCAACTTAAAGGTGTAAAATGTTTTATAAACCCACACTTGTCATAAAAAATGTATACTGAAACTATAAAAACAGATAAAAAGTTTTAGTCCCCACATGGGATTTTAAAAGGAGATCGTATGGCTTAGTTTGTTCCTGATAGAAATATTTATTTCCAAACAGCCTTGGGGACCTAAGTACAAGCACCAGCATAAAATAAATTATTAAGATAAATAAGGTCACCATTCCAAGGATGCCATTTGAATGTGTTAAAAAAGTATACTTTCTAATTATCTGCAAACATTTAGAAATAAAACACATTTTCTAAAAGTACCAGCATGTTATGAAGCTTAAAATCTAATATCCCGTCCTACCATGCTGCGTGTTCCCAAACTACGTGTTACTTTTCTAACATTCTTGTTCATTAGAGCATCATTCTCTGCACATTTGCTTTTCCCCAAGAAGGAAATAAGTATTTGCTTTTAAAGAATTATAACTATTTGGCTAAATTTCTCAAAACTTGTTAATGTTTTAAGGTTTATCATCTCTGCAAATGACTGGTACCTTTTTGTCATGTTATTTTAGTATTTTAAAGAGTACCAGTGTTTCTCTTTTTTTCGAGTATTTTGCTACATATCTTGAAATACTGAGTCAAAACATCGCACATTTGTATATATTCAATTCTAAGAGTACATTTAAAACAAGTAAACAAAGCATTTTTCCTTACCAGCTTGCAATTGCTACCTCTCAGTAAGTACCTTATTTAGTAAGATAAATCAGTGTCATCCTGTATTTCAGACATAATCTAATAAATTCAAATAAAAGTTGAATATATTCATTTTTTACAAATAAAAACCTTCTCAGTTGTATTTGACATTTTACAAAAAGAGAGATTGGTAATTAAAATTATCAAGAAAATAAAATTAAAATGAATCATACACACACACACACACACACACACACACAAAGTCAATGTTAATCATGTGTCAAATCCCATTACAATAAACACTAAGAAAAGCAAATATTATGCTCAAATTTACAAGGTCCATGTATTTTAAGCAATGTTTGATCTAAGAATTTTCTTTCCCTGAAAAGGGACTTGAACAACAAAAACCATGGACATCAGGACACAATCAGTTTGAGAATCCCACATATTTACAGATGGTTGAGCAACCAAGTGGTTGCTGGGAATTGAACTCAGGACCTCTGAACGAATAGTCAGTGTTCTTAACATCTGAGCCACCTCTCCAGACCACATATTTAGACTAATATAGCAAGCAGTCTTTCCTTCAATTATTTTCAACAGTGTAACTCATGTATACTCTATAACTCTAGTTCCTCTGACCCTAAGTCTGAAGCACTCCTACTTCTTTCTCCAGCATGTATGACTTTTTCTCACTTAGTATTGTTCCTAACTCTAATTTTGCATCTATATACCATTAGTTGTCAAAAAGTCAGAAATAGTTTACAAAGTCTGATCATATTCTAGACCATCTTGTTTAAACCATGAAGCTTTTCATTTTGCCTTTAAAATTAAGTCAAACTACATTGCAATAATTTCACAGGAAGAAGAAGAAGAAGAAGAAGAGGAAGAAGAAGAAGAAGAAGAAGAAGAAGAAGAAGAAGAAGAAGAGGAAGAGGAAGAGGAAGAGGAAGAGGAAGAGGAAGAGGAAGAGGAAGAAGAAGAAGAAGAAGAAGAAGAAGAAGAAGAAGAAGAAGAAGAAGAAGAAGAAAAGAACGAGATTGAAAAGTAGAAGAAGAAGGAAGGAAAAAAGGAAAGGAAAGGAAAGGAAAGAAAAGAAAGAAAGAAAGAAAGAAAGAAAGCCTGCTCCCTGTGCACTCCCTCCTCCATCCTGACCCACACCTTCCACCTCTGCTCCTTTAGGTCTTCTCAGAGCATCTTTCTAATACCCTCTCACTTTTTCAGCTGTCCACTCTCCCACCTGCCCTTCACAAGGCAGCAGCATCTTGTCCTACAGGCCTGATTTAAAGTTAATTGATTCAGAGAAAGCTCCTTCCTGGCCACTCAAGCTAAAGAAGCTATCTGCAATCTGGAGGCTTTAAAAAATGTTTTTAAGCAAAGTCATAGGCATTCTTTTTCACACCTGTTTTATATATACATGAAAACTGAGGAGACATTTTACAGCTTCTACATGTTCTCTTAAGCCTTTCACAAATATTTTACACATTCACTCCATAAACTTGCTATAACTGCTATGCCAATATTGAACAGCATTACCCAGATCTACAGATTACTTTTGGGTTTATTCTTTGTGTTATCCAATCAACAGGCTTAGACATGTATAATGTACTTCCATATCAAACAAATAGTTTTCTTGCTCTAATAAGTCCTCTGTGAGTCACCTACTTATCCCTCCTCCTTGACCCCTGATTTCCCTACTAATAATCTACCTCCCAAGTATACAGAATAATTTCAATGCTCTAGTAAGTCCTCTGTGATCCACCGACTCAGCCTTCCTTCTTGCTCCCTAAACTCCTTATAAGTATTCAGCTTTTAGATCACATATTAAATTATCAAGAATGTCATATAGTTATAGTATATTAATCTTTTAATGACTTAGTATCTCACTTAACCTTTATAGCCGAGAAATATTCCATTGTGGTATGGTTTAAATCACCCCCCAGAAAAAAATGTGATAAAGTCTTAATCTACATAAATATGACTTTGTTTGGCAACAGAGGTTTTTCAGGCTAACAGTTAAGATGATGGTTAGGATGGGCTGTCATCTGATTGTGCTCTAAGAAAGGAACAGATGGATGCAGAGACATTGGCACATAGATAATGAAATCCATGCAATGTTTCAGTGAATGCAAAGGTTCCTGGCAAATCACTGGACACTAGGAAAGAGAAGTAAGTGGATTCTCTCTTGGAGCCCACAGATGGAGTTTAAATTACTCCCAGCCTCTAGGAAAGTGTGAAAATGAGTGTCACTGAGCCACCCAGTCCGCAATGTGTTATCATGGTAGCACCTAGGAAACAAGTTCATATTGCACAGAAGTACCACACTTTGTTTGTGCCTTAAACTATTGAAGGACGTATTGGTCCCTTCCTAACTTTTACACTTGGGAATAAATGTACTAGAAGAATTTATGTTTTCATAAACATGTCAAAATCTTTTGGCTAAAACCTAAGAAGATTCATCACTGGGTCTGATATTTAGCTTTGTAAGAGTCTGTCAGGTGACTGCCCAGTGCCACTCTTGACTTTGTTTTCAGCAGCACCAGAGGCAAGTTTCTTTAACATTCTACATTTGACAGCTCTTAGTGTCCAAGTTTTGATATTTAACTATCTAAATAACTCTGTACTGCATCTCACTGTTCCAAATCCCAATTCTCCAGTGACTTGGGATGTCAAACAAACATCTTTTTCATAGAATTGTTTGCTACGTATTTTTTTTTTTTTTCTCTGCTGGTTTCTTTTTTTTTGCCCTTGGTCATTTTTTTTTAATTAAGTCACTTGATCCTTTACTATTAAGTTTTGTTAAAGATTTGTCTATGTTTCACGCTGATTCTTTATTGAATATGTGCTTTTGAAATATTTTGTCCCATAGATTCCCTGGAGCCTCCAACATCCTTGTTCCCTGGCACATCCTAGTGATGCTCCCACCCACACTGCCAATTTCATTCCCTCACCTGATCCTCTCTCCCTGGCTCTCCCTATACCGGATCCCTCCACCCTCCCTACTCCATCTCCCACTCAGTACCTTCCCCCTGTCCACCCAGCCATGACTGCTTCAGTTCTTCTGAGTGAGACCCATCATCTTCCCTTGGGCCCTCATTATTGAGCTTACTTAGACCTACATAATTTATGCTCAGGAGTGCTATGGCTGGATCTTGAGGTACAACTATTTCAAACTTTCTAAGGTGGCCTATAAGGCTGACCGTAGCTGAGACGCCTAGCAGTAAGGATGTAGAACCTGAAGTATCTGCCACCCACAAAACTTTCTACTCCAGAATTACCCTACCTGCAAGCAGTGCAGAGATAAAGATAACGAAGACTGAGGGAATGGCCAACCAATGACAAGAATCAACCCATAACACTATTAATTATACTCTGTTTTGCTTGTAGACAGAAGCCTAGCATCATTCCCCTCTAAGAGGTTCCACCCAGCATCTGACCAAAATAGAAGCAGAGACCCTCAGAGACCCACAGCCAAACACTAGAGGGAATTCATAGAATTCAGAGAGTCTTACGAATGAGTTGGGGGAGAAACTGGGGAACTTCGAGGTGACAGGGACTCCACAAAACCAACAGAGTTAACCTGGATACGTGGGGTTCCCAGAGACTAAACCACCATCCAAAGTGACAATGTGAAGGGGACCTAGCCAGCCTCTGTATATACTTAGCTGATGTGTAGCTTGCTTTTCATTTAACTGCCCAAAAACTGGAATAAGGGCTGTCTCTGACTCAGTTGCCCGCCTCAGTGGGAGAGGATGCACTTAGTCCTACAGTGACTTGATGTGCCAGTTATGTTGATTGCCAGAGGGGTGGGGAGGTCTAGGGAACCTTCCTCCTTATCAGAAAATAAGAGGGGGTGGCGGGGAAGGAACTATGTGAGGGAATGGGGGGAAAAGCTGCAATCTGGATGTAAAGTAAGTAAATAAATAAATACATAAACAAACAAATAAATAAAAAGTAAGTAAATATTCCATCCCATTCCGAAGCTTCACCTTCATTTCTTAGCTGTGCATCCCACAGAACAGATGTTTCTAATTTTAATGAGGTTTATAATTTATCAGTTTCTATGGATTATGCTTTCAGTGTTATATCTACTAAGTTATTCATAAAACCCAAATTACCTAGATTTTCTTCTGTAGCTGCGCCTTTTGAGTTAACCTTTGATTCATTTTGAGTTGATGTTTATGGATAGGGTAAAGTTTCTGTCTAAGTACAGTTTGGGGAATGTTAATATCCAGTTGCGTGCTTTATAGAGATGACTGTCCTTCCTCCATTAAAATGCTTTTGCCTCTTTATCTAAATCAGTTGACAATAACTGTGTGAGGTACTTCTGAGATATGCGGTGTGTTCTCTTGATTTTTCTATTTCATCAACAATTTGCTTTATTGCTCAATATAGATAAGAATAATTTAGACAGTTCAAATTAATATTCATTTTAATCCTTATAACACAATTATGTATCATTAATCACAATATTAATAACATTATGAATTCCGTTTTTTAACTTGTACATTTTTGTGGTATTACTATCTAAAATCTCTCATAAATAACTTTGCATCGAGGATCTCAACTGATGTTGAGGTGGCAAATAAAGTTTTACAATTTAAGTTACTAACATGGTTAAATTATTCAGTATGATTGTATGCATACATATAATTTAAATGTTTGCTTGCTCAACTTTGTTTTAACATATGAATCTGAAGATACATCTGTCAAGTTCTACTAGTTCTATTATTTACAAAAATCTTTCTTCACAGTTCTACAGAGAACGCACATTATTATTGTGTATCTTAACTTGATATTACTGGTTTTGTTTTTATATAAATAACTTATGTATTTTGTTAAAGAATGCACTCTAATTTGCATCCTCTTTTAATTAAGTTCTTATGCTAACTAATGCTTAATTTGTAACCAATTGCAAAATATTTTGGGTCTCAGTGTGGTGGCATGAACCTTTAATCCCAGCATTAAGGAAACAGGTGCAGAGGGATCTCTGTAAGATCCAGACCAACCTGCTTTACATAGTAAGTTTCAGGACAGCCAGGGCTATGGAGAGCAATTTTGCCTCATAAAAGGAAGGGAGAAGGTAAGGAAGGAGAGGGGGAGTAAGGGAAAGAGAAGGGGGCAAGATAGAAACGAAGGAAGAGAAAGAAAACACAGTATGTAATAATCACATCATACCTCTCTATGTTTATTCAATGGTTAGTGGAGATTCTGTATTCTTGTTGTGGTCCTTGGGATGGTACAAACGTCTTGTTCCTTGAAGCTACTGAACCAGTTAAACAACAGAACTGTCTAATACAACACAGACATTTGAGGACACAAGAAGCTTTGAAGCATATTTTTATATTAGTTCACACTATTCTTCCAGGTTCAGTTTCCAACAAGAACATGGTAGCTCACAGCTGTATCTTTCTTTTCCCTCTGCAGGCACTACATGCATGTTGTGAACAGACATGCATGCATGCATCTGGTATACATACATACAGACATATATATATAGATATGTGTGTGTGTGTGTGTGTGTGTGTGTGTGTGTGTAAGTAAAACACACAAAATAAAATAAGTAAATTCTTGAAAGGATATAAATACTGAAAACCCTGTATCATGTGTATTTTAAAACCTGGTTTCAACAATTTTAAACAAATAAAATATATTTTAACAAGCATAGGAATAATTTCTGTGCTAAATTATGCATTATTTAACACAGCTTGATGAAATGTTGCACCATCCTTTTCAATCCCCTATAGAACATGAACATCTCAGTCCTGTATATCCATACTGCTCATAGAGCCTGCCAGTTAGCTCATAGCTGTCTTATTTTCAGAACTGTTTTTATAGCATCACAGCCCCTGTTTGCACAGCCTTCATAATAATCAGTTGGGGTTCAAAATATCAGACATAACAGAGAGAAGGCAGAAATTGCTGCACTTAAGTGTAAGAGTGTAACTTTCTGACATTTTTTTTAAAAAGTGTCAAAATTGCTGATATCTATAAGAATGAATGCTCCCTGTAACTGAACAAAGCAACTGTATGGTAGTTTTTTATTTTTCTTTCTCTTAAAGCAATGTAATATGAAGTAAACTCTATGTGTCTGATATTATCAACACCTCAGCATCCACTGTGATTTCTAGAAGACATCCTCCACAGACTGAGTGCAGTTATGAAACCAGTGCAGGAAATCTAAAAAACTTCTGCAGTACCTTCTAGAGTTGAGCATTCCTATAATCACAAGCAACTGTGTGCCCATCAAAGTACAAAAGTGTTTTCTTAAAAAAACAAAGAAAACCAAAAACAAACAAACAAACAAACAAACAAACAAACAAAAAAAAAAAAAAAAAAAAAACCCGCCCAAGCAGCTCTTCTAAGCTTCTGTTATGTTCCACAAAACAACCCTGGTTTTAGAGCTGAGCACCTTGGCCATTCCTGATCTCACCTCCATCCCCTACACTTAAGCACAATGAGAACAAATCTGGGGTCTGCTTGCTCTTCAGTCACTGAAGATTAAGAACATTGAGCCAACACAGACTCACGATTTCACTCCCTAAAAACACCTGCAAGGTCTATGCAGAGCCAAGACAGAGAATGGAACACAGAAAGATTATAACTTTGTCTTCAAGGGAACTATGTTTCAAAAAGCAACGAGGGCAGTCCCATCACTCTAAACAAGCAGGAGATCAGCAACAGGTGCTGAAATTTGCTTGGTTGTTTTTGGGTTTTCCATACAGGGTTTCACTATGTAACCTTGGTTGTCCTGGAGCTTGTCCTGTAGACCAGTTTGACAGTGAACTCAAAGAACCACCTGCTTCTGCTGCCTGAGTGCTGGGTTAAAGCCATTAACCACCTTGCCTGGAAGTGCCCAAAATAAGGCTTGCATTTAACTAGATGCTCTTTTATTCCTGGAAGAGTCAGTCTTGGAATCTTCCAGTGTATAGCTGCCCACTGATACTGTTCTCAAAGAAATCTTTGCAAATGTGTCCACGTAGAGGAAAAACAGCATCTTGACCAACACGGTAAGGTCGGTCAAGTCTTAGAGGTCTAAAGTGAGCAGAAGCATATGCCAGGAGAGTAGGATGCTTGTGATTTAAGCCTCTGACTTTGGGTGTCTCCAATATTGCCCCGACACTAAACCTTTTGGACACCTTTACTTCAGCATTTTCCCCTGCTCTTTTATGCCCATGAACCAGGACTCAGAACTGTGTTTCTCCACTATGCATCTATCATCTGTCCACACCCTGAGTTAGAAAAAAAAATGTAGCTATTTGAATTAAAGAAATTATTTAAAGGTATTTCTAATAATTCAAAAATGGAAAAACAAAATTTCCTTGGTTGTTGAATAGATCAAAATTAGAATTATGTATTTTATTATGAGGTATAATAATAAAACAACCATGCATCTCACAGAAGTACACAGATGGACTTCATGGACGTCCAGTTGAACAGGTCAGCAAAGATCAGCAAGTCTATATTTAGGGAGAAGAAAAACAACCAAAGGAAAAAATACATTTGAGCCTGTGACTATAATAATTTTTTAAGAAAGGCTTCAGTAGCTACAACCTATAACTCTTACCAAGACTACATTCATAACATTCTAGAACTCTGTTGATTAATGTTAAAGTTTGAATTTGGGAATTCTAAAATAATAAGTGCCAATGTTAAGACTCATTATTCACATACCTTAAATCACTTTCCCAGGTCCTCAAAATTTGAATAATCTCTCTGCTTTGCTTTTCCATCTGGAGACATCTCATCCTCTACCAGGAAACATATAGGTACCTGATTATTGACAACAGTCATTCAAAAGAGAAGTCCTTTAAATAGCTGAGACCTTGGTCATTTGGGGTTTGCTTTTCCACTGAAACCTGCTTTGTGAATTTACAAATCCCAGTAGGAACACTGCTAGCTCTAAGAAAATCAAGTCCTGACTTTTCCACTGAAAACCAATTTAGGCTAGCAGGTAATTTAGCTCCAGTTTTTGTGGTTGGTTGGTTTGATTTTGGCTTTTTTTGTGTTGTTTGTCTGGTTGTTTGTTTTGACTTGATTATTTTTTTCACTTTACATCCTCATCACAGCTTCCCTTCCTTCCTCTCCTCCCACTTAGTCTACCTCCCTCTCCTGCACCTCCCCTGTCATAAAGTCGGGTGTCCAGACCGAAATAAGGCAGAGACTTTAGAGAACGCTTTTGAATAAATATACTAAGTATAGCATGGGCAGGCCAAATCCCATCTCCAGAACTATTTTTTCAATAGAGCATAACAGCATGGGACAATATTTCAATATTATATATACTCAAAAGACACTCTATCTCTGAACCCCATGGCCAGAAGGAGAGGCGTGAGGGATCAGAGAGCAATAAAGGCTGAGAGAGGAGAGATCTTTGAGAGTAGGAAGTAAAGAACACTTACAAATAAAGGGGTTTCAGAACATTTGCTTGTGCAGTGGCAGAAGTTGTCACAGTCTATGGGAACTTGGAAATACTGAGTTCCATCTTCTAGACAAGGAGGCTGATTATCTAGTTTGTACTGAGGCCAAGACATCTGCAGTAAGAAGAGTGGATTAATTGAATCCCTTCATCCAAAGAGAGGGAAACATTAGGAAAGACAGGCAAGAGGAGTTACGAGTTAGTAAGAGTTCATGGTTAGTTCAGGTTCCAGTGAGCTAGCAAGAGAGACATCAGACTTTAAGGGAGGTCTCCAAGAGCAAAAAGAGATAAGGTGGGAGAGACTTAAAAAGGGCCTGTCCTAGTCAGTGTTCTACTGCTGTGACGAGACTTCATGACCACTGTACCACTTCTCTTGGACTTGATAACATTTTAGAGGTTTAGTACAGTATTAAAGTAGCAGGAAGCATGGATACATTCAGGCAGAAATGGTGCTGTCGTTGTATCTTAAGAGTTCTATTACAGATCCACATTATTTTCTTCCCTCTTCTGAGTAGGACGGTAGCATCTATACTCTGGTGTGGTGTTTTTTCTCCTTGAGCTTCATATGGTCTCTGAGTTGTAATGTAGGTATACTGAGCTTTTTCGCTAATATCCACTTATCAGTGAGTACATACCATATGTGTTGTTTTGTTACTGTGTTACCTCACTCAGGATGATATTTTCTAGTTCCATCTTGCCTAAGAATTTCATGAAATCATTGTTTTTAGTAGTTGAATAGTACTCCATTGTATGAATGTACCACATTTGTTGTATCCATTCATCTGGCGAGGGACATCTGGGTTGTTTCCAGCCTCTGGCTATTATAAAATAAGGCTGCTATGAACACAGTGAATCATGTGTCCTTGTTATATATTGGAGCATTTTTTTGGGTATATATCCAGAAGTGGTATATCTGGGCACTCAGGTAGAACTTTGTCCAGTTTTATGAGGAACCACCAGACTTATTTCTAGATTAGTTTTACCAGCTTGCAATCCCACTAGCAATGGAGGAGTGATCCTCTTTCTCCACATCCTTGGTAGCATCTGTTGTCTTATGCTATGTAAGTCTGCCTTTATAGGTGGCAAGATCTATCTCATAATTACTTAAAAGTTTCACTAACTCAACCAAAATAAAGATGAGACATGTGTCAAGAACCAATATTGAAATAAATTAACATTATGATTAATTTTCTACATATAACTTACAAATTTAAAAATTTTGCATTTAGTATTTATAATACCTTTTATATTTCACCTGTAAATATGCATTCATCATTTATATTACATGACTGAAGGACCAAGTATTTTACATTATAGAAGAAGTATATAAAAACAGTTGCAGCATATTCCAGAGAAAAGTACTGTGCAAGGTGTAAAATCACTCTGCTTTTCTCCAAGGTGTTCATAATGTCAAAACAAAGAGAGCCAAGGACATAACTGAGGAATTCATAATAACACAACATTATTGTTCCTATATTTGCTTTCATACTTTCATATATCAGTGCTTTCATGACTTAATTACTTGGAGAGAGACTGGTTGTAAACTTTGTTTTCTCTAGTTGTGCTGAACCAGTTGGCTCATTATCTTGCTCACTCTTTAGAATGAAGCAGAACTTCTATTCCTTATCACAAAACACTCCAACTTAGACTACACAATCAATCATAAAACCTGAGCTAAATTATTTTTCTTACTATTTTACCAAGTTGTGTGATGCCATAAAATTTCTGTGATTAGATTTTAGTATTGGAATGTTTATCCTATGAAATATTTTTATGAGAATAATTTCTATCTTCCATCTGTTACAACATAATTAAACAGGCTTCATGAAAATCAACTACACAGGCAAATGACCCACCTTAGATGATTTAAATAAAAATTTCTAATGGAAATTTAAATATTTTATAGAATATTTTCATAAATTTGACTATATTTATGATACATACCAAAATTGAAAATGCTTGCAGATGTAACTACAAATCCATTTATTCTACAGTAAAGCTATATTTCATGACTTTTAGAATATTGAACTTTTGCTTTTGAATCCATGAGCTTTGTAAAGTATTATATTTAATATTGTAGAATGCCTAGACTTCCACAGTGAACACAATATAAAACGAATACAATCCTAGTTGGAGAATTGGCTCAATTTTTAAGAATGCATATCACTCTACCGAAGAAAAGAAGTTCAACTCTCAACAGATACTTCAGACAGATAGTGACTGAAACTTCAGCACAGTAGAGCATTTCACCACATACACAGAAGCTTGCATTCACATATGTGTTCACACATGAGCGCACACACACAGACACAGACACTCACACACATTTAGATGTATCTTGCAAAACACTACAGTAACAAGTGAGCGTTGTGGAACTCACATCAGCCAGAATTTAAAGTAGAATGAATTGATTGTAAAATATCTGTATTTTCAGTTTTAGAATAAAGGGTAGAGCAGTTACCCAGTGTGACCAAAGCCCTCTGCCTACTGTCCAGTACTGCAAAGTAGATAAACACAATAAGTTAATTAGCACATTCTTCTTGTAACTTTAAAAAAAATTTATTTAACCAATAAGTACTTGTGCATCATTTCTCAGTTAATATGCTTGTCCTTATATAAAATATTGACAGAATATAGAAGAGCCTTATGTGCAATGAAAATATAAAATTACTAGCTGTTAATTTTTAAAGGTTACCATTGCACAGGAACCTTTTAGGAAAGGTTCAATACCCCTTAAATACTCTTTAATGATTTTGTTCACATTTAACAAAACATTTTATAAATGTGAAAATTAATGGGCCACATTACCCCATGTATTTATCAAAAACATCCATAAAGCAGTGCTTTCAAGTCTGCCAGCTATCAAGCAGTATTTGAAGGCAGTGATGACCCAAACACATAATAAGCCATTAGGGCATAAGTAAGGTGACAAATGAGATTCAATAAAATTTCTGAACAAATATTTCTAACAATTTTTATCTGATAGAAGCAATATTTAAAAACACAGAAAAAATATTAGCAGATAATTACTTAGTAACACATGGGAAAAATGACTTAAGACATAGTTTACAAGGTTGCACTAATCTAGATTTATGATAGACTGATGAATTAAGTAAAATGCATCATAGAAAATTAATTAATTTCTGACAAGAAACATAATATAACTGTATAAATGTATGTCTAAATTTTTAATAATAAATAATTTTTAAGGGAACGTGACCCTATGTAAAAAATTATCTGAACTTCCACTTTCATATAGAAGAAAAGCCAACTGAATTATTATTGAAGAAGTATTTTATTTCCTTATATTGAGAAGGATGAAGTCAATATCAAAACACAATTATATATTGTGTTAAACAATTCACTTTTAAATTCTGTTGAAAACACCATGAGAAAATTCTGCAAGCTGTCTTGCTGGAAAACTTATGCTCACATAGGTGTTTATTCAGTTCAGGTCAACACACCCTGGGAATGGTGCTGCCCACAGTGGGATAGATACTTTTACATCAACTGATAATCAAGACAAATTGCTTCAAATTTCCACAGAACAGTCTATATAGGTAATTTGCCATTTGAGTCTCTCCTTTCCAACGACTCAAGGCTGTATCAAGTTGACAGACAAAGCTTAGTAGGACAGCCACATTTTGGAAAATTCATGTGAGAACAAAATTTAGTTGAATAGAAATCTACATGTGTAGAACTGTACCAAAGAAAGAAAACAATAAGTAATTGAAAGTATATGTAAAACTTAATAACAGAATAATGCTTAAAAATAATTTTGTATTAACTTGACATTTAATAGTCTTTTACATTACTTGTGGAAAATTGGAGCATATTCCAAATATCCATTTACATTTATAAATGCAGGACTATCTCTGAAAAGCATTCACTCTTTGATCAGTAAATATTGAAATTGATTGCAAACATTTCACCTTTTCCTTGCTGCTATAATATTGTTTAAGATGTAGCACTGCAATCCTCACTGTTCAAATTCAAGATCTTAGAATCTTAACACTTTTATGCCTTTTATAAAAGCTATATAAGACTAAGTGATTATTTCTGTGACTAATACAAAAAACAAGCAGGCCAAAGGCTCTGAGCCAACCTATTTTACCAAAATGCATACATGCATATATTCAAGTATTACACAAAATATAAAGGCATTTGTGTAAATTTTAGCCTTTGTTATTTTTCCCGTAACAATAGTCTATTCTTTTTTATATTACTTAAAATGTATAAAAAGTGTACTATGATGTAAAAAAATATTGTTTTAAATTTACATGCAGGTTTTAAAGCCCTAGAGACTATAAAATTATTCTGGTGAAAGGAAGTATTACTATTTCTCTTTAAAAAATAAAATGAAATAATAATTCATTTACTATTTCTGCCTCTTAAAAGTGTTGAAAATTGAATATGTTAAAATTGTATAAAGACTTGAATGATGGCTCAAGAGAAAGCTTACCTAATCATAATTTTGAAGTCTCCGAATGTCACCTTACCTGAGGGCAAAATAAGTCTTTCTAGATTTAGTTAAGTGCACTCCAGTGAAATCATCCTGTATTATTGTGCTAGCCTAAAGTAGCAATTTCTGGTTGTGTCATGCCATGCTTTGCTGAAGCAGACCCATGTGATTTTTTGCTGAGAAACTATAAGCAGGACCAGCAGACAGAAACTATGCACTTGTAGAGCTAACATTGAAGTGCCTGGTCTTGACTCTTCATTGATCTTCCCTCCCTTGAGAGAGACACAGCAGAGAAGTTCTCCTGGCATTCTAGTTGGTTCTGGTCCTTCCTGCTGACTGGTGCTGATTAGAAAGAAGCCCGTGCTGTTTCTGCTGTATCATGCCACTGAGGCTGATTCATGTTTGGTGACATATCTTGAACTGAACTGTTGGTATCCTGATGACAGCGATTGGAGTTGCTCCAAAGAGCTAGTTTTAAACAGATCCCCATCCTTGTGTTCTACTGAGCATCTTCTCTCCCCCACCTTTGGACAGTGGGCTAGAAGGCAGGTTGAGGCATTGAGAACCCTTATTAAAGTAGGTTTTGAAAAATCTAAGCTTACACTAGCCCAATATGCAATAATGCGTCCTTCCACATGACAAAGAAGACAAGGAGAAGGAGAAGCCACAGATGCAGGGGGAGATAACAGAATGATAAAGCCATAAGTCATAGACATCAAGATACAAATAGAGCCAGAATGAAAAACACAAAGAGAGGAATCGAGTGTAGAATCTCTAAAAGAAGTCGTATGTCATAGATACCTTAAAAATACATTTGACCTCAAAAATTGTGAAACATGAATTTTGACTACATTGAGCCACCCAGTTATAGAAAATTATGAGTGTCAGGATCACTAAAATTCAGAGTGATATTATGACATTAGAAAAACTATTCCCCACCCACATACGTAGTCAGTACTAAAGAATGTATTCCTTAGTGGAGAAATTATTAACAGATCCTTGGATGGTGAGAGGAGCCTTGGAAAGCCTCTTTAGGAGGAAAATGACCTATTGATTGGCGATTCAAAGGGGGAATGTACAAGTTCTGCCATATCCATTGATTCCTTTTATTTTTACACCGCTACGCTATTCTTTTCTGAACTTGCCAAGTGCTTTTGTGTCCCATTCTTTGTAAAAGTTTATTCTTAAGAGAGTAGTGCTTTGGGGATTCAATAATGCCTCTGTTTTTGACCAGTGAAAGACAAAAAAAAAAAAAAATGAAAAAAAAAAAAAAAAAACCACATTGAAAGAAAGCATGTCACAAAGAAGAGAGGCAGAATTTAGCAGCAAGATGGAAAGAGAATAAATGATTGAGCAAGATAAACTAAACTATGGGGAACTAGAGAGGGATCTAAAAGATTTGAGCATCACAATGGTAGAATAGTGACTAAAAGGAAAAAAAAAAAACTGCCAGAATCAGCCACATAACCATCGATCAAAGCTAGAATATAGGAAAAAACCATTTTTTATCAGTTTTAAGTTTTATTACATTGTGCTCAGATTGTAGTCCCTGAGAGGTGTGCTGTTGATATCATCCACAGCCTCCATTTGTAAGGTTAGAAACTGAGGTACAGCTGTAGAAGTTGCCTAGGCCACTGCACCTCCTTTTCAGCCTCACCTGAGACCACTGTGAGGTCCCTCAGCAGGAACTGCCATGGCAGTAGCACTTGCTCTCCAGAATCTGCCTGCCATCAACCTGAGGTAACACTATAGGCGCTGCCATGGGGGAAGAATGTCTCTTCCACACTTCCTGAAGAGTACTATGACTATGCCATGGAACCTAATCCAAAGAAACCTGTAGCCTGAAAGGATTTCCCATTCTGAATGGAAAATATGATGGACTATATGTAGAAAAAATAGAGACAAACAAACAAACAAACCAAAAACCAGAGTGATTAATCACTGAGCAAATAAACCCACCAGTTCCTGAACAGAACAAATACAAATCTCTGAGTTCCAGAAGATCAGAACACGAAATTCTAGCAATCCTCACCCTGGAAATGGCTACCCTTTGAAATCTCTGCCCACTAAGCAATAAATATAAGCCTTGTTTGCTGTTCAATTTGCTGTTATTTGTTCTTGGAGTAGAGAGTCCCTTACCCCCTGGATGTACCTTCTCCATAAAATTATGTGAATTTTACTGAACTTTTATACATCTGGTTTGAAAGACAAACACACTCTCAGGGAAACGAGAGAGAGAGAGAGAGAGAGAGAGAGAGAGAGAGAGAGAGAGAGAGAGAGAGAGAGAGAGAGAGAGAGAGAGAGAGAAGGGAAGAGAAAGGGAGAAACAGGAGAGTGGAAGGTATGGAAGGAGGGAGGGAGAGAGAGAGAGGAAGGGAGGGAGGGAGAAGGAAAAAAAGGAGGGAGGGAGATGGAGTGGGGGGAACACAGAGGGGGGGTCTTAGGTCATATTTCTTGCTCTTTGCCCTTCTGGAAACATCTAGATGTTCCTCCCACTCCGTCTTCTCTTTTTTCTACTCCCATCTAAAACATTCTTTCTGGCATGAGACTAAAACCTCATTGTAGGGGAAACCCCAACCTTCCTAGCAAACCCCTCATTTCATGAACTTTAATAAAACTCTCCCTCTCTTAAGGTGTCTCATGTCAGGTCATTGGTCTCAGTGAAATGAACAGTAACAGAGAGTTCCCCTTGGTACTAAGTGAGAAAGACCACTCTGGGTCATGGTCAGCTCTGAGTGGTCACGAAGGCTCTGATGTCATAGAGAGCCATTGTGAGGAAAGGCCAACCTCTGACCATATACTGCACTGTCTAGGCTCTTTGGTGTCCTTCTGTGAAGAGAGCTGGTTGGTGGTGGACTTGGCAGTTGGTGGAAGGACTGAACTAGGTGGTTGGTGCTTGGATTGGATTTAGAGTTTAGTGATTGTTCGGATTTTGACATTGAACATTAGCTACACTTCCGCAGAGTGAGTAGTTTCCTGCTGTTCTCTTTCCAGGAGCTCAGAGGTTTGGTTTTCTATTTATGTGACTTTATTTTGGGTTTTGTTTACAGCTTTGCATTCCTGTATTTTGTTTGTGTCTTTATTTTTTTTTTCATTTAGTTTTTAGATTAACATCCATCAGTTTTCCTTGTCTTCTCCTTCTTTCCCCTTCCTTTCCTTTCTCTTCCCCTCTTTAGGTTGGTTTGGTTTTTTTTTTTTTTTTTTTTTTTTTGGTCTTTGGAGACTGAGATTGTGTGTGTGTGTGTGTGTGTGTGTGTGTGTGTGTGGCCTTGGCCAACCTAGAACTTTCTCTGTAGACCATGGTAGCCTCAAACTCAAAGATTTGCCTTCCTCGCCTCCTGAGTGCTGAGATGAAAGGTAGGAAAAAACATGAGTAGTACACTGCCTGGCCAACACCCACATTTCTTTTTCTGACTTTCCTCTTGACTTTGCTACTTTGTTATTCTTTATCTCATCCTGCCTTTTATCCTCCAGTACCCAGGTAGTTCTCCTTTTCATTTTTTTTTTTTTTTCTGCCCAGCTTCAAAGCACAGAGATCCTGCATATAAGGAAAAATACGTGGCATTTGTCTCTGTTGGGCTAGGTTAATTTCCAGAAAAATAATTGAGAACTTTTCATTCTTATCTGTAGGTGCTGTGTGAATTTAGACCCCCTACACCTTGTATATGCTGTGTTTATCTACTGGGGCAGGTCATAGCCCACACATTTCCAAGTAAAGTTCTTTTGATGGTCAAGTGTTACCTTTAATTCCGTGCTTCCTGTTCATAATGGATTCCTTAGGTAAGCTTGTCAATGTGTTGTCCTTGGAAAGGGAGATCCTTGTTCTCCTGACAAATATGTTGCTTACTTTCTATTCTGAGCCTCCTTCCTTCTTCCCATCCACTGTGTTTGTCTTTGCTTTGTTCTGGTTTCCCTGTGCCCCTGAGATACCTCTGGAGGTTTCTCTGACTTTATTCTTAGAATCTCTAACCTTAAGCTTTTCTAGAAGTCATTTGAATTTGTTTTCCCTGCCATCTTTACTTGCTGTAGATTCTAGTGACTCAGACCAAGAGGATGATAGTATGATGACGTGGAGGGAGCTTCAGGCCAGATACCATGAAAGAAGAATCCTGACACAGGACTACAACATCCTGGGTACCCTAGATAGTGGATCTTTTGCCCAAGTCAAATTGGCTCTACACGTTATGACCCAAACACTTGTAGCGATCAAGGTATTGGAAAGGGGAACAAATACAGACTTTGAAATCATCTCAGAGATTGATTTAATGAAATCATTTTACCACAGAAATATCATACAGTTACTCCAGATTGTGGACACTAGGTACACAACCTATATTGTAATGGAATACGCATCCCGGGGATCCCTGCAGGAACACATTAATAAATATGGGCGTCTGGATGAGAAGGAGGCACGTAGCATAATTAGGGAGCTGTGCTTGGCTGTGGACTATATGCACAGTCAGAATATTGCCCACAGAGACATCAAGGCCAAAAACATCCTATTGGATTCGGAGGGGCACGTAAAACTCACAGATTTTGGACTTAGCATAAGACTGGCCGCTGGGGAAAAGTTAAAGGGCTTTTGTGGCACACCACGGTATTGTGCTCCTGAACTGTTTGGTCACATGGAATATGAGGTCCTTCCAACCGACATTTGGAGTATTGGAGTAGTGTTGTATTACTTAGTTATCGGGCAACTTCCTTTTAGAGCGAGAATGACCTGTCGGCTAAAATATGAAATCCTCTCCTGGAGCGGTTTGATTCCATATCAACTCTCCCCAGATCTTGAAGACCTATTGAAGAGACTAATGACAATGGACCCTACAATGAGACCACCAATCAAAGAAATATTGGCACACCCGTGGCTGCACCACGATCAAAATGCCTTGAGAGCATTAGAAAGATTCCCTATATGCCCAGAACCCAGTATTATTTTTGACATGTATCTGATGGGCTGTAATGTTCAAGAGCTCCGAATTGCCTTTAGAGAACGGAATTATAACCGTTCCATGGCTACATACCTTATCATCAATAAGAAAACTACGTGGAAGCCCCAAATTTATCTGCGTGCTACAGACAATCACAACCATTCTTGGCCTGTAAGGAAGATATTCAGTGCCCCTAGCCTTCCCAAATTAACTTTGCTCAATCCTCTTGAGCTTCCTGGACATGGGAGGAAAGGCTACAGTAGGAGGTACATTGTGCCTCCCTCCCTTTCTTCCTTTAAGTATAGCTTCGAGAAAAAAACCTCCCTACAGCAAAGGCTTATGCCTCACGTCGGAAATGAGATATTCATTGAGAAGGAGGTAAACGGAAATAAGATAGTCAGTGAGGAGGAGTTAAATGGAAATGAGATAGTTAGTGAGGAGGAGGATATAGTAAATGAGATATTGAAAGAGGAAGAGGATATAGGAAATGAGATATTGAAAGAGGAGGAGGATATAGAAAATGAGATACTGAGAGAGGAGGAGGATATGAGTAATGAGATATTGACAGAGGAGGAGGATATGAGTAATGAGATATTGAGACTGAAGGAGGACCTGGTAAAGGAGATATTGAGACTGAAGTACGAAATCCTAAATGAGAGATACAGTACGGTGGAAATGAAAAATGAAATATTCAGACTGAAGCAGGAGATCAGAAATGAGAAAATCATAGTGAAGAACATCAGAAATATGATATTTAGAGAGAAGTCAGACATGACAAATGAGATATTGAGACTGAAGGAGGCCAACAGAATTGAGATACTCAAACTCGACGAGGACATCAGAAATAAGATACTCAGACTGAACGGGGACACCACGTATTCTATTACTTCATCAAGCAAAGGAAATACATCAACAACAGTTACAAGGACAATGTTAACAACACATACTTCAATCTCTGAAGACATGCTGAATGCATTCATCTCGAGCTCCGACTCTACAGACACAAGTCGTACAGGTTCATCCTCGTGGGATTACACAACCAGTGTCCCCTTCCCAAGTGTGGAGATCCAGAATGAGAGAACAGATGATTCAGGCTTACAAGACAGCAGCAGCTCGCTGGCCAGCGAACCAGACCCTCAGGAGCAACCTGAAAGGCATCACCAGCCTGTGCCCAGAGTCTCAACCAGAAGGTGGAGCTGGAAGGGTCTGAAGAAGAGGATTTCCAAAACCTTAAGAAGACTGTGTTGCTGTCTGCCAGCAGCAAATGATGAAGTTGTGACAGCCAATGAAGGCTGTTTCCAAGACACGGGCTAAAACAAGTAAGTGGGGGATGGATGGAAAAGGATACACTCTCTAGTTTCTTCTTCACTTAAAATATTCTCAGCATGTGGGGGTTGGTGACATTGTATCTATCAGGACAGAGAGAAAATCCCATCCTGCCCTTCCTCCTATGAGGAGTTTTCCAAAACTTGAGCTAAATGTACATAACACAGGATCATGACCCAATGCTGGGCAAGGAAGCTAGGAAAGGTTGCTGAAGGAATCAGTGGAGCACTTGGGAGGAATCAGTCTGAGGTCCCATGTGAGCACAGGGACAGCATAGCCAAGCATTAAGTCCTGCAGATTTCTACCACAATTCCTCGTGTCCATTTCAAGTGCTGTTGAAGGCCCCGTGGTCCCTGGAGTTTCATAGCTGAAAGTATAGAGGAACCTGCTGAGGATGCAGACATTAGCAGGAAGGAGAGATACAGGAAATTCAGGTGGCTATGAGCTAATGGGAAGCTCTGTCCCCATTGCAGAGTTAAACTAGAGGCAAAATGTTGTTTTTTCCTTGCAGTCTGAAGGAAGATTCTGGGAAGAAGGTCTGAAGCCTCCCTTCTGCCCATCTGATGTAGGGAGTTTCATACTGGGCAGCCTTCCCAGAATACCTGTGGCCCAGTGTATTCATCTTCACAGCACTTAGAAGCCTGCCTCTATAAGAAACATCTATGGCATGCTCCTGATTACCAAGGAAACTAAGAAACACCAAACTTCAGAGAACCTCTATTCACAGAATATCAGCTCACCTGCCTCTCTCCAGGTATGCTTGTGAGCTGAGGAGACAGTGGTCCTGGAGGCAGAGGAAAGAACTCAGAGGACCTGACCTGCTCTATGTATGCAAGGATATGCTTGAGCAGGTTAGAGGCAGGAACAGAAATGAAAAGCATCAAATGTGCATCCGGAGTCCAGAAGTGTATCCAGAGGGGACATGGACTGCTCAGCCCCACAGCTGTGCTGTAGGCCATCACAGTTTCCAGTCTCTTGCTCCAACACGTTGAGAACAAATCTGAAGCCCTAACAGAGATATCAGCTCTAGTCTCTGATTGGGCACATTATATTCAATTGGGTCATTTGATAGGTATTGTTTACATCTGGTAGAACACACACACACACACACACACACACACACACACACAAAGAAACAGCCCCAAGCACCATACATAATGAAGTCTCCTTGAAGCGGAGGGACTACACGGCAAAAAAAAGGTAATTTCATATTTTGAGCAAGCAATTCCTTCTCTGGAAACATTCTTCCATATCAGTTTTGTCTAGTCTCCACTCCCTTCTGACTCATCAAGTCTTTATTCTACTTTCCAGGAGATAAGGAAAGAAAGTGTGGGCTTTATTCCACACTTTGGTCCAGAGTACGCAGCCACAGGCAAAGTGAGGTCATTTGAGAAGATCCAAGGTGACATCTGCAGAAAAGTTGCTGGTAAGAAGTATTGCACGGGGCAGGGAAATATTGATGGTCAAACAGACCAGATCCCCTCATAGGACAGTGTGGGGTTTCCTCTTGTTGAACCATTGTTACTTGCCCCATTCTCACCAAGTATAAATACCCAGAGATCCTCAAATGTGATAAAGAGGAATTGGATTCTTCTACTCCTGACCCCACTCTCCATTGAAAACTATTTGGTGTGTATTGATCAGTTTTACCAAAGTTCTGCCTCCTGGCATGCTCATGTCCTTGATACCTCTGACATCCTTGCTTCTGCTGCTGCTGCTTCATTCTTTTGTCCATTGCAGGCTGGAAAGGCTCAGGAGCTCCGAGAGTCAATCAGTGTGCATTCCAAAGCCTTGTGGTCAGGACTGCAGAAAACACCAGGGGCATCACTGAACATAGAAAAAGGCTTGAAGTTAGAATCACCTGTGGGACCTGGGAAAGGGCAAGTTTTTAAGTAGAAAAAAAAAAAAAAAAAAAAAAACCTGTGTGAAGGAGAGGCACACAGATGGTTACTTATTGGCTCTGGCCATCAGGAAGGGTTGGTCATTTACAGATTTACAACTGGCCTTTTGATATTATTTTCAAAATTCCTTGTTTGCAGATCTCGAAGAAAGAGGCTCCCATCGATTGATACAAAGGTAGGGCAAAGTCAGACCCACAAGTGTGTGGGCTGAGAAGAACAAGAAAGATATTTCCTGATTCCAGGAGTACCTTATTGTAACCAGTGTTCTCAGAGAATACTATATGAAGCAACATGAAGAACTTCCTCTCTGGAAACAGATATTTTCTCCTCTGGCAAGGGCCATGTGACTAGGATACGGTACCTCTCAAGTCCCATGCATCCATCACCTCCAGTGCTGTGGGCATGGGGCAAGGAGAGACAGCTGGGGACATTCCATGTTGGTACCAACAATGGTAGTGACATAACCACATGCCTACAGAAATGATAATATTTCAAAGGACTGAAGGATTGAAAGCTGTGCTATTGTTGATATTAGACACCATGTGTCTGGAAGATCAGCCACCCAGGATATGGAAAGAGTGCTGGGCCCCATGCACTGCCTGCACCTGAAGTGTTACACAGCAATTATTTCCTTTTCAAAATGAATGTTAAATAGGATAAATATTTTGTTATCAAAATAAATGTTATTGTCTGCTTCAGCTGCTGTGCCACCTCTACTTCCTGATATATCATCTCATCATACTAGTAGGCTTGGGAAACAGATCCTGGGTACTTCACAATAAACCACCACATTTACTGCTTGCAGTACATCTCTGACTTCTTGCTACACACTCATTTCCATCCTTACAACATCTTCCAATCATTTTAGCATCTATTTTTAGGATCCTCTATTCAATATGTTCCTCCTTTTGTGGCTACTGTTGCTGAGCATCTCACTCTTGCATTTGACCTTTTTTTTATTGTATATTCTCTATAAATTTCAGATGTTATCCCCTTTCCCCCAATCCCATCTCTCCTCCCCGTCCCATTGCCTCCATGAAGATGCTCCCTCTCCCAACCCCAGACTCACACCTAAGCACTTTCGCATTCCACTATACTGGAAAATCAAGCCTTCACTGGACCAAATGCCTCTCCTCCCATTGATGTCAGAAAAAGCTATCCTCTGCTGCATATGCACCTAGAGGCACGGGTCTCTCCATACAAACTCATTGGTTGGTGTTTTAGTCCCTGGAAGCTGTGGTAGGTTTGGTTAGTTTATAATTTTGTTCTTCCCAAGAGGTTGCAGACCCTTTCAGCTCCTTCAGACCTTTCTCTAGCTCCTTCATAGGGGTCCCAGTGTTCAGTCTGATGGTTAGCTGCAAGCATCTTTCTCTGTATCAGTATGGTTCTGACAGAGCCTCTGAGGAAGCATCCATATCAGATTTCTGCCCGTAAGCAGTACTTGGCATCAACAATAGTGTGTGGGTTTAGTGGCTGCATATGGGATAGATTCCCAGGTGAGGCAGTCTTTAGATGATTGTTTTCTCCTCTATTTGTCCCAATATTACCTCCTATGAGTTTTTTTATTTTCTAAGAAAGACTGATGCAGCCACCTTTTTGCCCTCTCTTTGAGCTTCATAAGTTCTGTGGGTGGTTATTGGGTATTCAGAGATTTTAAGGCTAGTATCTACTTATCAGTGAGTCCGTACCATGAGTGTTCTTTTATAACTAGGTTTCCTCACTCAGAATAATTGATACAAGTTCCATCTATTTGCCTAGAAATTTTATGAAGTCATTGTTTTTAATTGCTTAGTACTCCATTGTATAAATGTACCACAATTTCTGTATCCACTCCTCTCTTGAAGGACATCTGGGTTCTTTCCAGCTTCTAGCTATCATAAATAAGGCTGCTATGACCATGGTGAAACATTTGTCCTTGTTATATGTTGGAGCTGCTTTTGAGTCTATGCCCAGGAGTGGTATAGCTGAATCTTCATATAGTAGTATGTCCAATTTTCTGAGAAAAGGCCAGACTAATTTCAAGAATGGTTGTACCAGCCTACAACACAATCAACAGTGGAGGAGTGTTCCTGTTTTTATACATCCTCGCCAGCATCTGCTGTTACCCGAGTTTTTTTTTTTTTTTTTTTTTTTTTTGTTTTTGTTTTTGTTTTTTTTTTTTTGTTTTTAATCTTAACCATTCTGACTGGTGTGGGATGGAATCTCAGAGTTGTTTTGATTTGCATTTCCCTGATGACTAGGAATGTTAGCATTTCTTTAGGTGTTTCTCAGCCATTCAATATTCATCAGCTATAATTTTTTGTTTAGTTCTGTACCCGATTTTAACAGAATGATTTGGTTCTCTAGAGTCTAACTTCTTGAATTCTTTGTATATATTGGATACTAGCCTTCTATCAGATGTAGGATTTGTAAAGAGCCTTTCCCAATCCCTTGGTTGCCAGTTTTTACATTTGACAGTGTCATTTGTCTTACAGAAGCTTTGCAATTTCATGAGGTCCTATTTTTGATCTTAAAGTATAAGCCATTGGAGTTCTATTCAGGAAATTTTCCCTTGTGCATATCTGTTCTAAGTTCTTCCACACTTTCTGTTCAATTAGTTTCAATATACCTGGTTGTATGTAGAAGGCTTTCATTCACTTGCACTTGAACTTTGTACAAGGAGATGAGAAAAGATTGATTTGCATTATTCTGCATGCTGACTGCCAGTTTAACCAGCATCATTTGTTGAAGAGGCTGTCCCTTTTCCATTGAATGTTTATAGCTCCTTTGTCAAAAATCAAGCGAATAAAGGTATGTGGATTCATTTCTGGGTCTTCATTTCTATTTTTTTGATCTACCTGTATGTCTTTGTACCAAAACCTTACGGTTTTTATACATAAGCTTGTAATACAGCTTGAGGTCAGGAATGGTGATTCCCCCTGAAAGGTTTTTTTTTGAAAATAGTTTTTTGCTATCCTGGGTTTTTCATTATTTCATATGAATTTGCAAATTGCTTTTCCTAACTCTATGAAGAATTGATTTGGGATTTTGATAGGGATTGCATTGCATCTGTTGATTGCTTTAGGCAAGATGGCCCTTTTTACTATGTTGATTCTTCTAATCCATCATCATGGGAGATCTTTCCACCTCTTGTGGTTTCCTTCAATTTCCTAATTCATAGACTTGCAGTTCTTGTCATAGAGATTCTTCACTTGCTTGGTTTTAGGGTCAAAACAAGATATTTTATATTCTTTGTGAGTATTGTGAAGGGTGTCAATTCTCTAATTTCTTACTAAGCCTGTTTATCCTTTGAGTAGAGGAAGACTACTGATTTGTTCAAGTTAATTTTATATCCAGCCACTTTGTGAAGTTGTTCATCAGCTGTAGGAGTTCTTTGGTGGAAATTTTTGGGTCACTTCAGTGTACTATTATATCATCTGCAAATGATATTCTGATTTCTTCCTTTACAATTTGTATTTCCATGACCTCCTTTTGCTGTATAATTGCTCTGGCTAGGACTTCCAGCACTATACTGAATATGTAGGGAGTGGGCAGCCCTGTCTAGTTTCTGATTTTGGTGGGTTCGCTTCAAATTTATCACCATTTAGTTTGATGTTGGCTACTGGTTTGCTGTATATTGCTTTTATTATGTTTAAGTATAGGCCTTGAATTCCTAATTTTTCCAAGACTTTTAACATAAAGTGGTGTTGAAGTTTTGTTAAATTCTTTCTCAGCTTTTAAAGAGAAGATCATCTTTTTTGAGTTTGTTTATGTAGTGGAATACTTTGATAGATTTATGTATATTGAACTATCCATGCTTCCCTGGAATGAAGCCTATTTGATCATGGTGAATGATTGTTTTCATGTGTTCTTGAATTCGGTTTGCAAGATTTTTTTGAGTATTTTTGCAGGGATAATCATTTTTATTGAAATTGTCTATAAAGGACTACAGTTTTATTTTTATTCCTTCTCTTCTCTCCCAGGACCTAATAAAAGTATCTTACTATCTTGTAAATTGGGATAGATGAGATAAACTAAGTCAACACTAAAGGCTTTTTACTTCATCCAGCACAATGATGATACTATGAGCAAAGTATTAAAATAGACAATCCAAACAGTCAGTGGGGGTTTGAAGATATTTCATCATTCCTTTCAAGGATGAGGGCTATAGTTCAGATTCCAGAACCCAAGTAAGCAGCAAGACATTAAAGAATATGAAGATGATTTCTGGAACTTGATCTAGAAAAAAATACAAGGTTCATTTCAGTAAGAGACTCTGCCTCAAATGAATAAGGCAAGCTGATAGAAAAGCACACTCCAATATCCCTTGGGCCACAGTGCACACATAGTCTGTCTTTTTAACTCACACACACACATACAGACACACACACACACACACACACACACACACACACACACACAAAGAAAAAAGGGAAAAGAAATGCACAAGGGATAAGTGAGGCAGAACCTAAATACAATCATGTCAAGTTTCTAACTTTTAATGAGAGGTATAGTCCTTTTAAATTTTAATTCAAGTAATGCTACTCAGAGGACATAAATGTTTGGAGCCAATGAGAATTTCCTTCACTTCAAGAGAGGTTAGGTAGCAATCAAATATATTGATGATTTCATAATATTTCATTTTGTTACAAAATATTTTTGTTTACTAAGTAATTCTGTAACCTGCAATATTTCATTTATTTCCTTAAGATAATAATTACTTGGGGGCACATCTATCATTTTACAAGTCCCCGGCATAGGGCTAATGATCAAATTGCACTTTGGTACTGCTGTTTTGAATAAATTATTAGAGTTTTCTGAATCCAACATCAATTTGATTATTTATATGAATTAATATAATCTAAAGGAAAACTATCCAATGCTATGCTATTTCAAAATGAATCTTTGGATAACTTATAGTCATCCATTTTAGTTTTATAGAAAGGCAGTTCTTTCCAAAAGATGAAATAGAAAGGTGATGAATATGTAATAATGTTTTCATACACTTGCCAATTTAATGTGTTTGCATAAATATTTAATACATCAATCTTTTCAAGAATAACGTGTTCAGCATTTCTATGTGTCTTTTCCTTTTCATTTGATTGGCCTATTTCTAAGATCTCCATGGAAAATGGTATTATTTGGTGAGCATTTCCACAGCAGTGATTAAACATTTTTATTTCAAGACTAGAAAGTAAATGTTACTTTTGTATAGTTTATATACACATATATGTATATTCTGATTTACCTTATTAAAATTTGATTTACTTGATTTGACAATGTATGAGGGAAAATCATCATTTGAATCTAATGTCAATAATGAACCAGATGTGTCAATATAAACCTACAACAGTCAAAGTATTAATGCTTTGGTTTAGGGTAACAGTGTAATATTGTGCAAGACTGAGATATTTACATAATACAGAAGAACTTTCATTATGCAATTTAATTTGGCTGTTTTCAAATCATTGTCATTTTAAGGTTTTGTTCAACTAAACACAATTCATTGTATTATTGTTCTAAAATCTTGCTGAAATTCAATTTCTTTTTCAATATTCCTACAATCACACACACACACACACACACACACACACACACACACACACACACACACATTCACCTTATTACTCCATACACAGTTCTTTAAATGCCATCTTGACTGTTTTCTTACATGTACTCTTTGAGATGATTTTATTTCTATGCATACAGGCTTCACTATTAAATACCTCACTAATAACTACTTCTTTAAACCTCACTTTCCATGCATTCTCTATGAGGTACATAATTTTAAATCATGCTAAAATTATTGATGAGCCAAAATTACAGATCAGACTGAAAACCTGTCAGTTCTTCTAATAAAGATTCCCCTTTGCACCTGTGACTCTTCTATGCAATCTCAAGGTTGATTGAGATAGGGTGGTTTTCCCCAGGACATTGTATAACTAGGTAATTGTGACACCTCTCACTTCTGCACAGGGAATAGACAAGTATGCAAGAGTTAAGCCCCTATGTAAGAAGAAAGGTACATGTTCTCTCCTCCAACATGGAAATAATTTGGAGTTTGAGAATTTACCTTGAAGGCTTATATTTATTTCAGGATTCACTAGCAAAAGTTTTAATTTTGTAACTATAAAATTTTAGGACATCATTTCAGATGTATAACACAAACTCCTGTGGGAACAGAGATTATGTTTAGTTTAGCATTCTTCAGTGATGAGGAAATAAACTGCATGGATGCTGGGTGATCAATAATTAATTGTAAGGCAAGTGGATCAAAGTATGACAAAAATTTCAAAAGTGTCTATTTTATAATATGCCATCTGCAATATTATACAAAAATATTGATCTCTCAATGAGTAGAACAAATCAGGATCAGACAGGTTAATTACCTATCACAGTCTATGTGGCCTTCTCAGAACATATTCCATAAACAACAATCTCTTTTTAAAAATATGTTGGCAGATTTTGACTCATTGTTTTACTCAACACTCCAACGTGAAATCATAAAAATGGAACTATGCAATCCAACCACCCAAAAAACAGTTGAAATCTGAATATTGAGGTGACACAGGCAGTAACTGTTATTCACAATAGCCAGAAATAGTTGCTTGTCATTCTCTGTGTAGGGCTGAGGCCTTGTGGTCACATTATTATGTGTACTGTTCAGCTCATATTTAGATAGATTAATGAGACTTTATGGATGTATCTTTTGACATTGCTAAGGAATCTTGATAGTAGAAGTGTTTTCTGCATCGAAGGACACACCAGCTGGCCATCTAATACCAAATGATCAGACCTAAAAACATACAAGTAGCATTATGGAGTCTAACAAGTTATATTTGGGAACATATGCATGTGAATACACATGTATATCAAAAGGTTAATGAAAAATGGGGCTATGAATTTGAAAGAGAATAATAAATATCAGACAAAAAAAAGGATTGGACAGTGGAAAAAAAGAGAAAATGCTGTGATTATGTTATACTCTCAAAAATACAAGAAATATTTTTTATTAAATTCATTTATTTATGCACTTTACACCCCAATATCTGCCCTCCCTATCCTCCATGTAGTCCGCTATGCAGATCCTTCTCCAATTCCATCCCTTTTTTCCTTTGTGAAGTGGGAGCCATCCTCTGAGTATTAGCTCTCCACATTACCACCGTCCTGCCCCACCCACCCTACTGTACATCAAGTGAAGGGCTAGGCACATTATTTTCTACTGAGGCAAAACAAGGCACACCATTTTTGGGGAATTCGATCCACAGGTAATCAGGCAGGTAACAGACTCAGGCTCTTCTTGAGTTGTCTTGGGATCCACATGAAAACCAAGCTACATTTCTGCTATATGTGCAAGGTGCTTAGGTCCAGCCCATGCTTGCTCTTTGGCTAGTGATTCAAGCACTTGGAGCCCCTAAGCATCCAGGTTAGTTGACCCTGTTGGTCTTCTTGAGGAGTTTCTTTTCTCTTTAGGCCCCTTCATTTTTCTCCTAACTCTTTCATAAGACTCCTTGTGCTCCATATCATGTTTAGCTATGGGACTCTGCATCTTTTTCCAGTGGCTTCTGGATGAAGCTTCTCAGGAAACAGATATGCTAGGTTCTTATAATCAAGCATAATGATATCATTAATAGTGTCACAGATTGGTTCTTGCCCATACAATAGGTCTTAATTTGGTGTATTTATTGGTTGACCATAACCTAGTTCTCTGTTTTATTATTGTTCCTGAACTTCTTATATGCAGGACCCATTTTGGGTTCAAAGTTTGCTGGATGAGTTACTGCCCTTATCCCTACACTGAGAATCCTGACTAGCTAGATAAAGTAAGTGGACACTTTTGGATCTATATCCCCCACTATTAGGAATCTCAGCAAGAATCACCCTTATATAGCCATGGGACTCCAAAAATCCCAGGTTTTTGCATGTCCTTGAGTTTGCTCATCACTCCCACCCAAAACTACATGAGTTACATTTTCTTCATTCTTAAGTTGAAAGACATCTGGGTTGTTTCCAATCTCTGGCTATTAAAAATAAGGCTGCTATGAATATATTGTGGAATAGTGGAGTGTCATTGGTAGGTGTGGCCATAAGTAGTATGGCTGAGTCTTGAGGTAGAATTACTATCAATTTTATGGGAAATTGCCCAATTGATTTCTGGAATGGTTGTACAAGTTTCCACCCCCAACAGCAGTGGAGGATTATTCTCCTTGCCCCACAACTTCACCAGCATATGCTGTTCCTAAAATTTTTGACATTAGCCATTCTGTTGGGTGTAATGTGGAACCACCACATAGACCTTTAGCTTCTTTATAATAAATCTAATCCCTTAGGTATGTGGGTTTATTTCTAGGTCTTTGATTCAATTCCGCCGATCAACCTAACTGCCTCTATACCAAAGTCATATTTGTTACTTTTTCTCTGAGTACAACTTGAAGTCAGTAATATATCCAGAAGACTTTAATTGCTCAGGATTGTTTTAGCTGATCCGATTTTTTGTCTGTTTGTTTTGCTTTTCCATATGAAGTAGAGAGTTTTTTATTTAGGGTCTGTAAAGAATTGTTTTGAAATTTTGATGGGTATAGCATTGAATCTGTAAATTGCTTTTGAGAAGATGACCATTTTCACTTTGTTAATCCTAATGATCCATAACGTCAGAGATCTTTACATCTTCTGATGTCTTCCTCAGTTTCTTTCTTAGAGACTTGAAGTTCTTGACAAACTGATGTTTGACTTGCTTGGTGGAGTTACACCAAAATATTTTATAATTTTTTTGACTATTATAAAGTGTATTGTTTCTCTAACTTCTTTCCCAGCCCATTTATCACTTGTATTAAAAAGTGATAATGATTTATTAAGTTAATTTTGTATCCAGTCACTTTGCTTAAGGTCACTTTTTGTATATAATTATTTATTCAAAAATAGTGAAACTTTGACTTCTTCCTTTTTACTTTTTATCTTTTTGATCTCCTTTAGTTGTCTTATTTCTCTAGTAAGAAATTCAAATACTATATTGAAGAGAGAGGCAGAGAGTGGACAGCCTTGTCTTTTTCATAATTAAGTGGAAATGCTTTAAGTTTCTCTTTATTTAATTTGACTATTGGCTTGCTGTATATTTCCTTTATTGTGTTTAGGTATGGAGCTTGTGTTACTGTTGTCTCCAAGACTTTTATCACAAAAAGGTTTTGAATTTTGTCACATATTTTGTCTGTATCTGATGAAATTATCATATTTTTTTCATTTTGTCTATATGGTAGACTATGTTGATGGATTTTCATAAACTGAACCACCCATGCATCCCTGGAATGAAGCCTACTTGATCATGGTGAATAATGTCTTTGATTTATTTTATTGGGTGTTTTTAATCAGTGTTTTAAGTGACATTCTCTCTTTCTGAGTCTTTGTGTAGTTTAGTTATCAGAGTGACTATAGCTTCATAGAATTAGTTTTACAATGTTCTTTTGTTTCTATTTTATGGAATAAGGAGTATTGATATTAGCTCTATTCTGAAAGTCTGTTAGAATTCTGTGATAAATCCATCTGATATTTTGAAAGGGGGGGCTCATTTAATGAGTGTTTCTATTTCCTTGGGAGTTACAGGACTATTCAGATAGTTTTCATGATCTTGATTTAGCTTTGGTAATTGGTATCTACATAGGAAATAACAATATCATTTAGATTTTTTAATTTAAATTTTCAAATTTTGCAGTGTACAGGATTTTGAAGAAAGAAATAATACCTCTATGAATTTCATCAGGGTTCTCTGTTATGTCTCCCTTTCCATTTCTGATGTTTTTTTTTTAATTTGGGGGCTGAATCTGTTTTGTGGTTAACTTAGTTAAGGTTTTGTCTATCATGTTGATTTTCTCAAAGACTCAGCTCTTAGTTTTGTTGATTCTTTGTGTTGTTCTTTTTGTTTCTAATCCATTGATTTTAGCCCTGAGTTTAACTATTTTCTACCATCTACTCCTTGGAATGTCTGCTTCGTTTCTCTCTAGGGCTTTCAGGTGTACTTTAAATTTGTTAGTGTGAGAAATTGCCAACTTCTTTTTGAGGGCAATCAGTGCTATGAACATTCTGCTTAGCAGTGCTTACATTCTGCCCTACATGTTTTGGTATACCTTGCCCTTGTTTTTTTAATTTTAAAAATTATTTTATTTCTTTAATTCTTTAGTCTCCAACTGAGTGATGATTGAGTAGAGAGTTGTTCCATTTTATGGCTATGTAGCCTTCTTTGAGTTTCTATTTTTGAAGTACAGCTTAGATCCAGAGTGATTTGATAAGATGCTTAGAGTTATTTCCATTTTCTTGTGTCTTCTAAGGGCTGCTTTATAACCAATTGTATGGTCAGTCTTGGAGAAGGTTTTGTGAGATGCTAAGAAAATGGTATATTCATTTGTGGATGAAATATTCTTTAAATATCTCGTAGGTCCATTTGATTGATCATCTTTTTAGCTTTGTTATTTCTCTACATAATTTCTGTCTCAACGACGTTTCCATTGGAGAGAGTGTGGTACTGAAATCTTTCACTATTAATGTGTGGGGTTCAACTTTGATTTAGGCTTTAGTAATGATTCCTTTAGGAATGTAGGTGTCCTTGTATTTGAGACATATATGATCAAAACTGAGATAATCTTGGTGGGCAGTGTTCTTCCCTTTCTCTTTTTATTATTTTAAGTTGAAATTTTATTTTACTAGATATTAGACTGGCTATTCCAGCTTATTTCTTAGAGCAAAGTTTCTTGGAAAACCTTTTTCCAGTCCTTTATTCTTAGATGTCTATCTTTGTTGCAGAGATGTGTTTTTTATGTCTGACCTAAAAAACATACAAGTTATATTATTCAGACTGAGCAGGTTGCATTAAGAAACATCTACACACACACACACACACACACACACACACACACACACATGTATATATGAATGATTAATAAAAAAAACAAGGCTATTAATTTAAAAGAGAGAAAAGAAGGTCAGACAAAGAATTAAACAGATTTAAGAAAATGCAAGATGATCTTATACTCTTAAAAAGTACTAAAAATATTTTTAAATAAATAAAAATCCAAATGTATAAATACTTTCTCTGGAAAAAAAAAGCTTTTTCATGAAGGTAGAGTGGTTTTATCTACAGTCATTGATAGTAATTGAAAATAAAACTAACAATTTCTAATCTAAATTTAGGGTATTTCCCTCATACACGTTCATACAAACAATGAATATTGTTTGTAGGCTTTCACAAGATATCGTATATTATATTCTATTCATTTTAAAACCCACTTATACATTATTTTTAGTAGGTAGAGTATGTTGGTATTCTGATGCTAAATGTGACAGTATATTAATCTGTAAATTTTGAGATTTGAATATTATAGGGCAAGTTTTGAGATACAATTTAAAATTTTCTAGTATCTTATTTTGCTATATGTGAATATATCCATGCTGCTTTACAATGGCAACTGTACAGCTTACTTCCTGACTTGAGTCACTGGTACACTTCACATCAGCCTGTATACATTTTTAAGCCTGCTCACATTTGCTCAAAGAAAACCTGAGATGCACCCTTCCCTTTTCTTTTTCATCACTTTATGCACTATTGACATAGTCTCAAATGCTCTCCTATAGCCTTCCCTTGACCCTTCACTGCAAACATGATATCCTACAAAATCCTAACTTCAACTGTCTTAAAAAATATGAAAGTTTCTAACATGCTTCTTCAAGCCACTCCTCACTCTTGAATTCTAATTGTTTCCTTAGTACATAAGGACTAGGGATACCATTTTCTAATTCAAAACTGGACTAATTATCTCCTTTCTTATCTTCTCTTGACGTTGTCCCATAACTTAGTAAACTTCACTTTGATTCTGTCTGCTTACTCAGACTAAATGATTGGAGCACATAACTGAATCCCCTTTCATAAAAATACATTCTCAACTTTTTAATATATCTAAAATCTAGTAGTTCTATGATTCCCATTTTCATTTTCACTGGTGAAATCCTCTTGTAAGCCACTGTCATGATCCATTCCAACTATGTATGACTGCTCCTCTGCTTTGGGTCAATGTAGTATTATACAGAAGCCATAGTTGTTCAGTGACAATCAAAGTGGGTTATAACACGTCTACTAAAATCTTCCCTTTGTTATCTAATTCTTGAGAGTGCAGACCAAAGCACTTTCCAAATTCTGGAAGGTGTGCCATGATGTTCCTATGCCCTCAGCACATTTCTCTTCTAGTCACATGCATTTGCTTGCTGTGATTTGCAACACATCTGATTTTCTCTGGTGTTTCACATCCAAGTTCCTTTTGCATTTTCCTTACACATAGATCAACATTACAAATTACTTCCTTTTCTCCACTTTTCTGCTAACATGTCCTAGAGGCATCTTGATATAAATTACTTATGTTAATATAAATAATACATAATTAAGACTGATATCCATATAGGATATGATCTTGTACCTACATCATATATGGGAATTAGGACAAACATAACTTCAAAGCATAACTGAAATCTAGTATTTTCTGAGAGAGTAGGAATCTGCAAGTACCTGTGGGAGACAAAAACTAAAACTAAGATTCACGAAATGCTATTCTATTCCCTTGGCTGTGTTCTATATTTGTTGTGTGTATTAATTCACTTTATCATCAAAATAGCCTTTGGGAACAGGTAATATCACATTTTAAAGATAAGGCACTGTGGCAAAATAAAGGTTAAGTAACTTTCCCCAAATCCCAGCAGCAATAAGATCTCTAATATGAATCTGAATTATACCCCTGAATTCTCTTGATTCGTAACCACTATTAACACTGTAGAAGACATGATGTTCTTTACAAAATGAATTATGAGGTCTTAAAAATATAAAATTATGACAGTGCATATATATGGAAGTGATATAGGCACTGAAATGCCATGATTATGCCTCTTGATTGTACACCTCTGTATTATAAGCCCCTCCATTCAGTTTGTAAATATGATGAGTTAGTCACTTCCTTGATTAGATTATACTGCTTGAATGAATTGACCTTTGAAGCAAAAATTATCTTCAGTGGGACCGACCTAATTAAGAGAGTCTTCCTCTTGGAGAAAAGAATTAAAAGTTCTAAATGGGTATTAAATGAGCAGCGAGCCCAAATTTTGTAGGTCAGGGGAGAAACTCACCAAGAATCACCACCTTAGAAATGAGAATGATCCTTTGATAACACATTTATTAAGAACTGAATTTTGCCTTCAACCTGGGTTCCTTTAGATGGGTATCCTGAGCTTCAGATTGCAGCTTAGCTAGCCTAATACCTGAACACAAAATCTAGTTACTTGGTGCCTAGATCAGTGACAAGCAGAACAGGTAGAACATTAATGGCCATATTATTTCCTACTCCCAGGCCACCCTCTGATTGTTCCATATACCATACCTCCTCCCCCACCCCATCTCCACAAGGATCTTAACTACTTCTCACCCCACATACCACCAAACCTCCGACTCTCTTGAAAGTTAGGAGCATCTTCTCTAACTGAACCCAGACCCAGCAGTCCTCTGCTGTATATATGTTGGGGGACTTCTATCAGCTGGTGTATGCTGCCAGGCTGGTGGTCCAATGTCTAAGAGACCACAGGGGTCCAGGTTAGTTGAGACTGCTGGTCCTCCTACATGGTCACCCTCCTCCTCAGCTTCTTCCATCATTTTCCAAATTCAACAACAGAGATTACCAGCTTCTCTCCATTGGTTGGGTGTAAATATCTATCTGATTCTTTTAGTTGCTTGCTAGACCTTTCAGAGGGTAGTCATGATAGGCCCGCTTTTGTGAGCACTCCATAGCCTCAGTAATAATGTCGGGCCTTGGGGGTCTCCCCTGGAGCTGGTTCCCACTTAATAAAAAAAGTAGTACAGTAACTGCCTCAGTTATATCACAGTTAAATTAAGAATTTTCTTGTGGTTGCAGAAATAAATTTTTCCTAGAGGAGATAAATTTAGAATAAAATGCTAGAAAGATATTTTAAAATATATAAGAATAAATAATTTTCCAAAGAAAAGTAGAAATATTAGCATTAATGAAATAAATTGGAGTATGCAATGTTAGCAAGAATTGTTTATATCTGAGATAGAATAAAAATCTGCAATATGTGTCAAGCTTATGAGGAAAGAAATATCCATTGCTCTGGAATCATGTTAGAGGATATCTGCGAAAGTCTTAGCAGAAGAGATTACCTACCTGCCTTAGTTGGGGTTTCTATTTCTGCAATGAAACACAATGACCAAAAGGCAAGGTGGGTTTATGGGGCTTACATTTTCACATCTCAGTTCATCATCATCAGGAAAAGATGGCAGCAGACTGGAAGCAGGAGCTGATGCAGAGGACACGGAACTGTGCTGTCTACTTATGGCTTGCTCAGCCTCCTTTCTTATGAAACCCAGAAACACCAGCCTAGAGGTATCTCCACCCACAATAGGCTGGGGCTTTCTCTGTCAATCACTAATCAAAAAATATTCTATTGACTTGCTTGCTTATAATCCCATCTTATAGGTGCATTTTCTTAACTGACATTTCTTTAGCTCAACTGATTCCAGCTTATGTCAAATTGTACAAAGTTTTGAGGAAAGATAAAATCAAAAATCTCTCTTTTGCCTGTGATATGTTTCTCATGCTTGGACATGCTCTCAGTTCTCAGTCTTGTGCAAGATTTACACCACTGCAACCCCCATCCTATTCTTGTTAATCATTCGGATGACAAATTATGAAATACATTATTTCTTTCCTTCTTCCACTCTCCCAAACTCCTACCATCAGCTGTGATTCTCTGAAAGATCCTGATTAATAAAAACGACACACAATCACTTTTATGACATAAATGTCTGAGTACTTTATAAAAATAAATTATGTTGATTATCAAATATTCAACCAGACACTTTGAGATTAATTTTTAAAATGTTCATATTTACGATAATGCCAAATTTGCATTATAAAGTATTTAAAGTATTGATGAAAGAATTTTGATTCCCAGCATAAATACATATGGCAAAATGCATTATTTTCATAATTTATTAAGAAAAATCTTGAAGATATTATCAAATTATAAAGGGATTCATTCATTTTCTGAAATCTAGTAATCTCTTTACTATTTATAAATTAAGAATTAATTTTATCAGTTAGACCATGTGATCATACTTTTAACATTGTTGGGAATAAATTCAGTTTTAAAGATAGATTATCTTACTATCTGGCCCTGTAGGTAGCATGGTATATGATATGTGTTGTACCAGTCAGAAAACTATTTAATTTCATTTCAGATAATCAAGAGAGTATACACAGAGGAAGTTTCCTTTAGGTTGACAGAGGCCAGACATCTGCCTAACATCTGAAAGCATAATCATCAACATTAAACATCCATGACTTTTCTGTAGCTTAGATGTATCTTGGTGAAAAAAAAACCAAAAAAAAAAAAAACAAAACAAAACAAAACAACAACAACAACAACAAAAAACCTTGTCCTAAAACTTGTCCTAAAAGTGAGTACCTCTAGATTCAGTCTTCCACCCCAGGAAACAAAACTGATTCTATTTATAGCAGTTTATCTCCATCCCAGAAATATTTAATTATTATAAATAGAGTCTTCAAACTTCACGTGTATTATCGACATATTTGTCATCAAACAATAATATGCAATCTTCAATGAAAAAAGTGCTACTTTCTTTCAGATATACAAAGTTGAGCCTATAAAATGGTACCTGCATATACTTCATGAAATTAGCATTCATTATTTTGAAAATAGATGTTTAAGACAGAATGTTTTCTTTGAGCCTAATATGGTATCAGGATGATCAGTAAGCATATGACACTTTGTAACAATGAGATTAATTTTCTATGTATGACGAATGACATGTGTCAAGAAAATTCTAATCCATGTGAGCAAAGAAAGCCATCTCAAAATTTTCTGAAATACCAACATTGCCAGACTGGGGTTTCGGTAGAGCTTTAAACTCAAAGACTGGCATGTTTTTCTGATTTTATCTCTCAAAAGAAAAACTAGGGAAATGAATACTTATGATTGAATTAATAAAGACTGAATTCACCTAAGCAATAGAAACCCTCAGCCATATGATTCTGTTCTCTATCAGCTACAGCTTATTGCCTCTATAAATAAGGGTTCTCGTTAGACCGTTCCATCTAAACAATAACTTCCAGGAAATGATTCACAGATTATATTTCTGATTCATCATGGCAGAACTATATCCTGTGTCTATTTTTATCTCTCACAGGGGAAACTTCTAAATTGTTCTGGTTGGATGGTCTCTGGGCACAAAGGAAGAACAAACCCAGTATATACAATTGTGGCTTAAAACAGTGTAGAACAAGACTGCCCTTGCAGCTACTCCTGTGCAAATGTACCCATTTAAATAAAATGTAGCTATCCTTTTAAAGCTTGCAGTGTAAGGCTACAACTGATTGAGAAAAGTGGAGCCAAACACCTAGAAATTCACATCTAACTTTTTAATAAAGTTGTCTTATTATGACTCAGAGAGTTTTGAAAGATGTTCAAGTGTAATTTTATTTAATCACTTTCATTTCTATGTCTTTATTATTCTTTGTCTTTACACATCTTCCAAGAAATAACCAATTTTGCTGAAATGGAACCTTTTCAAATCAATTCATTAACATGGAGCATTAGTGATGGTGAGAGTCAAGTGAACCATTCAGTCCTAGCAAAAGGTTTATGTCCAACAATTTCACAGCTCTAATTTTTATGATGAGATGGGAAGTATACATTAGAATATAAATTCAGCCTTGATGTTGATGCCCATTGGGTTTCCTAATTACAGCCATCTAATTTATAAACAATACTTGCCACAGTCCCTGAAAGAGAAATTGTTGTGAAACTGTATATGGCTCTCATGCAGCTACTTCTCATAGTGAGCATGCCAGCATTTCTGTCATCTCTGAAATGGTAACAGAGTGAAAAAAAAGTTTTTGAAATATGAGCATGGAGGTAATGAGATCAATAAATGTCAGCTAGAAAAAGTAATCACAGCTCCTGAGACTCACTGACCTTTCAACAAATTCCAGAAATAATAGAGTAGCTTAGGGTGAAGAATTCTTTAACAATGAGAAACTGATACAATTATAAGAATAAAAGGAAGCAGAGATTGCCCTATGATATCAAAAACATTGCCTATAAAGGTAATTTTGACACAACAATTTATTCCCTCGATTTTTCTTCTAAGGTCACCACCAACATAGATCACAAATCTCTAGTCTTTATAGAGACATGGATTCCATTGGAGCCTCCTTAATACTGGTACCTGCTTTGTAAACCTTTGGTTTACTTCTAATGTTTATCATATAAAAACAGTTTAATAAGACATTTGGTTTATTAAAATGCCTTAGCTGAAAAATAATCTCTTTCTGGGACTTGTGAAATCCTCTATCAGTATCAGACTCTGATCTGAAAAGGCTCAATTTAAACAAGTATCATAAAGAGAATTTAATTAGTTTTTCTTTTTGAATTAGCAAACAAAGTAATTCATTATGGCATTTTTATTGTTAGCTCTTTGAAAATTCCATATCTGAATATAATTGTTACTTTCTCCCCAGAGTCTCCTTTGTCTCCCTCCCGCTGTCTTCACCCCACACTACCTGGTTTGTTTTCATTAGTTTTGGTTTTGTCCTGTGAACAAACACACATGCATTACAATTTAGGAACCGCATATGAACAAAAATGTGTTTTTCATTCAGAATATATTACATCATTTAAGTTAACTTCCACACTCATCTATATTTATACAAATTCCATTTTTCTTTATGTCCATACAAATTTAATCAATTTATTTAAACAGATGCACTTAACACTATATTGGTACTATTCATTGGAGCCCTGTGAGTTTATTAATTGATACACAACCAAAGACAGCTACTCTTCCTTTCCCTGATTCTATCCATATGAAGCAATGTATTAGTGAACAGTAGACCTGCCTTCATCTCTTTGTCCATTCTTGTCTAAATGTTGATCATTATTACATTTTTAATTGTCTCCATCCCCCAGTCCCCTTTCCAAGCCTCCTACCAAACCCTATACTGCATTCTCCAAGAATTCTTCACTTCATTTTTGTGCTACATATATTCTCTTACACTCTTACTTTTCTTCCCATGTTTAAGTTTATATTCTAGTTTTATGTCTAGTTTCTAGTTTCATGATCAGTATCTGAGTAAATTCTCTCTCTCTCTCTCTCTCTCTCTCTCTCTCTCTCTCTCTCTCTGTCTATCTATCTCTACTCTTTCTAAAATGTAAGCTTCAAAAACTAGACAAAAGCATCAAGTATTTTTAATTCAGAATATATTACCTCACTTATATTAAGTTCCAAATCTATCCATTTTCCTACAGATTTTCATAATATTATTTTTCTTCTTCCATATGCAAAAGTCCATTATGTTTCTAAAGAGCATTTTAATATATTCATCTGAGGATAAGCATCTAGTCTAGTCCAATTTCTGTGATTAAGACTTACAATGCCGAGGACGCAGAGCAGAGACTGGCCCATCTGCTACCCGGAATGGCAGCTCATAGATGCTGAGCAACTGGCGACTTCAGGATGCAGAACGGAGCCTGGCCCATCTGCCACCCGGAACGGCGGCTCATAGATGCTGAGCAACTGGCGACTTCAGGACGCAGAGCGGAGCCTGGCCCATCTGCCACCCGGAACGGCGGCAGATTGTAACTACTAAGTTTTCAAGGCATACAATCAAACCTTGAAAAAAATCAAGTACTGACTAAAAAATATATTCATATAGTTTTATGTAAAAATTATGTTAAAATCTGAAAAAAAAGTACTGACAAAAATGTATAATTTTAAACAAAAAATGTTTAAAATCTGTACATTTATCCTTGTTTTGTAAAATAAAGTTGTTTTATTAAAAAATGCAATTAACAAGTAAAAAAAAAAAAGACTTACAATGCCTTGAAAATATACCAAAGTTGATATGGTATAGCATTAGATAGTAATTCCACCTTCAGAGTTTGGAGAAAGCTCCATGTTAATTTCCAGAACAGCTCTGACAATTAATGCTTCATCATCAGTCACCGAGGGTTCTGCTTCTCTACACTCTTGTCATCATTGGTCTTTTTTTGATGCTATCCATTATGATTAAAATTATATCAACTCTCAAGTAGTTTTAATTTATATTCTTCTGATGAATAAGGATGTCTAACACTTCTAATAATATTTACTAATCGTTGTGAAGCCCAGTCAAATGATTATATATACCATACAAATGATTATATATACCATACAAATCCCAGATGATGTCAGCTGGGGGATCATTGCATAAGAAGCATCAAAAATCTTGAAAGAACCCGGAGGATCTGGATTTTTTGTGAGGTTGTGTCTCTTGTAAATACTGAAGCTACACCAATGAAGTTTCAACAACACAACTACCTGAAGTAAGAGCTGAACAATGACAGAAATATTCATAATAATGTGGACTAGAAAAATCTAAGAAGACCTCAGTTCTATAGAAAGAACTACAGGCAATGAAACAATTCTGAGAACTGGAGAAAGTCTTCAGAGAGGAATGCACATATTGGTTATTGAATACCAAATGGTCATCCCTGAAAATATACAAATTGTGCCTGGTGTATTTAACTTTTTAGAAATATATATGTATATACATATACAATTAATGAAAAAAGAAAAAATAATTTTGAAAGAAAAAAAAAAGGACACATGGGAGGATGTGAAGGGAAGAAAGGAAAAAAGGAAATTAGGTAATTACAATATATAAAGAAATAATGAAAAATATATTTACTGGTGACTTGTATTTCTTCTTTGGAAACTGGCTGTACCTTTGTTGAAATTCTCTCTCTCTCTCTCTCTCTCTCTCTCTCTCTCTCTCTCTCTCTCTCTCTCTCTCTCTCTCTAACTCTCTTTTCTCTCTCTCTCTCTCTCTCTCTCTCTCTCTCTCTCTCTCTCTCTCTCTCTCTGTGTGTGTGTTTGTGTGTGTAGATTTTGCTGGTCTGTTTCAATTTTAGATTTTAAAACCTACATCAATTATTATTTTCTCTCATTCATTGTGATTTTTACTCTGATGATTGTTTCATTGTCGCTGTACAGAAGCATTTTAATTCATATCATTATATTTGACTATTATTGGAGTTACTTCCTGTGCTATTGGAGTCCTTTTCAGAGAATTTTTGCCTGGTCCTATGCTAAGTATTTTTTCTTGTTTCTCTCTTACCATTTCAGTTTTAAAACATACATTGATGTTTTAGATTTATTTTAAATTGGTTTTTGTATAGAATAACAAATATGAAGCTAATGTCATTCTTCATGTAGATATTCAGTTTTGACAAAATCATGTGTTAAAGAAGCTATTTTTTTCCAATGCCAATTGTTAATCCTCTGTGTATCTTTCTATGCTTACGTCTAGGACTTCCATCCCATTCCACTGCAGCCATATCCATCACGGTGCCAGCTCCACACTGATTTTGCTACTAACGTGCTGTAGTATAATTTGAGGCATGCTATGTAATATTTACAACAGTGTTTCTTATTCTTAGGATAGCTTTGACTACTGTCGGCCTCTTTCATTCCCGTACAAACTTAAATATATTTTTCTGTTTTTTTTCGTTTTTGGTTAGGAATGTCATTAGAATATTGATAGAAATTGCATTGAGTAGATTATCTTATGTAACATTAAATAGAGCGTAAAAGGAAACAGGATTAGGTATGGGGTGGTACAGGAGAGAAGTCCATCTCCTTTTCCCTTAGTAACTTTTTTCCCGTTTCCCCACTTAGGATCTATCTACTTTCCCTTTAGATAGCTTTCATAGGATACTTTTTTACTACTTAGTAATAAACATTATGGTCACTTTTCTAAGTGTCCTTTTTTTTTCTTCCTGCTATATCCAAAAAGGAAGAATGGATATATACAACAATATACACACAATAAAGGCTACAAACAACACCCCTCAGGTTCATAGCTATTATCCTTTATAAATCTTAATTCCATACGGGTCAAGGAATAGGGATGCTAAATATATGATAGAAGAGAAAGTACAGAATAGGCTTGAACTCATAGGCACAAGAAAAGACTTTCTTAATATACCCTAAATAGCACAGACATTATGAGGAGTGATTAATATATGGGGCTTCATAAAGCTAAAAATCTTCCTATACAGTAAAGAACACCATCAATGACAACTATGAAAGCCAAAAGTATTTGTAGAAATTTAATCCAAGAATTATTAATTTGGGTCTATTTGTTTTCATTGGCTTCTTTTGAGAATATGTCATTATTGTCCATCTTTTCAAAGAATTAGCTCTAAGATTCTGTGGCACTTTTGTACCTTGACTTGTTCTGTTCCAATTTGTATTTCCTTGATCTCCTTTGGTTGTCTTATTGCACTAGCTAAAACTAGTTATGGGGAGCATTGACATCTTTGTTTTGTTCCCAATATTAGTGGGATTTCTTCAATTTCTCTATTTAATTTTATATTGGCCCTTGGTTTGCTGTAAATTCCTTTTATTATGTTTACATAAAGGTCTTGAATTCCTGATCTCTTCAATACTTTTAACAGCCTACTTTATTGTGGTAAATGATGGCTTTTGTCATTTCTTATATCATTACATTCTTTCCTCATTTTTTTGTTATTTATTCCTATCTGCTGGATTTCAGTTGAGTTTGTTCTCGTTTTTCAAAATTCTTGGAGTGTATCACAAAGTTATTTATGTTCTTTCTAATTATTTAATGTAGGTCAACTATATGATGTTATCTTGTATGGCTTTAGAACACATTTTGTTCACTGGAAGAACAGAATCAACACATATGCTTTTAAAGGGTTTATTAGGTCATCTTATACAATACAGTCTAGATAGTCTAACACTGTCTGTCATTTACCTGGAGAGTCCAAGACCCCAGGAGATGCTCAGTGCAGAAGCCTAGATGCCTCAGCAGTTATAATCTACCAAACGATTCTCAGCAAATTCTCAGAGACCTGCTAGTCTTCAGTGAACATCAGAAGTCTAAAGAAGCTAGATTCCAAGATCAGAAAAGAAAATTATTAGAGGTACTGCCAGTCACGTGCAACAGATGAAAGCAACTAGGCAAACTGGAAAATCTGTGCATTCAGACAGCCTTATATCTGGACTGTTGACGTTTAGCATGGAACTGATTGTTTTCACATTGCTATTGAAAAGAGTAATGAAGGTAACTCAAGAAGATATATCGGGCAGTTGATACTGTGCTGTGTTTTTAGTGTGTACATTTGTGGGGAAAGGCATGTATACATGAGTACAGGTATCTACAGAGGCCAGAGGCATCATATATTCAAATTACATAAACAAGAAAATAACCCCCATACACAGCCAGTGGTTAAACTAATCTAGATAATTTTAACTGTTCCCAGAGATTGTCCTTTGAGATATTCCAGATTTCTTCAAGTTAACAATCAATATTAACTATTACCGAGTGTAAGGCATATAAATGTAAACAGACATATATAACAGAAATATAGCAGATATAACATAGAAAGTAAAACATTATAAGAATATTTATAAGCTGATTACTTCCTGAAAGGAATAATCTCATCTCTGAGAATATATAGCAGTTTGTAGATATCACACACAAAAGTAAAAATACCAAAAATATCTCTATTGTTTGTTCTGAAGACTAGAAGATAATGAAAGCTCAAACAAGATGAGAATTCAAGTATTACGCTAAAATAGTATGTTAAACTTAAAATTTACAGCAGAAACATAATAGAACAACAATAACAACAACAAAGCAAAAGCAGAAGCAAATAATATACTTAGATAATCTCAACATCAACTCTTTGCAGATTTTGCTAAATGTCAAGAGATTTAATGTGACAATTGCAAAGATGCTGTTACAGAAATGATCTGAAGGATCAAGCAGGGCCAAATATAAATTAGGTATAACAGATATGCCTTCAATAACAATGCAGAGAGTCTGAAGGTTAAGAGAAAAAATATGCAATACAAACAGTTAAGGAAAAAGTTGGTACAAGCTAAAGAGGATTTCCAGAGTTCAGAAACAGTTCATAAAATTTAGATGACCAACTCATCAAGAAGGCAGAACAGCTATCAATATGTTTCACATAATGATGAAGCTTTGAAGTAAATTAAGCCAGAAAGACTGGGACTCCAGAGAGAAACCTGAGATTGCACAATCATTGTAGGACATTTACCAGGCGTTTTGCAAACTGATTGCGTAATAAAACTGAGTCATAGGTGGTTAAAAAACACTGTTCATCATGTTAACACGATTACTATGTATAAAGTGTTATACTTTATACCACAAAATAGCATTCCTTTAAAATATATAGAGTATTTGTTGAGATATATTCTCTTCTCTGGCATAAAATGAATCTCAAAGTTTGCAAGATTATGGGCTATCGGTGTAGGAGCTAAGATACCTTAATACAGCCATTAGCAGCCTGCTGACTTTGAACAATTTATATTCTCTCTCCAAGTGTCATAAAGACATCAGTATTGTTAAATACCCAAGTTTGTTTGGAGCATTGGATGGCAACAAAACTGAAAGACCTAGTTCTTGTCTTAAATTCAGAAAAAAAAAAACTATTAAGTTGTTAAAAACCAAAATTTGTTTTCCTTCTCCCAAATTGAGAAGCATTTTGTAAGCAGTAAGGAGCATGCTAACTTGTAAACCAGGTCACCTTAAACTATATCTTTATAAAGCAACACATGTTTGGAGATCAGGAGGATGTGCAAGAGGGTAATGGCATTTCATGCAAAGCCCAAAGACATAGATTTGAGTTCCAAGACATACATGATAGAAGGAATAGATTCCTTCAAGTTGCTCTGACCTACCCCCAACAATCAAGATACACACACACACACACACACACACAGACAATCAAATATAATTATTGCATTTAAATTTCACTTAACAACCCATTTCTTTATATATTTCTCAGCTAAGGTATCTTGCAAATAAAACTTTACTATTAGTCACACCTGTTTCAGAAGCCAATGAAAGTGAATGCATTCAATATTGAAAGCTGCAGTTCCCAATGGCAAGACAGAAGCCAGTATGCCGCCAGCACCCTTTAAAGCATATAAAACAGATTTCTGCAAAATGTGTTTAAATTATAGCATTAGAGTTAGATCTGATCACTTGCTGATGCAAAGTATGAGAATTTGAGGCAACACCTAACACAAGTAATGACTTACAGTACAAAATATAAAATTTAGGCATGGCATGGAAGAGGTCTAGAGATTGCTTAGTGGCAAAGAATACTAGCTGCTTTTCCGTGGAGAAGAATTCAATTTAGATTACCCATCTCATGACTCACAATCATGGGTAATTCAAATTCCAATGGGTTTGACACCTTTAGGGCTCTCTTGGTAGATATTACATGCTTAAGAAACACAGACATACATACAGGCAAAATATCCTTTACCAAACAATTAATTATTTGTTTAAAAATGGAATAGAATAGAATAGAATAGAACAAATACGAGGAGAGGAGACAAACAGACAGAGAAGAGAGGAGCAGGGACATGAGATACATACAAGATGTATGAGCGAAAAATAACACAAATATTTTTGTCTGAAAAGTAGTATTAGTTCATTGGTCTGTCCTGATGACTCAGTGGTTAAGAACACTAATTGCTCTTCTGGAAGAGAGAGCTCAATTCCCAGCACCCACATGAAAATTTAAAACCATCTATAGATCAAATCCCAGGAGAAACTAGGCCTTTCTGAACTTCATGGTTGTTGCACAAAATATGGTGCACACATAAACATTTAGACAAAAAATACCTATGTAAGTATAAAATAAAGAAATAACTGAAAAAATAAAGTTAATAACAACAAAATATTGAACATTATTGTACATGAAATAAAGTAACAGAACTAACTCAATAAAGAACTATATAAAAATCATAGTGTGTTTTATGCTACCATATGCATTGCTAAATATTTAAGAAAAATTATTTTGTTTCTAAATACATGCCTTCTTGACTATTATTTTTAAATTTCTAGATAACTCTCAAGACTGGAAATTGAGGTTTAAAAACACCTCTGCTGTCTTGACACTCTAAAACCTGAAAGCAAATTTAGAATTGTGATTTTTCAGAATCACAAAGAGCAAAGCATTGATCTTTCTGGGAAGGGCCACAAAATGCAACTCTACTTTCCAAAATTAATATTGTCGACCTAATGCATTTTTTTTCTATTAAATGTGGTATGTGACATTTTCCTGCCTCACCTAGGGATCTACCCCATATGTAGCCACCAAACCCAAGCATTATTGCTGATGACAAGAAGTGATTACTGGCAGGAACCAGATATTAATGTCATCTCAAAGGCTCTGCCAGAGTCATACAGATAAGGTGAGGGTGTTTGCAGCAACCAATCAGACTGAACACAGGGACCCAAAGGAAGAAGCCAGAAAAAAAACTAAAGGAGCTAAAAAGTGTTTGTAACCCCGTGGAAAGTATATCAACCAACCAAACCTTCAATAGATTTCAGGAACTAAAACACCAACCAATGAGTACACATGGAGAGACCCATGGCTCCAGGTGCATATGTACCAGAGGATAGCATTTTCTGGCATCAATGGGAGGAGAGGCCTTTGGTACAGTAAAGGAACAATTTTCCCAGTGTGGGGAAATGCCAAGGTGCTGAGGTGAAGAGGGTAATTGGGAGAGGGAGCACCTTCTTAGAACCATGGAGAGCGCAAGGAGAGATGGAAATCAAGAGAAAGGAGATACCATTTGCAATGTAGATATAAAGAATATCCAATTTAGAAAGAAAGAAAGAAAGACAGAAAGAAAGAGAGAAAGAAAGAAAAAAGAAAGAAAGAAAGAAAGAAAAAAAGAAAGAAAGGAAGGAAGGAAGGAAGGAAGGAAGGAAGGAAGAAAAGAAAAGTATAAGAAAAATCAGCATCAATTGAAATGACACTAATGTTTTCACACCAATATTTTCTGATGTTTCTTAAAGTGCATAATAATATTGCAAGGCCAATTTACTAGGAAAAGCATAATTATATGACACATCTATGACCTCTAAAAGACTTAGTGAAAACATAGGGATCAAATTATTTTACTTTGATTTTCATATAGATCAAATTTCAATCCCCAATGTTTAAAAAGTGCAGATGACATTACTACCTGATTTGTTTGTATAACATACTTTAGGTATGATACAGGTTTCACTTGTGACTTAGAGAAAATGAATGCATATGATTTTGTTGTTTTTTTTTTATATATATAATGTAACTGATTTAGCTATCCAAGTAGAAAATTCTTCCATACATAGGTTTTGAATGCATGTAACTGTAAATTTCTCACCTAGAAGTTACAAAACACAGTTGTATAGGTTATAATCTCGAAGAGAATACTAATCTGTGTGTGCTTAGTATAGCTGCCATATGCTAACAACTGAAAATTATTATAAAAAGCAATATTTAATCACTTATCAACCACTGGGATTTTCTGAGGGATAGATGTAGAATTATATTTTCAGAAACCATATTAAGAATACAAACAAATACCAAGAAGGCAATGTGATATTGTGTATGACATCTCTCAAGTAACTAAATATAATTTTTCATACATGTACTTGAATTTTTTATGAGCTTTAAAACCCATGCCTCACTTGAATTTTAGACATGGCTGCTGACACTTTTATGTGTATAATACCAGGTGTCTACACTGGCCCAAAGTAACAATGCATTTGGTGACTGTGTATGAGGATAAATAGTAAACTACATAAGGGGAAGTACCAGCAATACTCACACTTTTTCAATAAACCTAAAGGGCTGGGTTAGAAATTCCTCACTGAAAATTTCAATAGATTTGCATATGTTTTGAATATATTTATAAGCATTTTCTTTTTGGCAGGACAGTAGCAATGTTACAGATTGGATCTGAAATGACTGTCATAAACCACATTCTAAAGTCTTAAACTCACTGGTTTGCGGCATTTTAGAAACATGGTAAAGATTTTAGGAGAAGGGGCTAATATGGAGGATCTTTGGAGAATTGCGTTTGAAAGAAACATTGAAACTCTGTTCCTTTTTCTTTCTCTGCATCCAAGAGACATGACATCAGCATGTGATCAATGTGACCCCAGCCAGAGTTGACACAATCACAGAAACAATGGAGTCAAATGAGAATGGACTCAAATCTCTGTAAACGTGAGCCACTATAAACCTTTTCTTTTTTAAGTTGCTTATCTCAAGGTATTTGTCACAGAGATGGAGGGCCGGTTGTCATACAACATTTTACAACCTCAATTTAGAACTTGGAAGAAAGAGAGAAGAGGTTTAATACTTATCCAGTTCCACACAGGCTTGAGCAGTTGTATATTTCAAACTGTAACTGATGCAACAGAACCACTTAGATTTTGAACTGTGATGCTTTGACATGTATAACTTTCTTTTCATTGCTTTAACTCAGTACATTTAAATGAGAAATGGTCAAAAGCATCTGGTTAAGAAAGAAAAAGAAGCACTGAGCTAGGACACTACTTTCCCTCCTAACAATTAGATCAATTTAGGCATCAAGTCTAAAGATTGTGCCCAGCCGACTCTGTTCATCAGCATTCCATTTTCCATGTCATGCTTTCATTGATACCTTAATTATTTTAATATTACATTTCTTTCTTTATATAGAACAGCATGTGTTTGAAGACAAATCACAACGTCCATGAGTCAGTTCTTTCCTTCCACCAATTAGGTTCTGGGTAGTGAACACAAAAATATGCCAGACTTGCTGATAGGCACTTTTATCCACTGAGTAATCTTGACAAATATATATTAATATCTTGACATTTTATTTGCAATTTTTTTCTTTACCTGACTTGGAAATGACAATATAAAAATAGAAACACATTGACTGCTATCAAAGACAAATGATTTTTAAAATAAGGGTACATAATAGAAGCAGGTATTTGTTTTGTATTTGGGAATAGTCACTAATAATGCCTCAAATGCAAGATAGTGTGTGTGTGTGTGTGTGTGTGTGTGTGTGTGTGTGTGTGTGTGATTCCAAGGCTTGGTTTATAACTTAGCTTCCTTAAAGTATTGTCACCTTATTATCACCATCTTGTCATCTCATTTCATCTTAAAACAACCATTGTAAATAATTCCCACTGGAAAACATACCACATGCAAAGCTGGTAAAAATATGATCACCATTTCTTCATCCATTAGCCAAATTCAATTGATATACATAACAGACTACAGCCACAACTTAGTATCTATAAAAATCTAAAACCTATAAGCAGTCTCAGTGTTATATAAATCCCCACTCAATGTATTTAAACACACCAGGAATCCTCATGAATCTATCTCCATAAAGGTAGAAAAATCCACTGTTTGTCTTTTAGTACTTTTAGAAATTAGAGAATTTCATTTTATACTGATTCTTGAATTTCATAGAAAAATTTTATTTCTCTTGAGGAAAATGCATGATCTCCTTATGATTTAGGTGTTCAAGATAGCAAAGATACATACATGTGCCACCTGGCCTATGACTTAGACACTTCATCCCTATATGATGGCTTGCAGACTTAAAGAAAAAAGCTGGTGGCAACAATTAATGCTACAATTGGGCTTATTACTTGTATTGATATTGCTAATTATCAAAACTGGAGCCTAAGTTTTTGCTTCACGTTACACCAGTCAAGTCCAGCAGGCATAGAATGCTCATGCCTGCTCTACATTTAGTCTGAAAATACAGTCAGAAGGCTAGAGGTCTGTCTATCTGGGATGGGATTTTTTTTTGTTGACCCTAAAGGTATTACTCATTATAAGACTAGAAATAGATATTTACTTTTGTGTGACATGATCATGGGTAAGAATAAAAACCTAACCTACATCATTCATTAAAATTTCCAGATAATAATGATAGCTTTCAGTGTATTTTTAATTTTTTTTAAATGACTTAACGGAAATGTGAAGCATAAAGAGAATTTCCGAACAATTAATTTGAGAATTTTTTTGCATCAAACATTCCCTAATTATGTCCCCAAATTGCTAGTTTTATACAAGTAGTTTATACAAAAGCTCTACTGTAATAAACATAGGTTATACATGTCTTTGAAACTGGATAGATTTAATCAACAAGATTTGAAATTTTAGAAAAAAATATTGGACTAGAATTTTCAGCTGTACATGTCTGACTTTAACCTCTTAATTCAGAATAGTCTCCATTGTTAAAAAAATTGATGACATTAAACAATTTTATTGTTTGTAATTTATTATTATTTATTTAGGCGTAAAATAATTAACTATTGTGGGTCTGAAGGGTAAAAGATGGAAATTCAAGAGGTTGATGTCAGTTTAAGCCCAGATGGTTATGCAAATTACTGTTAACTGGTAGGTACTTTCTGAACTCCCAATTATAAATCCACTTTTAACTGGACACACCACAACAGGGCAGATGTGCAAAACTCCTGGAACACCCCAAACTCCACCCCCAGAAGAGAAGGTGGCATAGACTCTAGCCAGATCAGCCACTCCCTAAGTCCCTCCCCTGTACACACACATAGCATTAGAAAAACAACTATGACCAATCTTAGAGGCAAAGGAATGGGAATCCAGTGGTTGTATCCTCAGCTGTTTAAAACAGAGCAGAGCAAAGGAGAGAAGTGCTGATTTGTGGTCCAGACTACTTCCTTTTCTGTGAACACTTTAATTTCAGCACTCCACTAAGTATTGGCCTCTCCAGAGTTCACAGGCCTGGCAGCACCCTGCAAGGATTTGTTCCCATGCCTCCCAGCTTGAACTCAAGTGGGCCAGGTGGAGAGCCTCAGAAACTGCCTTTCCTTGGGACCTGCAGTGTGGAGCTATCTTCCCTCAGAGAAGCAGAGTGGGGCCCCCCTCATTTTCTTCCTCAGCTTCTTTCATCTACACTACTGAAACCTTTCCCACGTGTTCAGTGATTTATTGGCCTTTTTCCTTCATTATTATTATATGCATAAATGTATGTATGCCTGTGTGTATAAACAATATATTTACATGTTTATATTCCTCCCCAAAATTTAAAAATTAAACACCCAGTCACCAAAAAATTCTGCAGGTCTTACTGGCAGTTGGTATATAGGAAAATGAAAATAGATCCAGTTTTGTAACCTCGCACAGAGCTCAAGTCCAAATGGATCAAGGACATCAACATAAAACCAGATACACTGAATCTAACAAAAGAGAGCATGGGAAAGGGTCTTAAATTCATTGGCATGGGGAAAATTTCCTAAGCAAAACACCAATGACTCAGGCTCTAAGATGAAGAACTGAAAGTGGGACCTTTGAAACTAAAAAGCTTCTGTAAGGCAAAGAACATAAACAATAAGACAAATTGGCAAACTAGACACTAAAAAAATCTTCACTAACCTCATATATACAGGGTTAATGTGCAAATTATATAAAGAACTAAAGAAGCTAACCTCCAAATAACCCAAACAACCCAATCGAAAAATGGGGAGTAGAGCTAAACAAAAATTTTACAACAGAGGAATTTCAATTTGTAGGGAAGCACATAAAGAAATGTCCAAAGTCCTTAGTGACCAGGGAAATCGAAATCATAATGACCCCAAGATTACAAATTACACCAATCAGAATGGATAAGATCAAAACCTCAGGTAATAGCACATGTTGGTGGGGATATAGAAAAAGTGAAACATTCCTCCACTGCTGGTGGGATTGCAAACTGGCACAATAACATTGGAAATCAATCTGAATGTTCCTTTGAAAATTGGAAATAGGTCTACCTGAAGACCCAGCTATAACACTCTTGGGTTTATACCCAAAAGTTGCCCCAACCATGCCACAGGGGCATATGCTTCACTGTGTTCATTGTGGCCTGACCTTTGACAGCCAGGAGCTGGAAACAACTCAGATGCCCCTCTATGGAAGAATGGATAAAGAAAATATGGTTTATTTACACAATGGAAGACTATTTAGCTATTAAAAATGAGGACATCAAGTGTTATGCAGGCAAATTAATGGAGCTAGAAATGTTATACTGCATGTGGTAATTCAGACTGAAAAGTACATGCCTGGAATGTACTTACTAATATGTGGATATTGGCCAAAAAGTACAAAATACCCAGGCTAAAGTCAACAGAACTCACAAGGGTTAACAAGCTGAATGGCCCCAATGAGGATGCTTCAATCCCACTTTGAAGGGAGAAAGCAATCACTGGAGGCAGAGAAAGGGAGGAACCTGGGTGGGAGAGGGGAACAGGGAAGGAGAACATGATCAAGTATTGGGGGAACAGAAGGGAAACCCCAAGGGCCTGTAAAATGAATGGAAATTTGTAACCTTGGCTGGTGGAATGGGGACATCTCTAGAATGAGCCAGAGACCTGGGAGGTAACAGACTCTCAAGACACAAAGGGAGAAACTTTAGATGAAGTGCCCAACAGTGGGAAGAGGAAACTTGTAGAGCCCACCTCCAGTAGAAAGACAGGGCAACAAGTGGAGGGAAGAATTTCCTATCTGGCAGTCAAAAACTCTGATCCAGAACTGTTCCTTGTCTAAAAAAAACTGCAAGAACAAAACTGGAGAAGAGACTGAGTGAAAGTAAATCCTGTGACTGGTCCAACATGGGATCCATCTCAAGGGGAGGCAGTTCCATGGCCTAACATAACTGATGCTACGGTGTGCTTACAGACTGGAGACTAGCATAACTGTCCTCTGAGAGGCTCTAAAAGCAGCTGACTGAGTTATGCAGATACTCATAGCCAACCCATGGACTGAAGTCAGAGATACCTGTGGTTCAACTAAGGAAAAGGTGGAAGAAGCTGTGGTGGAGGGTGACCCCATAGGAAAAACAGCAGGCTCAACTAACCTTGACCCCTGACCTGAACCACGAACTGAACCACAAACCAGGCAGCATACATTAGGTGGTCCAAAGCCCAATTCTTATACAGTAGAGGACTGCCTGATCTGACCTCAGTTTAGAGAAGAAAGCCTAGACACTGAAAGCCTCAGGGAGTGGGGAGCTCTGGAGACAGGGGAATAATGGGGAAGACATCTTCTTGGATATAGAGGGAGGGGGAATATGATGAAGAATTGTGGGAGGGAAGAGATGGAGGGGAAGTTAATGACTGGATTGTAAAAAATAAAAGCAATTAAAAAATCTCATAATAGCAGTAGCAAAACAAACAAACAAACAAAACAAAAAAGCTGAGCTTGTGACAAAGAACTATGCCCATAGACAGTACATATCATATATGACATCATGAGTAAAATACATATTAATACTTTACAGTGCCAAAGTGAATAAAGTGATTATCACAAAAAGAAAAATAAGTTTTAATTGAACAGTGGACACTTAAATTTTCATTGGTTAAAATGCTTAATTCTTTCTCCAGTTAAGCATAATAAATATTCCCCTCCATATTTCCTTTCTGAACACTAACTCTAGAGGGGTTAATTAATTTCTCTCACTTTTAAATTTTATAAATGGCAACTGTAAAATCTAACAAGTTCTCTTGTAACTCAAATTATACAGCTTTTCAGTTTTAATAGTTAGATTTAAATAGAACATAATGTTTCCTTCTTTGTCAGTAACAAAACCTTCAAATATTAAAAGCATTTTTCCTTTAAGCAGAAATATTTATAAACTTTTAAGTTTTTAGATATTATCTTTAAACATGTTAACAACAATAGAGTATAAGAAAGTATCTAACAGTTTCAAGTGACTAGACAAAATAAAATTGAGACAGAGAGGATTCTACTTTAACATCTAAGTCTGAATCAGACATTCCAGACAGGACTATAGGTGGAAATTTGGGCTTTATCTGTATAGAATTCAATGAGTAAATGCAGACAATTATCCACCGAGAATACTAGCATGTAGTGTCTCCAACAGGTCAAGAAAGTGAACAAGTTTCTAGGAAATGGAGATCATGACATGACATCTTTCCATTAAAGTAAAACAATGAAAACAGTTTCAAGAAACACATAGCTAGAGTTTCCTCAAACTACAAAAGCACTCAGTGTAAGGAGGAGCTGGAACAGGAAGAGAGGTACACTAAAAATAATGAAATCAACTGAAGATCATACACAGAACAACTAGCATAGTTGCCCCAACACCACCACTATGTTTGCTCAGCACAAGCATCAAGCTATCTTCTTCCCCAATCTCCTTTATGTAAACAATACATATATTATTAGTAAAGTTAGAATAGAAGATACTTCCAGAATATTATTCTTTCCATATGCCACTTACGAGAGTCTACCACCTGAACTTCAGTTCTTCATTTGCTCATTCAGTCTGTCTGATGTTACAACAGAAATAGAAAACACACTAGACCCTTGGAGCAACAAAAAATAGGTGAAGGTAATTGGACATTATGAAAGCAATGGGCATAATGAAGTAGCAGAATCCATACTGGGCTTTCAAAAATAATTCATAATTCAAATGATGCACAAGTTTCTACTTCCACAGCAAATAAGGCTATGGTCACTAATGAAATAAAGCACAGAGATAAAGGATCAGAAAAAGGACTATTTCTCTTTGCTTATTAACAAAAATAATAAAAGTTCAGAGATCATTCATTCTTGCAAAGATTCCTACTTGTTTCGCAGGAAAAAGGCAAAGATGTGAAGAAGATGGCCTTTCTCTATACCATGCAAATTGAATTAACACCTAAAATATTGAGTGCTAGAAAGTTTAAAGGATACATAAGTCAAGTGTTTCCAGACAGTACAAAGTAAGGTTAAAAATGTTTACTGATGCTGACCCAAATTCATCTCCTACCGCATGAAACTCCTCATGCATTAGGACTCCATACCTCAACACACAGCCAAAATACAAAGAAGCACACATAGAAACAATAACATTTCTGTTGTAGTTCTCTTCAGCCCTCAACTGGACATAAGTCTTGTGAGAAGATGGAAACTCACCCAAGGAATTATTACTAAAAGATTGTCCTTTGGGGTTTTCCTTGGTATATATTAAAGATTTCTGATTGATGTAAGAGTGGATGGTGTCAGATCTAAGTAGGTGAACTTAGGTTGTAAAAAAATAAATCTAGCTAAGGAAACTAGTGAGCAGAATTTGTTAATGTGGTCTATGTTTCGGTCTTTGCTTGAGTTCCTTCAGTAACTCCTCCACCCCCCAAAGAATTCTAATCTGTAGGATAAAACAAACTATCTCCTTCCCAATTTTCTCTTGGTCATCCTGTTTATCACAGCAATAGAAAGTAAAGTAGTACAATCAATTCTAACATAACACAAACAGTTCTTCAAACCTCTCTTCCTGGTCTACCACTTAATCATCATTAAGAAAAGGCAAAGATGGTTCTGGCCTCCATCTGTGCCCAGACCTAGAGCGGGCTCACCACCATTAGGACTTACAGCTTGCCCACAGAGAGCTGAGCACCCAGGAACCCCAGGAGAGCTCTCCCTCCAGAGCTCACAGGTGAGTCCCCATTTTTTATCCACTGACTATCCAAGGAGAGACTGACCAGTACTCTTGGAGCTTAGGTATCATTGTGCTGCCTGGGAACAGATTTTCAGGCCTCCATTTGGGCCCAGTGCAAGAGCTGACACACTACGATCATACTCACAGACTGCCGACAGAGAGCTGAGTACCCTCCTGAGCCTACCAGTGTAACTCTACTTTCTCTCCATGGAATGTCCACGGAGAGACCTATAAGAACTCTCAGGGCACTGATATCACAGTGCTACCTGGGACCTGACCCTTCCTGACACCACCTGTACCCAAGATAGAGTCGGACCTCAAACATCAGAACTCACAGTCTGCTCTCAGAGAGCTGAACATTCTGGAGCAATCTCTCTCCTGAGTCCATGGACCCACAGACCCACAGGAGAGACAAGCTCCAGTCAGAGGCAACAAGACCAAATAGCATCACAGATAACAAGATGGCAAAAGGCAAGCATACCATGAGAATCTATGCAACAGAAACCAAGACAACCTGGCAACATCAGGACCCAGATTTCCCATCACAGACAGTAGTGGATACTGCAATACACCAGAAAAATAAGATTTGGTCTTAAAATCATACCTCATATTGATGATGGAGGGCCTCAAGAAGCACATGAATAACTCCCTTAAAGAAATAGAGGGGGACACAAGTAAACAAGTAGAAACCCTTAAAGAATTACAGGAAAGCATGAGCAAACAGGTGAAGAAATTGAACAAAACCATCCATATTCTAAAAACAGAAATAGAAACAAACAAAAAAAAAACACAAAGAGAGAAAACACTAGATATAGAAAGCCTAAAAAAAAAGAGATCAAGAGACATAGACTCAAGTATCACCAACAGAATAAAAGAGATGGAAAAGAAAATCTCAGGGACAGAAGACAGCATAAGAAACATTAACACAACAGGCAGAGAAAATGCAAAAATCCGAAAGTTCCTAACACAAAACATCCAAGAATCCAGGACACAGTAAAAGACCAATCCTAAGGATCATACATAGGTGTAGAAGAGAGTGAAGACACCCAACTAAAAGGCCTAGGAAATATCTTCAACAAAATCGTGGAAGAAAACTTCCCTAACCTAAAGAAAGAGATGACCATGAACACACAAGAAGCCTACAGAACTTCAGATAGATTGGACCAGAAGAGAAATTCTTCCTGACATATAATAGTCAAAACACCAAATGTTCAAAAATATTAAAAGCAGTAAGAGAAATGTCAAGTAACACATCAAGGCAGACAGATCAGAATTACACCAAATTTCTCAATGGAGACTATAAATGCAAGAATATCCTAGTCAGATCATACAGATCTTAGATCATACAGATCCTAAGAGCACACAAATGACAGCCCATGTTTCATATCCAGCAAAACTCTCAATTAACATAGATAGACCAAGACATTCTAGGACAAAACCAAATATACACAATATCTGTCCAAAAATCCAACCTTACAAAGGATAATGGATGGAAAACCCCAGCAAATGGAGGAAAAGTATACCTTAGGAAAAGGAAGAATGTAATCTTCTTTTAACAAAACCAAAAGAAGAGAGGCAAACAAACATAATCTACATCTAGCAACAAAAGTAACAAGAAGCAACAATCATTATTCGTTAAATACTCTTAACATCAATGGATTCAATTCCCCAATAAAAAGACATAGATCATCAGACTGCATACATAAATAGGACTCAGCATTTTGCTGAATACAGGAAACTCATTACAGTGACAAAAACAGACACTACTGCAGAGTTAACAGGCTGGAAAAAATTTTTCCAAGCAAATGATTCCAAGAAAGAAGCTGCAGTAGCCATTCTAATATCAAATAAATAGATTTTCAACCAAAAATTATCAAAAAATAAGGAAGGACACATTTTACTCATCAAAGATAAAAATCTATCAAGATGAACACTCAATTCTAAACACCTATGCTCTAAATATAAGGGTACCCACATTCATAAACAAAACTCTACTAAAACTCAAAGCAGTTATTGCATGGCACACAATAATAGTGAAACACATCAACACTCCTCTTTTATCAATGGACAGATCACAGAATCATAAACTGTACGGAGACTCATTGAAACTGACAAATTATGATCAAAATGGATTTTACAGACATTGATAGAACATTTCATCCTAAAACAAAAGAATATACCTTCTCCTCAACCTCACAGTACCTTCTCCAAAATTGACCATATAGTTGCTTACATGTCAGGCCTCAACAGATACAGGAAGACCGAAATACTCCCATGCATTCTATCAAATCACCATGGATTAAGGCTGGTCTTCAATAAACAACAACAACAAAAACAACAAAAAAGCTCACATACACATGAAAGCTGAACAATGCTTTACTTGATGATAACTTGGTCAAGAAAGAAATAAAGAAAGAAATCAAAGACTTAGAATTTAATGCAAACAAAGCGCAACATACCCAAACCTATGGGATACAATGAATGTAATTCTAAGAGGAAAACTCACATCTCTGAGTGCCTCCAAAAAGAAACTGAAAAGAGCTAACAGCATGACAGCACACCTGAAAGCTCTAGGAAAAAAAAAAAAAAAAAAAAGCAGATACACCCAAGAGGAGTAAGTGGCAGAAAATAATCAAACTCAGAGCTGAAATCTGCCAAGTAGAAACAAAAAGAACTATACAAAGAATCAACAAAACCTGGTACTGGTTCTCTGAGAAAATTAAAAAGATCAATAAACCCTTACCCAGACTAACTAGAGGGCACAGAGAAAGTATCCAAATTATCAAAATAATAAATGAAACTCAGGAAATTCAAGAAGTCATCAGATCCTATTCCAAAAGCCTATACTCAGAGAAACTGTAAAATCTAGAGGAAATGAACAATTTTCTAGACAGAATTGAGGTACAAAATTCAAATTGAGTTCAATTAAACCATCTAAATAGTTCCACAACCCCTAAAGAAATGGAAGCAGCCATCAAAAGTCTCCCAACCAAAAACAGCCCAGGACCAAATGGGTTTAGTGGAGAATTCTATTAAACATTTTTAAAAGACACAAAACAAAACTCTTCAAACCAGTCCACAAAATAGAAAGAGATGAACACTACCCATCTCCTTCGTCAAAGCCATAGTTATGCTCATCCATAAACCACAAAACAAAAATACAATGAGAGAGAACTCCAGACCCGTTTTCCTCATGAATATCAATGCATAAAGACTCAACAAAATTATTCAAAACCTAATCCAAGAACACATAAAAAGATCATTCAACATGTTCAAGTAGCCTTCATTCCAGGGATGCAAAATGGGTCAATATATAAAAATCTATCAAAGTAATCACTATATAAACAAACTCAAAGGAAAAATCCACATCTCATAGATGCTAAGAAAGCATTTCTAAAAATTCAAGAACCCCTCATGTTAAAAGTCTTGGAAAGATCAGGAAATCCAGCTTCACACTTGAACATAGTAAGAACAATATACAGCAAACCAGTAGCAACCATAAAAAGAAATGGTGAAAAATTTGAAGCAATTCAGCTAAAATCAGAAACTAGACAAAGTTGCTCATTCTCCCCCTACATATTCAATATAGTACTGGAAGTACTAAACAGAGTAGTTAGACAGAAAAGGAAGTCAAAGGTTTATAAATTAGAAAAGAAAATGTCAAAATAACACTATTTGCATATGAAATGATAGTACTTAAGTAACCACCAAAGTAACAGCAGAAACTCCTACAGCTAAAAAGCACCTTCAGCAAACTGGTTGGATATAACATGAACTCAAACAAATCAGTAGCTTTCCTCTACTCAAAGGATCAATAGGCTGAGAAAGAAATTAAGGAATTGATAGCATTCACAATAGTCACGAATAATATAAAGGACCTTGATGTGACCGTAACCAAGCAAGCAAAAGATCATTATGACAGAAATGTCACATTTCTGAAGAAAGAATTTGAGAAAGATTTCAGAAGATGGAAATATCTCCCATAGTCATGGATTGGAAAGAGTATTATAGTAAAAATGGCCATCTTGCCAAAAAAAAAAAAAAAAAAAATCTACAAATTCAATACAATTCCCTTCAAAACTCCAGCTCAATTCTTCATTGAGCTAGAAAGAGCAATTTTCAAATCCATTTTGAATAACATAAAACCTAGGATATTGAAAACTATACTCAACCATAAAAGCACTTCTGAGGGTCTCACCCTCCCTGACCTCAAGCTGTACTACAGATCAATCGTGGTAAAAAATGCATGTTATTGGTACACAGACAAGCATGTAGATGAATGGAATACAATTGAAGACCCAGAAATGAACCCACACACCTATGGTCACTTGATCTTTGACAAAGGAACTAAAAACAGTCGATGAAGAAAAGACAGCATCTTCATCAATGGTGCTGGTTCAACTGGCAGTCAGTATGCAGAAGATTGTTAATCTATCCTTTCTGTTTTCCTTGTACTAAGCTCAAGTCCAAGTGAATAAAAATCCTCCACATGAACCAGGTACATTGAAACTAACTGAACAGAAAGTGTGGAAGAGCTTAGAACACATAGGCACAGGAGAAATTTTCCTAAACAGAACAACAAAGGCTTATGCCCTAAGATCAAGAATTGGCAAATGGTACCTCATATAATTGCAAAGCTTCTGTAAAGCAAAGGACGCTTTCAATAGGACAAAATGGCAACCAAGAGATTGGGAAGGGATCTTAACCAAACCAATATCTGATAGAGGGCTAATATCCAATATATACAAATAACTCAAAAAGGTAAACGCCAGGGAATCAAATGATCCTATTTTAAATGAGGTATGGAGCTAAAGAGGAATTCTCAACTGAGGAATACAGAATGACTGAGAAGCACCCAAAGAAATGCTCAACATTTCCCGTCATCAGGGAAATGAAAATCAAAGCAACCCTGAGATTCTGTTCACACATTCAGGCAAAATAACTAAATCAAAAACTCAGGTGACAGCAGATGCTGACAAGGGTGTGGAGAAAGAGGAACATTCCTCCACTGTTTGTGGTGTTGGCTGGTACAACTGCTCTGGAAATTAGTCTGTTGGTTTGTCAGAAAATTAAACATAGTACTACCTAAAGACTCAGCAATTTCACTACTGAGTATATACCCCAAAGATGCTCCAACATATAATAAGGGCACATGCTCCACCATGTTCATAGCAGCCTTGTTTATAATAGTCAGAAGCTGGAAATAACCCAAATGTCCTTCATCAGAGGAATGGATAAAGAAATTGTGGTACACTTACACAGTGGAGTGCAACTTAGCTATTAGAAACAATGACTTCATGAAATTCTTAGGGAAATGGATACAATTAGAAGGTATAATCCTGAGTGAGATAACCCAGTCTTAGAAGAACACATATTTTTCAAATTGACTGATAAGCAGATATTAGCCCAAAATGCTCAGAATATCTGTAAAACAATCCACAGGCCTTATGAAATTCAAAAAGAAGAAACATCATAATGTCCATGCCTCAGTCCTTCTTATAAGGGAGAAGAAAACACTTAAGGGAGGAAATACAGAGACAAAGAGAGGAGCAGGTATTGAAGAAAAGTGCATCTAGAGACTGCCTCATATAGGGATCTATCTCGTATGCAGCCACCAAACCCAAGTACTATTGCTGGTGCCAAGAAGTGCTTACTGGAAGAAGCTTGATATAAATGCTTCCTTAAAGGCTCTGCCAGAGCCGTACTGATATAGAAGATGTTTGCAGTTAACCAGAGGTCTGAACAGGGGACCCCAATGAAGGAGCTAGAGAAAGGACTGAAGGAACTGATAGGGTGTTCAACCTTTTGGGCAGAACAATATTATCAACCAACCAAACCCTCCAGTCCTCTCATGGACTAAACCACCAATCAATATGTAGCAGAGGATGACATTGTCTAGCATCAGTGGGAAGATAGACCTAATGTCCTGTGAAGCCTCATTTTCCCAGTGTAGAGAAATGCCAAGGTGACGAATTGGGAGAGGGTGGTTGGGAGGGGAGCACCTCCATAGAAGCAAGGGTTGAGGGGATGGGAGTGGTGGGAAAGTGGATAACAATTGATATGTAAATACAAAGCACATCCAATAAAAAATTTAAAAATTTGCAAACTGTAAATAATAATCTAAAATTTTGGATATAGAGAATTCAAGGTATATAATAGAAGCTTAATGAAAGTGAATAACAAACAGACAATCTAAATTTTCAAAAACAAAAAGACAAGGAATATTTGATATAAAAACAGATATATGGAAAGAAAATGATAACTAAGTTATGAAAATAGGAAAGCTATTAGAAAGTGTTATCAGACAAGAAGAAACCATTTTCAGGATAGCTTCATTGAGTTACTCTGTATTCATTAAGTCTGAGAATCTTGGGAAAGGTACCATTGGCAGAGCAGGAAAGGATTTGAGAAATTTACACAGCTGTTAAATTAAATGGCAATAAAATCTTACAGTTTAGAGAAAAAGAAGAGTGAAGGAGACAGCATAAAGTTAATCTCAGAAGATACAGCCTCCAAATATTCAAAGCCACAGAAAACTAGAATCGCTCTAGTAGAGCACACAAGACTCTTGGGGAAAAGCCTTGGGAGAAGGGGAGCCTCACTTACAAGTAAGAAAAAGGTATAAATGTCAAAGTCCTGGAAACATTTCTCCTAGAAGCCAGAAGAGTCTTACTTTCTTTCTCTCTTTCTTTCTCATTCTTTCTTTCTTTCTTTCTTTCCTTTCTTTCTTTTCTTCTTTCTTTTGTTTTCATTAAATCATCACCTTTATTTAAATTCTGAAAGTAGCCCCTCTTCCTGATCCCCCTCCCCAGTTTTTTACCCCATTCACCTACCCCCACCTCTGAGAAGCTCCTCTCTCACCTGCCTACCTATCTCCACCTTACCCAAGTTTCTACAGAATTAAGCACATTCTATCTAACTGAGGATAGAAAAGGCAGTCCTCTGCTACACATGTACTCTGAGCCATGGAGCAGCCCACATATGCTTCTTGGTTGGCGTGGTCCCAGCTAGTTCTAAGATGTCTGGGTCAGTTGGCACTGTTGTTCTTTTGATGGGGTTACAATTCCCCTCTGCTCCTTAAATCTTTCCCTAAATCTTCCATAGGAGTTCCTGACCTCAGTCTAATGGTTGAATTAAGTACCTACAGTTTTTCATTCAGTGCCAGGTGGAGACTCTCAGAAAATAGCATCAGTAATAGTGTTAGGGTTTGGTGTACACAAATGGAATGGATCCCTACTTAGGCAAAGTTCATGATGTCCTAATTTGTAACAGCTGAATAGCATTTCAAGTGTAAATGAATCACATTTTCTATATCCATTCTTTGAATGAGGGGCATCTGGGTTGTTTCCAGCTTCTGGTTATTACAAATAAAGCTGCTATGAACATAGTTACCCATGTGTCCTTGTAGTATTGTGAGGCATCTTTTGGGTATATGCCCAGGAGCGTTATTGCTTGGTGTTACAGTAAATAATAAAGATGGCTTAATCTTCTATTGGCCCCGTCGGTCTAACTCCATGAATGCAGCTCTAGTGAGAAGCCAAGCACACACATGCGGTCCCCATACCACATGTCACTCCAGGTTGCCTTTAAGAACTCTGGTTCACACCACTGCCTCTTTGCTGCTTATGTCCTAGGTGGATTCGACAGCCCCAGAGTGTTGTTTTCCCTCACGTCCCCTTGGCATGTTGTCTCCAAGCCTTAGAAACACACATCCCAACTCTGTTGCAGGTTTTATGAGGTCTTCCAGCACCCCTTCTGAATTCAATCAAGTATTCACATCAAAGAACATAACAAGCTACTCTGATTCAACTGGCATAACGTAATTTATTAACCTTTAGAAGTAAAATCATCTTGTACAACTGTATCTCTTATAAAACATTCATAATAAACTTATTTATGAAGAGATGCACCAAGAGAAACATAAATGTCTGCCTCCATTTCCCCGGGAATCTCCTCCTCTTCCTGCCTCCAGTTCCACTCCTCCATCTTTCCATGCCTATCTAGCTCATACCCAATCATGTATTACATTAACATAAATCTAGAACTTGGTCTTCAGGTAGATCTATTTCCCATTCTCTGAAGAACTGCCAGATTGATTTCCAGTGTGGTTGTAACAATTTACAATCCCACCATCAATGGAGGAGTGTTTCTCTTTCTCTACATTCTCCCAAGCAGGTACTGGCACTTGAATTTTTAATCTTAGTCATTCTGCTTGGTGTAAGGTGGAATCTCAGGGTTGGTTTGATTTGATTTTCATTTCCCTGATCACTAAGAATGAGGAACAGTTCTGTAAGTGCTCTTCAGCCATTCAAGAGTCCTCTGTTTAGAATTCTGTTTAGTTCTGAACCCCAGTTTTAATTTGGTTATTGGTGTTTGGAAGCCACCAAAAGAAACTTAAAACAAAGAAAGAAAGACAGACAGATAGGAAGAAAGAAAGAAAATAGAAAGAAAGAAACAAAGAAAGAAAGAAAGAATGAAAGGAAGGAAGGACGAAAAAAAGAAAGGAAGGAAGGAAGGAAGGAAGGAAGGAAGGAAGGAAGGAAGGAACTCAGACCTTGCTCATTCCTTGACAATGAGCATAATTTAGTTTTGTTTCTAGTTTTTCACTTTCAAAGTCAATCCGAAATCATAAAATACTCTTATGAGTGTGATTGGGGCTTTGTTTCAGTTAATTTTTACTTGTTTTGAGACAAGGTCTAGTCATGTAGCCCATGAACTCACAAAGCTAGTCATATACCAAGTTTTCGATCTATGATTATAGCTATGTAAGACTACTCCAGACTGAAAACAGTTTAAATGTTGGTCTAAATATATAAAATATCACTATTGTCATATACAAAAAATTACTGGCTGAATCTTGGCCACAGGCACTAGCCAACAACTTATCAGCACTCCAAGAAACCAGTAGTTTTATCAAAAGTAAGTGTATTTAAGCAGATTAAGTTGTCTTTGATCCTGTTTGTCAGGAAAAAGAAAAGAACATGGGATATATGGTCACAATTTCAGAAAATAGATTATGTGTGTCAAAAATTTAACAACATAAAATTCAGGGAGACTAAGAGATGATCAAAACCAGAAAGCAGGCAGAGGTAGTGGAAGAAGTAGGTATTATCTTTTTATTTATGAGATAGTGAGTAAGTCATTATCTCATAAGTAGAGAACCTATTGTTTGTGGCAATTCTTATGGCAATAAAGACTATATACAATTTAAAAAATGATATATCAATATAGAATTGGAATTGCAGAAAAGAACACTGTGTTAACTTAATAAAAAAGTAGAAATATTTGCAAGGAATAAAAGGAAAAGTTAATGACATCATCTTCATAGTCCATACTCCATCAGTAATTACAAAATGTCTTCCCTTTTCCTTTGGTGCTGAGGATTCAGTCATGCCTACTGAACATATGGCAAGAAGCCTAGTTGAAGGCATCTCATTGTCATATGTCCTCTGTTACCTCTGTACAACAATCATATTTGTTTTCTGACAGACTATTCTTCAAACCAGTGCCATAGTCTCACACATGAATTCTATAGTCCAAAGAGAGAAAAGATGGAGCTTTGGAGGTGGGCATCAGGAAACATTCAAATGAAACTGCATAGGACAGGATGATTTGTATGCAGAAGTAATAGAGAGATCCAGGTAGAAAGCCTGCTGCTTTCTGTAGGGCTCTTGGTGTGACCTAAAATCTCACTACCCTGGAAACTCATAGAGGGCATCTTCAAGGACAGGCTTATCAATGCAGCTGCTCAAGATCCTGCTAAGACACTGCCTTTGACAGACAGCACCGTAGCAACTGCCTCAGCTACAGACAGTCATAGCTCCTAAAATAAAGGAGCTCCTCATACTAAACTTCAGCTTAGCCAGCTCAAACCCATTTGAAGCACATAGCCCTTCAAAGTCATTTCAGCCCCAAATGACCCCTCTAGGTCATCTGACCCTGTATATAGATCAACATTGTGATACATTGGTTCTCAACCTCTTGCTTCTGCTTTAATGAAATAAGATAAAGCATAAGGCCACCTGTGTTATCCCCTAGGCTTCTCAGCAATAGTCTATGCAGTAAACTTTTTCTCAACATCCTTGATGATGTATCGATGTCTGCTGATATTCTAATGGTATATACATATTTAAATGCTAGACAAGTGTCAGTGGTGTTTTGTTTTTGTAATGCACAAAACACAAATATTTTATCAGTGTAAAAGATCCATGATCTATCTATTCAGCAGCAGAATTCACATGGCCATTTTCCTAACAGGTTTCCTTTTCTCTTATTTCACTCTGCCTTCTTACTTTGTAATTTTTGCCACTGGAGGGTTACCTCTACTTAACATGTATCTCTAAATATGAGAACTCATATTGGCTTTTCATATATGGAAAGTGCTGTCCTTAATTTACAGCCATGTCTGCTTTCTAGTAGTCATGTACTTTAATCTCATTTGTTTCTTTATAGTGTAATGGTACTATTGCTGACTAGGCAAAAAGACATACTCAAAAACAGGGCTATTGATTTGTAAAACATATACAACTTCTTAACAAATGATAATAAATTTTTCATACCTGTCACATTAATAAGATTATGATAACTAGCTTGCAAATATTATAGCAAATACTCTTGGTATTTTGGTAATAAATATAGAAAATAAGCCTTTTTATTGCTCAGAATATGTCAATAGAGATAATTGCTTGAGTTTATTATCTAAATAACAGTTTTCTACACTTTATTTTTACAATCAATACCAATAAAAACAATAATTTATGGAACATCTCCTTCAAAGTGCTATCTTAAAATATTTAAAATATTTCTCACCAAGGCAGGGGGATGGGATCAGAAGATGCACTGTTAAAATGGTGGGCTACTCTCCTGGTACCACCTTGAGCAATCAATCAGTCAGCAGTGTATGGCAAGCACAAATCATAATTTTTGTGCTGCAAAATGAAAGCTGATCTTAAGTAAGCTGCAATTGACTTCGACAGTAGAGCTCTACCTACAGAGCAATAATAACTAGTGCTTCCTGCACATGGATGTATTGGATATAATTGTCACCTGTGTCAATATCAAGCTCCCAGAGTTATAGTGAGGTTTAGTGCAGAAATATTAAAATCGGTAGTTCGTTGCTTAGCATTTGATGAAAACCCTATGGGATGTTGGGAAATGTAAATTTAACCCACAGGCTCAAGTGTTTTAACACTTGTCCCCCAACTAGAAAAGCTGTTCCGAGAAGCTGTACCAGATTAAGGACACAGTGTCCTTAAGAGAAGAAGTAGGATGCTTTGATGTTATAACTGCCTTATGTTCTGGTCTCATCTTGTTTCCTGGCCATCCACACTTTGAAGAGTACTACATAGACTTCTATTGCTATGCCTTCTGTAGAATCATGACTGAAATTCCTCTGAAATCATGAACAAAAACAATTAAATAGTAACTTTTTCATTAATTAATTTATTTATTCACTTTACATCCTGATCACTGCCCTCTTCCTCCTTTCCTCCCAGTCCCACCCTATCAAATTCCTCCTCGAGTACTCCCTCTACTTCTCCTCAGAGAAGGAGAAACCTGCCTTGAGTACTACCCTACCTTGTTATATCCAGTCCCAGCAGGCCTAAACACATCCTCTCCCACCGAGGTCCAACCAGGGAATTCAGTTAGGGAAAGGAAATCCAGTGGCAGGTAATAGAGTCGAAAGATCCCCCAGTATAATTGTTAAAGAACCCATATGAAGACCAAGCTGTACATCTGCTCCAAATGTGTAGCATGCCTAGGTCTATCCCCTGTATACTCTTTGGTTGATAGTTCAGTATCTGTGAGCTCACATGATCCCAGGTTATTTGATTATGTAGGAATTCTTGTAATGTCCTTGATCCCTCTGGCTCACTCAATCCTATCTGCCCACCCTCCTTCAAGACTCTCTGAGCTCTGCTTTTGTTTGACTGTAGACATCTGCATCTGTTTCCCTCTGCTACTGGATGAAGCCTTCCAGCAGACAACTATGCTAGGTTCTTGTCTGCAAGCACAGCAGAGTATCATTAATAATGCCAGGGGGTGAATGTCTTTTTCACATGGAATGGGTCTCAAGTTGGGCCAGTTGGTTGCCCACTCCCTTAGTCTCTGATTCTTCTTTATCCCTGTGCAGATTGTATGCAGGACAAATTTTGGATTGAAGATTTTATGGCCTGATTGATGTTTCCCTCCTACAACTGAAAGTCCTTCTCAGCTAGGGTCACCCCCATTGATTCCCTGTAACCTGCCCTGTCTCAGGTCTCTAGCTAGTCCCTAAGATGTTCCCCACTAATTTCTATTCTCCCTCCTAGCCCTCTTTTGACCCTCCTTTGCCCATACATGACTGCCATCCCAGGTTACTTCTACATTCCCTCTCGCACCCAGTTCCATGTCTTCATCTACCCCCAATGAATAATTTGTTTCCCTTACCCATCTTCCTTTGTGACCTTGTTATTATTTAGGTTGATGTGGGGTCTGTGGATTATAGCATGGGATCCTGTACTTTATGGCTAATCTTTAATCATAAGTGAACACATACTGTCCATGTTTTCCTAGGTCTGGGTTACATTACTCAAGATTATATTTCTAGTTCTATCCATTTTCCTGCACATTTCTTGATCTTCTTGTTTTCAATAGATTAATTTTCTGTATCCATTGCTCAGTTGAGGGGTGTTTGGGTTATTCCTGGTTTCTGGCTACTATGAATAAAGCTACTATGAACATAGTTGAGAAAATGTCCTTGTGCTAGAGTGGGACATCATTTGCGTATATGCCCAGGAGTTGTACAGGTAGTTCTTGAGTTAGAATTATTCTCAATTTTCTGAGAAACCATCAAATTTAATTCCAAAGTGGGTTTACAAGTTTGCCCTCTCAGCAGCAATGAAAGAGTATTCCCCTTGCTCCACATTCTTGTTAGCATGTGCTATCACTTGAGTTTTTGATCTTGACAATTTTGATAAGTTTAATGAGTTTTCATCATGTATTTTGCCACAGAAATGAGAAAAATAATAAATATAGTTCCAAGAGTGGGTTGTGATGGAATGTCTACCATAATGAATAAAAGGTTAAGTTATTAAAATTTCAGGTATTATGAATTCAAGTGTGAATGCCATGCTTGTGGGAACATCAATCTTGTTTAATTTTACGTCTATTTTCAGGAGATAGAGCTAGATTTAAGGTTTATGTTTTATGTTTAATATATATTTAAAAGGCAATTTAAAAAGCACTTCATGTGAGTCCATTAAGGTTATCCATGTCAAGGAGTCTGAATATGCTGCAATACCACAAAATAGTAGAAAGTAAAAAAGATCCTTTTTTTTTTTTTTTCCCTGTTACTTCAGGCACAAACCAATTTCATCACCAATAAGCAACAAATAACCACACTGTGAGGATTCCTAAACAAATGAACAAACAAATAAGAGTATACAAGCACACCTTCTTGATGATCTGCCTTGGTTTCCTTTGCTGTTGCTAGGGTAAAATTCTACCACAGAAACATCTTATGATTAAAAGATCTTCACTTTGACCCACAGTTCATGAGGACACTCTATAACAGTGGGGAAGCCAACCTGGTCATATGCATGCAAAGTCAGGAACATATAAAGAACAATACCTGCTGTTTCTCTGCTCCCTTTCTCTACTTAGACTACCCAACATCCCAAGCAGGGCGTGATTACACCTACAGAGGACCAGTCTTTCCAACCAAGTTAAGAAAATCAAGAAATTTGTCATCTAAGAATTGATAATAAATTTTTAAATGATTTATTCTCTCAAATATTACATCCTGACCACTGTTTCCCCCCACTCTCTGTCCTCTACATCCTTCATCCTTCCCCACTGCTCCCTCAAATCCTCTCTACCTCTATTTCTCTTGGAAAATGACAGAATCCCAGGAATAGCAACCAAACATGGCACATCATGTTGTAATGTGATTGATTAGGCAGCGTTCTTAATATTAAAGATGGAATATATGACCCAGTAGGAGGGCAAACTTCTCTAAAGCAGGCAAAAGCATCAGAAAATTTTAAGTTGAAAATTAACACTAATAATTATGGATAACTTTCATCTAAGATTTTGTTTTTTGCTTCTATGTTGATGAACACCTCTGACATTGATTTCTCTTAAATACAAATACGATGAAATCCAGCTTTCTCAAATATATTGGCAAATCACAAAGTGCTTTCTTTTCTAACAAATATGCAATTGCTATACTTATTGTTGCTCTGACCCAACACTTGTCACTGCAGAAACCAGGGACAGAATAAACACACACTACTCACACAATTTGTATCTCTCAGAAACACAGAGAAATGCTAAACATTTCAAATGTATAAAAAATTATACATTACATTTCTTTAAGCCATAAAGCCATAATATCTCCAGGAGAAATAATCATTTTATCAAAACTTAGCTTTTCACTCATATTATTTAGTATTTTAAAGTTCATGAACTAACTATAGACATTTCACCTTTTCCCACAAATATGTTAATTTCTGCATATCACAAAATAATTTTACAGGCATCACTCTATAGTTTTCAAGTTTGTTTACTTGAAAAAAAGTGTGACCAGCTTTCGAGAGCCTGGCCCAACCACCAGCCGGAAAGGCGGCTCCAGCCAGAAAGGCGGCTCATACAGGCTGAGCTACTGAGACCTGGAACAGATCCTAGGAACTTCTGTTCCCACCCGGAGAGGACTTCAGGTCGCAGAGCAGAGCCTGGCCCAACCACCAGCCGGAAAGGCGGCTCCAGCCAGAAAGGCGGCTCCTACAGGCTGAGCAACTGGTGAGTGGGAAACCTAGGCTGCGGGGGAGCAGAGGGATCTCTGCGTAGTGCACACGGAAAGGGCACCCCCTGCCCTGACCTGCCCTGTCCTCCCCGATCCAGTAACCGGGAACAGATCTTAGGAACTTCTGTTCCCACCCGGAGAGGACTTCAGGTCGCAGAGGAGAGCCTGGCCCAACCAACCAGCCGGAAAGGCGGCTCGTACAGGCTGAGCTACTGTGACCAGGAACAAATCTTAGGAACATCTGTTCCCACCCAGAGGTGACTTCAGTACGCAGAGCAGAGCCTGGCCCAGCTGCCACCCGGAACCTGGGCTGCTGTGGAGTAAAGAGATCTCTGAGGAGTGCACACGGAAAGTGTACCAGGGACACAGACCAGATACAAGGGAAAGGCAAGAACATATCACTGACAACAAAATGGCAAGAGGAAAGAGAAAGAGTATATCCCAAGGAAACCAAGACAATCTAGCAACACCAGAACCCAGCTCTCCGATAGTAGCAAACATAGGAATTCCAAACACTCCAGAGAAAGAAGACACAGACCTGAAAACATGCCTCAAGACGCTGATAGAGTTACTTAAACAAGAAAGGGAGGAAAAGCAAAAAGATTCAGAAGCTTTTAAAGAAGAAACAAGAAAAACACTCAAAGAACTCAAAGAATGAGACGAAAACAGAACCAAGGAAATAAAGGAATGGAAGAGGGAAATTAAAACAGAAATTGACACAATAAAAAAAGCGCTAAAAGAGATAACCCTAGAGTCAGAACACCAAAAAAAGAAATCAGGAGTCACAGAAGCAAGCATTTCCAACAGATTACAAGATATCGAGTAGAGAATCTCGGGGGCAGAAGACAACATTGCAAACATAGACAAAACAGCCAGAGAAGATGCAAAAAACAAAAAGCTCCTAACCCAAAATGTCCAGGAAATACAAGACACAATGAGAAGACCGAACCTAAGGATAATAGGAATAGAAGAGGGAGAAGAGTATCAACTAAGAGGCACAGTAAATATCTTCAACAAAATCATAGAAGAAAACTTCCCTACCCTCAAGAATGAGATGACCACGAGCATAAAAGAAGCCTTCAGAACTCCAAATAGGTTGGACCAGAAAAGAAATACCTCCCGACACATAATAGTAAAAACATCAAGTGCCCAAAGTAAAGAAAGAATACTAAACGCAGTAAGGGAAAAATGTCAGGTAACATATAAAGGCAGACCAATCAGACTCACACCCGATTTCTCAACAGAGACTATGAAAGCTAGAAGAGCCTGGACAGACATCATGCACTCCTTAAGAGAGCACAAGTGCCAGCCCAAGCTGCTATACCCAGCAAAACTATCAATCACCATCGATGGAGAGACAAAGATATTTCAAGACAAATCAAAATTCACACAATATCTGACCACAAACCCAGCACTACAACGAATTATAGGTGGAAATCCCAATACAAGGAGGGAAAATACAGCCTAGTAAAAACAAGAAAACTCCTAAACAAAAAAACTAAAAGAAGAAAAAAAAAACACGGACACAACTCAACCAAAAAAAGCAAAAATGGCAGGATACAGAAACTACTATTCCTTGATATCTATTAACATAAATGGGCTCAACTCCCCAATAAAGAGACACAGACTATCAGACTGGATACATAAACAAAATCCAGCCTTTTGCTGCATACAGGAAACTCATCTCAGAGACAGAGACAGACACTATCTCACAGTAAAAGGGTGGGAAAAAAACTTCCAAGCAAACAGCTCCAAGAAGCAAGCTGGAGTGGCTATTCTAATATCGAATAAAGTAAATTTCCAACCAAAAGTTATCAAAGAAGATAAAGAAGGACACTTTTTACTCATTACCGGGGAAATCTGTCAGGAGGCACTCTCAATCCTTAACATATATGCTCCAAATAAAAAAATCACCCACATTCATAAAAGAAACTCTACTAAAGCTCAAAAAATACATCTCACCCCACACAATAATAGTGGGAGACTTTAACACCCCACTCTCACCAATGGACAGATCAGGAAAACAAAAACTGAACAAGGACACTGCAAAACTAACAGAGACTTTGAACCAACTAGAATTAATAGATATATAAAGAACATACTATCCTAAAGTAAAGGAATACACCTTCTTCTCACCACCCCATGGCACCTTCTCGAAAATTGACCACATAATTGGACACAGAACCAGCCTTCATCGATATAAGAAGATTGAAATACTCCCATGCATCCTCTCAGATCACCATGGTCTACGGCTGGTCTTTAACAACAACAAAGACAACAAAATGCCCACATACACATGGAAACTAAACAACACTCTGCTAAAGGATAGCAGGGTCAAAGAAGAAATAAAGAAAGAAATTAAGAATTTTCTAGAATTCAACGAAAACGAAAACACAACATACCCAAACCTATGGGATGCAATGAAAGCAGTATTGAGAGGAAAACTCATTGCCCTAAGTGCTTCCAAGAAGAAACTGGAGAGAGCTCACATCAGCAACCTGACAGCACAGCTAAAAGCCCTAGAACAAAAGGAAGCAGATTTACCCAAAAGAAGTAGACGGCAAGAAATAATCAAAATTAGGGCAGAAATAGACCAAATAGAAACAAAAAAAAACCATTGAAAAAATCAACAAAACAAAGAGTTGGTTCTTTGAGAAAATCAACAAGATTGATAAACCCCTAGCCAGACTAACTAAAGGGCAAAGAGAGAGTATCCAAATTAACAAAATCAGAAAGGTAAGTGGGGACATAACAACTGAAACTAAGGAAATTCAAGAAATCATCAGATCCTACTACAAAAACTTATACTCCACAAAATTGGAAAATCTGGAGGAAATGGACGAATTCCTAGACAGATACAAGGTACCAAAGTTGAACCAGGACCAAGTAAACCATCTAAATAACCCTAGAACACCTAAAGAAATAGAAGAAGTCATCAAAAGCCTCCCAACCAAAAAAAGCCCAGGTCCAGACGGGTTCAGTGCAGAATTTTATCAGACATTTATTGGGGATATAACACCAATATTCACCAAGCTATTCCAAAAGATAGAATCAGATGGAATATTACCCAACTCATTTTTTGAGGCTACAATAACCCTCGTACCTTAGCCACACAAAGACCCTACAAGGAAAGAGAACTTCAGACCAATCTCACTTATGAACATTGATGCAAAAATACTCAACAAAATCCTTGCAAACCGAATCCAAGAACACATCAAAACCATCATTCATCATGACCAAGTAGGCTTCATCCCTGGGATGCAGGGATGGTTTAACATAAGGAAATCCATCAATGTAATCCACCATATAAACATACTTAAAGACCAAAATCACATGGTCATCTCACTAGACTCTGAGAAAGCATTCGACAAAATCCAACACCCCTTCATGTTAAAAGTCCTGGAAAGAACAGGAATCCAAGGCCCATATTTAAACATAATAAAAGCAATATACAGCAAACCAACAGCCAACATCAAACTTAATGGCGAGAAACTTGAAGCAATCTCACTAAAATCAGGGACTCGACAAGGCTGCCCACTTTCTCCCTACCTATTCAACATAGTACTGGAAGTCCTGGCTGGAGCAATTAGACAGCAAAAGGAAATCAAGGGGATACAAATCGGAAAGGAAGAGATAAAAACATCACTCTTTGCCGATGACATGATAGTGTACTTGAGTGACCCCAAAAATTCCACCAGAGAACTCCTACAGCTGATAAACAAGTTCAGCAAAGTGGCCGGATACAAAATTAACTCAAACAAATCAGTAGCCTTTCTATACTCAAAAAACAAACATGTGGAGAAAGAAATTGGGGAAAAGGTACCCTTCACAATAGTTATAAAAACTATGAAATACCTTGGTGTGACTCTAACTAAGGAAGTGAAGGACCTGTATGACAAGAACTTCAAACCTCTAAAGAAAGAAATTGAGGAAGATCTCAGAAAATGGAAAGATCTCCCATGCTCATGGATTGTAAATATCAACATCTTAAAAATGGCCATCCTACCAAAAGCAATCTACAGATTCAATGCAATCCCCATCAAAATTCCAACCCAGTTCTTCATGGAATTGGAAAGATCAATGTGCAATTTCATCTGGAATAACAAAAGACCTAGAATAGCGAAATCCATCCTCAACAACAAAAAAACATCTGCGGGAATCACTATCCCTGACCTCAAGCTATATTACAAGGCAATTGTGCTGAAAACTGCATGGTACTGGTACAGAAATAGGCAAGTGGATCAATGGAATAGAATAGAAGATCCAGAAATGAGCCCTCATGTATATGTGTGGGGCGCCGCCCACACATTCCCACGCTTCCGTCATTACAAGGTGGCGCGGATATCCGGCTGTGGGGCGCCGCCCACACATTCCCACGCATTCGCCATTACAAGATGGCGCTGATATCTGGCTGGAGTTAGCAGTAAACAAGCCATGTGCGCACAGGCTGGGTAACTTCCGCTTCATGACTTCCGCCTCTTCCCGTGGCGTCATAGGGCCTGGTGAGTTTCAACCAATCAGGGGGCTCCGCGTCCAAGGCAAGGACTGATCCCTTTATAAGGGGGCGAGCTGGACAGCTCCCTCTCTCTTCCCCTTTTCTTCCTCTCTTCCCCTCGTGGTTTTCGGCCGTCTCGTGGAGCTTGTTCGTCTTGTTCGTCTCCTTGGATCTCTTGGTTTTCCCCGTCCTTTTCGTTACATGAAGCAAGTACCGGTTTTTCCAGATTAATAAAGTTTACCGCAGAAGGATTCTATTTTGTGTGCCGCGTCGTTCTTGCAGGCGAGACGGTTGCGCGGGACATCTGGTGCCTCAAACCCGGGAAATTCGACCACTCCATCGTCTGCACCACAGAATTCAGAACTGCGGGGAGATTAGTTCGGCAAGGTATGTCTGATCCTGGATCTTTCTTTAATTTGGTTTAAATCCTCCACGGCCGTGTGAAGGGTCTGTAGAGGCTCCGGTCTTCGTCAGTGCAGTTTTTATTCTCTTCCTCTTAATTTCCTCTGTGTCCAACGGGGCTGGTGTTAATTTTGTGCTTAAGTCGGACGTAGATAAGCAGAGGCACCCCTGCGTTCCATAAGTCTTTGTAGATAAAAAAAGCGGAACGCGCTGAGACTTGCCTTTCAGTTTCGCCTTGGGCCGCCACGCGAATAAGCCGCGGGCATTACATCGCTGTGATGGGCTCTTCACACTCGACCATTACAGCCCTGCAGTCAATTCTTAAGCAGAGAGATTTAGAATTGCCCACCCGCATCTTGCAGCGTTTTGTAAGAGAGGTTGAGCGTACTGCCCCTTGGTTTGCAGTTTCTGGGTCTCTCTCACCAGCCTCATGGAACAGATTGGGTAGAGAATTAAACTGTGCACAGAATGCTGGAAACCTCGGGCCCGGAACCATGGCCATTTGGACGATGGTACAAAATTGTTTAAGAGATGAAAGTTTTAGGCCCGCCGTCGCTGCGGGGCAAGAGGTATTGAGTGAAGCGCAGGATAGGCTATCAGAAGCCGAACAGAGTGAGAGAATGGGCGCGCGCAGGAAAAGGTATTATCCCCCTAAGGAAAAAGGACCTCCAGAAGCGCTGTACAGCGGGAGAGCAGTAACCCAGAAACCCTCAGATTTTCATTCCCTTATGCCCTCTAATGTTAAGAAAAGGGGAGTCAGCTTGTACCCTGTAGAAGACTTTGAGGCTCTTAACATTGATAGCCTCGAGACTTCAGATAATGATGATTATGAGCGAGAAGGCTTAGACCCAGAAGAGGAGGCAGGGGTAGATGAAGGAGCAGCTAGTTATGAGGAAAAAGGATATTATCCTGACGAGCAGTATAGGCCCACGCGCTTGTCCCCAGTTGTCCCGACAGCGCCTCCTTTACCAGTAGCCCCTCCTTATGAGACACGCGCACCTTTAAAAGCCTTCTCATTCCTCCCAGAGAGAGTAAAGAAACAGGTGCGTCTTGCATTATGCCACAAAAATTTGATGATTTTAAAAGAGGCATTTCCTATATTGTTACAGGCCCTAAAAAGTAAGGGCCTATATATTGCCACAGAAAAGCTCCAGATTTTTGATACTGGTCAATTCCTAGGGTCTGTGGTATTTATTCACTGATTGTCCCTCAAAAGCTCGAGATAAGAAGGGATCACCTCCACACTCTTAATGATTTTCAAAAATTACTGGGAGACATTAATTGGCTTAGACCTTTTCTTAAGATTCCTTCTGCTGAACTTAAACCCTTGTTCGATGTTTTAGAAGGGGATCCGCATATTTCCTCACCTAGAAGTTTGACCCCGCAAGCAGAAAGAGCGTTACAGTTGGTAGAAGAAGCTATACAGGATGCACAATTGGTTCGCATGGATTATGATAAACCTTTCTCATTATGTGTTTTTAAAACAAACCGGCTCCCTACTGCAGTGCTTTGGCAGCAAGGGCCCTTATTATGGGTGCATCCTAATGCCTCGCCAGCTAAAATAATTGACTGGTATCCAGATGCTGTGGCGCAATTAGCGCTGAGGGGGCTAAAATCTGCCATCACGCATTTTGGCAGCGAGCCACAGCTGTTAATTGTTCCCTATAATGCCATGCAGGTTTCCACTCTTGCTGCCACTTCAGATGATTGGGCTATCTTAGTCACTTCCTTTTCAGGAAAAATAGATAATCATTACCCAAAACACCCAATTTTACAGTTTGCTTTAACTCAACCTGTAGTTTTTCCCAAAGTAACGTCCTGTAGTCCCCTAAAAGAAGGGTTAGTTATTTATACTGACGGTTCCAAAACTGGGCTGGGGGCTTTTGTGGTTAACGGTCAGGTCTACTCGAGGCAATATGCAGAAACTTCCCCACAGGTGGTAGAATGTTTAGTGGTTCTTGAGGTTTTACAACGTTTTTCAGAGCCTATAAATATAGTGTCTGATTCATCTTATGTTGTTAATGCTGTCAATTTGCTTGAGGCGGCTGGCATTATTAAACCGTCTAGCAGAGTTGCCTCAATTTTCGCGCAAATTCAAAATTGCCTTCTAGCCAGAAGATCGCCCTTTTTTATTACTCACATTAGAGCTCATTCTGGATTGCCAGGACCTATGGCTAAAGGCAATGATTTGGCAGACAGGGCCACAAAAATAATTGCTATAGCCATGTCTTCGCCGCTAGAGGCTGCTAAAAGTTTTCACAAAAACTTTCATGTAACTTCCGAAACTTTGCGGCGCCGCTTTTCCATTTCCAGAAAACAGGCTCGCGATATTGTTGTCAATTGCCAAAATTGCAGTCAGTTTCTGCCTGCGCCCCACTCGGGGGTTAATCCTCGGGGCATCCAGCCTCTTCAAATATGGCAAATGGACGTTACCCATGTCCCCGCCTTTGGTAAGCTGCAATATGTACATGTATCCATTGATACCTGTTCAGGAATAATTGTAGCCACTCCCTTATCTGGAGAAAAGGCCTCACATGCCATCCAACATTGCTTGGAGGCTTGGAGTGCCTGGGGTAAGCCAAAGTTCTTAAAGACAGACAACGGACCGGCTTTTACCTCACAAAAATTTCAACAATTTTGTAGCCAGATGGCTGTGACTCATCTTACAGGTTTGCCGTATAATCCACAAGGACAAGGTATTGTGGAACGTGCTCACCGCACTCTTAAATCATATCTAATAAAACAGAAAGGGGGGGTTATGCAGGCCTTGCCCCCCATGCCTAGGACAGCAATATCCATGGCACTGTTCACCTTAAACTTTTTAAATCTTGATGACCATGGCCATACGGCAGCTGAAAGGCATTGCCTACCCATGGATAAACCAAAAGAGATGGTAAAATGGAAAGATGTCATAACTAATGAATGGAAAGGACCGGATCTTGTGTTGATAAGATCCAGGGGAGCTGTTTGTGTTTTTCCTCAGGATGAAAATAATCCTTTCTGGGTTCCCGAGAGGCTCACGCGAAAAACGGCAGAGACTCCTGATGACAGCCCTGCTCCTGACGCGGTGGAACCAGAGAGCCAGAGAAGAGACGAGATGGGCGATTCTGTCGGCAGTCCTGAAACCAATTCCAGCGGAACCTGATGCTACAGTCTCCCCTAACCTTTTCACCCCCGATACTAACTTGGGTGGGGGTGGGACTCTTGGGAGCAATCCTTTGCTGCGGACTTGCGTTGCTTCTCTGGCTGGTTTGTAAGCTCGAGGCCCAAACAAAGAGACAAGGTGGTTACTGCCCAAGCGCCTGTCGCTCTAGAACATGCAGCATCAGCCGATATCTGTTTGTCTTTGCTTAAGCAGTAGGTCGCCGGCCAGACAGCTCTTGCACTCCTAGAACTTCGGTTCATTGCACAGGATTAGAGTGTCTGGTTTGAGCAGCCCTTGAGGGATGCCGAGCTTAGCATCGCACTGAGAAACCCCTGGTCGCGGGGTATTCTCCGGGAGATAAGCCATTTGTATGAGGGTTTCCTGCCCCAGTGTCCCTCCCTCAGAAAAACGGCAGAGTGACAGGTCAGGTGTACTGCGGGCTACAAAAGGCCTAGCGGTTACTCCTGTACATGGTCTTTATACACCTTAATGAGGATTTGACCTCTATCTCCGCCCTCCTAATATGGGTGTCCTACTTTGCTCAAAGTATAAAAGATAGGGGGAGATGTGGGGCGCCGCCCACACATTCCCACGCTTCCGTCATTACAAGGTGGCGCGGATATCCGGCTGTGGGGCGCCGCCCACACATTCCCACGCATTCGCCATTACAAGATGGCGCTGATATCTGGCTGGAGTTAGCAGTAAACAAGCCATGTGCGCACAGGCTGGGTAACTTCCGCTTCATGACTTCCGCCTCTTCCCGTGGCGTCATAGGGCCTGGTGAGTTTCAACCAATCAGGGGGCTCCGCGTCCAAGGCAAGGACTGATCCCTTTATAAGGGGGCGAGCTGGACAGCTCCCTCTCTCTTCCCCTTTTCTTCCTCTCTTCCCCTCGTGGTTTTCGGCCGTCTCGTGGAGCTTGTTCGTCTTGTTCGTCTCCTTGGATCTCTTGGTTTTCCCCGTCCTTTTCGTTACATGAAGCAAGTACCGGTTTTTCCAGATTAATAAAGTTTACCGCAGAAGGATTCTATTTTGTGTGCCGCGTCGTTCTTGCAGGCGAGACGGTTGCGCGGGACATATATGGTCACCTGATTTTTGACAAAGGAGCAGTAAACATTCAATGGAAAAAAGACAGCCTATTCAACAAATGGTGCTGGTCCAACTGGCACTCAACATGCAAAAGAATGAAAATAGACCCGTTCTTATCTCCTTGTACAAAGCTCAAGTGTAAGTGGATTAAAGATCTCCACATTAAACCTGATACACTGGAATTATTATATGAGAAAGTAGGGAAAACCTTAGAACACATAGGCACAGGAGAAAATTTCCTGAACAAAACACCAATGGCTCAAGCTCTAAGGTCAAAGATTAACAAATGGGACTTAATGAGATTGCAAAGTTTCTGTAAGGCTAAGGACATCGTCAAGAAAACAAAACGGCAACCAACAGAATGGGAAAAGATCTTTACCAACACCACATCAGATAGAGGCCTAATATCTAAGGTGTACAAGGAACTCAAAAAGCTCGACACCAGAGAATCAAATAACCCTATTAAAAAATGGGGTACAGAGCTAAACAAATCTTTCCAGTTGAGGAACTCCGAATGGCCGAAAAACATCTGAGGAAGTGCTCGACATCCTTAGCCATCAGGGAAATGCAAATCTAAACAACCCTAAGATTTCACCTCACTCCAGTCAGATTGGCCAAGATCCAAAACTCAGATGACAGCACATGCTGGCGAGGCTGCGGAGAAATAGGAACACTTCTCCACTGTTGGTGGGGTTGCAAGCTAATACAACCACTCTGGAAATCGGTCTGGCGATACCTCAGAAAATTGGATATAGTACTACCTGAAGACCCAGCTATTCCACTTCTGGGCATATACCCAAGAGACACTTTAATACACAACAAAGATATATGCACCACAATGTTCATAGCGGCTCTATTTATAATAGCCAGAAGCTGGAAGGAACTCAGATGTCCTTCAGAAGACGAATGGATACAAAAATTGTGGTACATATACACAATGGAATACTACTCAGCCACCAGAAACAATGACTTAACCAAATTCCTAAGAAAATGGCTGCATCTAGAGAAGATCATCCTAAGTGAGATAACCCAGTCACAAAAGAACAGACATAATATGCAGTCACTGATAGTGGGATGCTAACCCCAGAGGCTTGCACTCCCCCAGAAACAACTCACAGACTGTATGAAGTCCAAGAAATAAAGAAAACAAACACTATACATATATTCACAAAAAAAAAAAAATAAATGGACTGACTCATGCATTGATGATAACAAGCTGAAGAGAAAAAAGAACAGAAGCAGGAGACCTACAAGGAATGTAGCCCAGGCTCTGGCCAGGCATGAGTCTTCATCAGTGATTGTGGAGAATGACCTGCCTGGAGAGAGGTTGTGTTTGTGAAATTAGTGACTCCCGCAGAGGAGAACCCACAACCAAAGGGAAGAAAATGTTAAAGGATGAAGGGAAAAAAATACTGACATTTTATATAAATGTTTATTAATCCTGAATGTACCCTGAGGGTGGCAGACAGGCAGACAGACAGGAAGACAAACAGGAATGATGCGCATTGTTATGCATGTTGCGTATAGATGATGTGTCACTCATATAATAGAGTTCATGCTGAATTTATATGTTTACTAACCATAAAGTAATCTGTCAAATGAAAAAAATAAAAATAAAAAAAAAAATAAAAGGAAAAAAAGTGTGACCAGCTTTTTCTGATCCAATTAACCTTAGCGCAATCATTTTAATTCTCCTTGATCTCATCAGTATAATTTTTTCTAACACAGAGGGGTAGGAAATCCCTTCCAAGAATCTCCAAATTATTGATGTGGTTTAACTTAATTTTCCGTTTAGACGTCATGACTGAAAAACACATTTCCTAATGTGACACATTTCTTTGCATCTAAAATAATGATGTTAAACTCCTCAGAATCCAAGGCCTCACATTCACACAATTCCACTTTTATCTCTGTCACCATTTTGTCAAGCAATGTCCCCTCACTGTGTCATAATTAGAAATTGAGCTTTGTATTTTCTGAATGTGCTCTTTGTGAGTGCAAAGAAGAATTAAGAGAAGAGGAGCAGAAGAGAAGCAACACAGAGCAAGTGCCAGCATCAGCACACTGAGGGCGTCAAGTCCCCCTTCAAAATCTGCCAAATGGGTCTCCAGAAAATGTGGGCAGTATAATATTACAAGCCATATTTCAGGTGAAAATTTAGTATTGTTTACTAATATTAGCAAAATTAACCCTGTAATATTTAAAATTAACATTCTATTAAAATGCCATTGCGATGCTTATTTCTTTGACCAAGCAATTGCCAGGGACAAAATGAAGAAGTTATGTTATTAACAAAGCTTGTGTATGTATCTAGTGAACACAAAGAAATGCTGACAATTTAAAGAATTTTACATAAGAATCCAAACAATGCAGTTTCTTCCAATTCTCATTCTCACTGTAATCTTACTTTTAGCTGAAATTCACAGAAATGTTTTGCCACACCAAGAGAATTGATAATGTTGCTACAAGTGGCTCAAATGAAAATACTGTTAAAATAAATTTCATTTTTTATTCAGCTAATATTTCCTAAAGGATAATATTAATTCAATATCTATCACAAATTATTTTATAATATTAATATAACCATACCAATTGATATCATGTCAAATGTGAAACAAGTCTTTAACATGATCTCAAGAAACATTTAAAACAAATATTCTGGAATTATAATCATGAGGGGGTAGGGAGAGAAGGGAGGAGAGAGAAGGGGAGGGGGAGTGGGAGAGGGAGAGGGATAAGGAGGAGGTAAAGGATGTATAAAGGAGAGTAGAAAGAGGAAGAAAGAGATGTTTTATTAAAATTTATATAAATGTACATGAGTTTATATATTCATATAAAAATTAATATTAACTTAAATAATATTTTAATAAATAAAAATAAATTGCCAGAAAATAATTAATTCTCATAATACAGACTCAAAATAAGAGACTACTTCAAAGAAGGAAAGGATTCAGTGGTAAAACTTGTCAAAGTTCACTGGTAGAAAAGTAATTTAGTTTCTGCTAGGATTGGGACACAGGGATTTAAGCAAGGATTACTCTAAGAGAAGCTGGTGAGATGAAAACTTTCCAACCCTTATTCAGGTCTGTATGACATGAAGTATAACCCCACTGCCCAAACAACACTCACAAGGAAAGGGAAACCGAGCAATAACACTGGGGAATAGTAAGAGCAAGCACATGGGGAGGTAAAACTTGCTGGGGTTTCTCAAAGAGGCTGTGAAAATCACCAGCCTTCTGACACATGGAATCACACACAGTGCTGAGGCTCTTTCTGGTGGATATACGCGGCTTAATGTGGCTACTGCCAAGCTTTTGTTTCAGTTCAGATACAGTTACTGCAGTAGTTAGGAAGGGAAGACTCCAGATGCATGGGAGACCACAGTTCTGAAGTAGTCAGTGCTGTCATGCTCTCCTCTCCATCCTGTAATTCTTATTTACGAATAAACAAAAACCAAAATGTAAGTGAAAATTCTAATATTGTGTGTTATCTTTACACAGGGAGAGACGCTGGTGTTGAGCTAAAGAACAGAGCAGATTGCTCGGATCCATTGAGAAATGGTTCAGATAAGTCCTCGCAGTTCTAGTTACCTACCTACTTACCTATCTAACTACTTACATTTTATTTATTGTAATTCGAAATCCTTGCATTTATCTTTGTGAGGGTTGAAGGGAAGTACGAGACAGAAATTTTTAAAAAGTTGGAAGGAATTAGTTCTTCTCAAGCTATGGAAGGTCCTAATAGAATGAGTTATGAAAAAGATGAATTGTTTTTCTTCAATAAAGAAATAATAAGCAAGGAGACTTAAGAGTGGGGAAACACAGACATAATATGCAGTCACTGATAGTGGGATGCTAACCCCAGAGGCTTGCACTACCCCAGAAACAATTCACAGACTGTATGAAGTCCAAGAAATAAAGAAAACAAAACAAAACAAAAAAATATTTACACAACAAGAAAACTTTAACTATTTCCATGTTACATTTTGTTTTACATGTACTTTAGCTCATTGTAACTATTAAGTTTTCAAGGCATAAAATCAAACCTTGAAAATAATCAAGTAATGACTAAAAAATATATTCATATAGTTTTATGTAAAAATTATGTTAAAATCTGAAAAAAAGTACTGACAGAAAATGTATAATTTTAAGCAAAAAAATGTTTAAAATCTGTACATTTATCTGTTTTGTAAAATAAAGTTGTTTAAAAAAATAAATAAATAAAACTTACTAAACTGTAAAAAAAAATTGCTGTCTAAAAGTAAAAAAAAAAAAAAAAAAAAAAAAAAAAAAAAAAAAGAGTGGGGAAACAAAGAAATTCAACTAACATTCAAAACAATCTCTAACAAACAGTTGTTCATTCAGTTACCTCTCCCTTTTGGATCTGGGTTACCTCACTCAGGATGATGTTTTTTACTTTAATCCATTTGCTTGCATATTCTGTGAAGTCCTTGTTAATAAGTTGGTAGTTTTCCATTATGTAAATGAATATTGGCATCATCCGTTCTTCGGTTGTTTCTACCTTCTGGCCATTACATTATGAATAAAACTACTATGAACTTAGTGGTGCATGTTTTCTCGTGGTATGGTAGAGCATCTTTTGGGTATATGCTCAGGGTTGATACATCTTTGCCTTCAGGTAGAAATATTGCTAATTATATGAGAAACTGCCAGATTAAATTTCAAAGTGGTTGTACAAATTTGCAGTCCCATTAAGAATGATGGAGTGTTTTCCTTATTCCACAGCCTCTCTAGCATGTGCTATCACTGAGGTTTTTTATCTTAGCCATTCAGATAGGTATAAGAAATCTCAGTGTTGTGTTGGTTTGTTTGCCTGATGACTAAGGTTGTTGGACATCTAAATGCTTCTCTGCCATTAGAGATTTCTCTTTTAAGAATTCTCTCTTTAGCTCTGTAACTCATTCTTTGATTTAGTGATTTGGTTTGTTGGTGTCTAACTTCTTCAGTTGTTTATAAATTTGAATATTAGCCCTCTATTGGATGTAGGCATGATTTTTTTTCCAATTCTGCAGGCTACAGTTTTATCCCACTGGCAGGGTGCTTTACAGAAGCTCTTCAGTTTCATGAGGTCCCATTTCTTATTTGTTGATCTTAGTACCTGAGCTGTCAGTGTTCTGTTCAGGAATTAGTCTCCTCTGCCAGTGTGTTCAAGGTTATTTAGGTTATTTCTCAAGTTCTCTTCTATTATATTTAGTGTTTCTGGCTTTAGGTGGAGGTCTTTGATTCACTTGAACTTGGGTTTTGTGTAGAGTGATAAATGTGAATCTCTTTGTATTCTTCTGCATGCAGACACCCAGTTAGATCAGCTCCATTTGTTGAAGATGCTTTCTTTTTTCCATTGTATATATGGTTTTGAGTTCGTTGCCAAAAAATCAAGTGTCTATAGGTGTGTGGGTTTATTTCAGGATCTCTGATTCAATGCAACCTGTCTGCTTCTGTACCAACACTTACTCATTTATATGTGGATATTAGTGATAAAGTACAGGACACCGAGGCTATAATAACAATGAACTCCCAAACGAGTATGCTTGAAACTCACTCACAATAGGAAATAAGACAGCCATACAACGCAGATGAAGGGAGGGAAGCAGGTGGGAAAGGGTATAGGGAGGAGAATAGGAGAGGAATCAGGATCAGGTGTGGATAGAGACAAGGAGAGCAGGCCCAAAGAGTGGATGAAAATCATGGTCTTCGGCGTGGGCAGAGGACATCTATGTAACATTCCAGAGATCTGGGATGGGGAGGCTCCCAGAAGCCTATGAGGTTGACTCCAGCAGAAGCTTCTAGCAGAGAAGGATATGTCTTGACCTCCCATATCCAGGTAGAACTCCCAATGGAAGTAAAAGACACCAACCTTCCCACAGAACCTTCTACTTGCAAATTGTCCTACCTACAAGGAGGATGGGGACAATGATAGAGCTGTGTAGCGGTGAGGTGCTGATTGTAAGATCTGATTCTCTAATTAGTTTTTGAATTTGTCAATCAAGAAGGCCGGGAGCCAATTGCTGGGCAGAAGAGACAAGTAGGCCCTCTGGGTCCCGGGAGAAAAAGGAGAAGCAGAAAAAGAATAGGGGCTTTTTCGCCAGGCTTTGGAACGAGGAGCAGGAAACAATCAGGTAAAATCTCGGGGAAGATAGAACCAGCAGCATTCAGTGGATAGCCAAGAAGGTTGTCTGAGGCTAGCTGATACAGGCTAGCTGATCGGGTTTAGGGCAGGAGATTCTGTGTGCTCAGCGATTGTGCTAGCCGACAGTTCTAAAGTAATAAAGCAGAGGATTCAAAGGCATCATGTGGGACTGGTACCCCTCCAGGAGCAAAGGCAGGTAAGAAAGAAGCCAGATCTGTGATGGTGGCTTGAAGAAGCTAAGCTGGGAAGAAAAAGGGAACCAACAGGGGCCATGGTGCAGATAGCAGCTCCAGGGTCTCAGTTCCCAGGCAAAGGCTTTGGCCAATGGAGAGCAACAGCTCCTGGGCCAGCCTGGAGAGGGGCTGGTGATAGCAGATCCCAGAGCTAAACCAGGAGGAACCAGAGCTTGAACTGCAGATTTTGGGAAAGGGGGTAACATGATTTTATTTTAAGTACCCACTGCAGAGCAGAGATTGGACAGCAGGAGGCACATGGGGAAGGGGCTGTTACCAACCATCCCATCCCATCCTATAGGCAAAACAAATCCCTGACAATATTAGTAATAATATGTTATGCTTACAGACAGGAGCCTAGCAAAACTGTCCTCTGAGAGGCTTTCACTCGGCAGCTGACTAAACCAGATGCAGAAACCCACAGCCAAACATTGTATTTAACTTGAGGAGTCCTGCGGAAGAATTGTGGGAAGGATTGAGGGACTCTGGGGGAGGGATTGGAAGTCCGCAGGAAGACCAACAAACACAATTGGCCTGGACCCTTAAAGGCTCCCAGAAATTGAACCATCTACCAAAGAGCATACATGGGCCAACCTAACCCCCACATCCCTGCTCTGCATATATGTAGCAGAAGCACAGCTTGTTATTTGTGTGGATCCCTAAATAATTGGAGCTGGGCGGGGTGGGGGTAGTTATCCCAAAAGCTGTTGCCTGTCTGTGATTCCTTTCTGTTAATGCTGAGCTGTCTCATCTGGCCTTAGTGGTCCTGCAGTGAGGTGATGTGCCAGGAAGGCTGATACCTAATGGAGGAGGGAGGGACAAAGGGAGGCACTGATAGGAAGGGAGACTGAGATCAGATGTAAAGTGAATAAATAAACATATTAATAGAAAAAAATAGTTAATTCTCCACAAAAATGAAACAAAACAAAACAACATAGCAACATGGCATACAAGAATGGAAGCCCTGGGGTTTGAGATGACTGAATACTTGGGAGTGCTTACCTTTATGCAGAATATCCTGCCTGGGTTCCCAGCACCCACATCACATTGTCTGGGAGCTCATAACTACCTTACCTCTAGCTCCAAGAGTTTCCAAAATTTCTGATATCACCAGACTTTCACATGCTCATACCCATGTATACATATGCACCTGTACACATAAATAAAAATGAGAAAAATTAATAATGTTTCTAGATTAAAGAAACAGAGAAGGAGAGAAACTGGCATTTTAGTCTTTAAAAATAACTTCAGTACCTTAGCTGCTTATATTCAATTTTCTGTAAAATTATTATTTTTTTCTTCAAGGAGACAGACTATAGAATAGATTTAAACCAGACAGAGAAATTTAAAAACAAAAATCCCCTGGTTGAGCAATAGCTGTGAGGCTCAAACTATATTTGAACAGAAGGAAGTCTTATTCGTACTTAGAGGTCTTGAATGACTGTGCCTTCATCTGTGTAAAGGTTAAGAAGTAACCTACTTTTTATGTGTTTTACCTGTCAGGGTCTGGAACAGCTGTCATCATTTGATGAAGAGATTTTTAATTATACTAAATCAAAATACTTTTATGTTGCTTCCTGGTCACATATTAGCGGTGACATCAGGAACGACTTTCTTTAATGGCATCTTTAGAAGTTCCCTCTCTCATAATGTTTGCCAAGGCTTTTTCTTTTCTTTTAGAATTTTTTTTTCTTTTTTTAAGCCTACAGGTCCTTTATGTAGATTTATATAGATTATCACTTTGTTTTTATGGGATTCCTTGGTGTCCAGACAAGGGCAACAGTAGCGATTTCCTATGCCCTTCTTTGGGCTCCTCTTCCTTTTTGTCTGCTTTGTTCTAGTCAGGTGTGTTTTGTTTGATTTGTCTTATTTATATTTGGAGAAAGGAAAGAGAAAATGAAATGCTATAGATGTATTATGATCTCGAAATATTTTTGAAGGCAAAAAAATCTAAAATAAATTTCGGTATCTTTGACTCCTTTATTCTTTTTTTTTTTTTTTTTAATTTTTTTAAACGACTTTATTTTGCAAAACAAAGATAAATGTAAAGATGTTAAACATTTTTTGCTTAAAATTATACATTTTTGTCAGTACTGTCTTTCCAGACATTAAAATAAATTTTACATAAAACCATGTGAATATGTTTTTTAGTCAGTACTTGATTTTTTTCAAGGGCTTGACAGTATGCATTGAAAACATACTAGTTGCAATAAGCGTAAAGTACATGCAAAACAAAATGCAACATGGAAATAGTAAAAGTCTTCTTGTTTTGTGAATATATGTATATTTTTTGTTTTCTTTATTTCTTGGACTTCATACTGTCTGTGAGTTGTTTCTGGGGGAGTGCAAGCCTCTGGGGTTAGCATCCCACTATCAGTGACTGCATATTATGTCTGTTCTTTTGTGACTGGGTTATCTCACTCAGGATGATCTTCTCTAGATGCAGCCATTTTCTTAAGAATTTGGTTAAGTCATTGTTTCTGGTGGCTGAGTAGTATTCCATTGTGTATATGTACCACAATTTTTGTATCCATTCGTCTTCTGAAGGACATCTGGGTTCCTTCCAGCTTCTGGCTATTATAAATAGAGCCGCTATGAACATTGTGGTGCATTTATCTTTGTTGTGTATTAAGTGTCTCTGGGGTATATGCCCAGAAGTGGAATAGCTGGGTCTTCAGGTAGTACTATATCCAATTTTCTGAGGTATCGCCAGACAGATTTCCAGAGTGGTTGTATTAGCTTGCAACCCCACCAACAGTGGAGAAGTGTTCCTATTTCTCCCCAGCCTCGCCAGCATGTGCTGTCATCTGAGTTTTGGATCTTGGCCAATCTGACTGGTGTGAGGTGGAATCTTAGGGTTGTTTTGATTTGCATTTCCCTGATGGCTAAGGATGTCGAGCACTTCCTCAGATGTTTTTCGGCCATTCGGTGTTCCTCAACTGAAAATGATTTGTTTAGCTCTGTACCCCATTTTTTAATAGGGTTATTTGATTCTCTGGTGTCTAGCTTTTTGAGTTCCTTGTACACCTTGATATTAGGCCTCTATCTGATGTGGTGTTGGTAAAGATCTTTTCCCATTCTGTTGGTTGCCGTTTTGTTTTCTTGACGATGTCCTTAGCCTTACAGAAACTTTGCAATCTCATTAAGTCCCATTTGTTAATCTTTGACCTTAGAGCTTGAGCCATTGGTGTTTTGTTCAGGAAATTTTCTCCTGTGCCTATGTGTTCTAAGGTTTTCCCTACTTTCTCATCTAATAGTTCCAGTGTATCTGGTTTAATGTGGAGATCTTTAATCCACTTACACTTGAGCTTTGTACAAGGAGATAAGAACGGGTCTATTTTCATTCTTGTGCATGTTGAGTGGCAGTTGGACCAGCACCATTTGTTGAATAGGCTGTCCTTTTTCTATTGAATGTTTACTGCTCCTTTGTCAAAAATCAGGTGACCATATACATGAGGGCTCATTTCTGGATCTTCTATTCTATTCCATTGATCCACTTGCCTATTTCTGTACCAGTACCATGCAGTTTTCAGCACAATTGCCTTGTAATATAGCTTGAGGTCAGGGATAGTGATTCCCGCAGATGTTTTTTTGTTGTTGAGGATGGATTTCGCTATTCTAGGTCTTTTGTTATTCCATATGAAATTGCACATTGATCTTTCCAATTCCATGAAGAACTGGGTTGGAATTTTGATGGGGATTGCATTGAATCTGTAGATTGCTTTTGGTAATATGGCCATTTTTAAGATGTTGATCTTTCCAATCCATGAGCATGGGAGATCTTTCCATTTTCTGAGATCCTCCTCAATTTCTTTCTTTAGAGGTTTGAAGTTCTTCTCATACAGGTCCTTAACTTCCTTAGTTAGAGTCACACCAAGGTATTTCATAGTTTTTGTAACGATTGTGAAGGGTACCTTTTCCCTAATTTCTTTCTCCACATGTTTGTCCTTTGAGTATAGGAAGGCTACTGATTTGTTTGAGTTAATTTTGTATCCGGCCACTTTGCTGAACTTGTTTATCAGCTGTAGGAGTTCTCTGGTGGAATTTTTGGGGTCACTCAAGTACACTATCATGTCATCGGCAAAGAGTGATGTTTTTATCTCTTCCTTTCTGATTTGTATCCACTTGATCTACTTTTGCTGTCTAATTGCTCCAGCCAGGACTTCCAGTACTATGTTGAATAGGTAGGGAGAGAGTGGGCAGCCTTGTCGAGTCCCTGATTTTAGTGGGATTGCTTCAAGTTTTTCGCCATTAAGTTTGATGTTGGCTGTTGGTTTGCTGCATATTGCTTTTATTATGTTTAAATATGGGCCTTAGATGCCTGTTCTTTCCAGGACTTTTAACATGAAGGGGTGTTGGATTTTGTCGAATGCTTTCTCAGCGTCTAGTGAGATGACCATGTGATTTTGGTCTTTAAGTTTGTTTATATGGTGTATTACATTGATGGATTTCCTTATGTTAAACCATCCCTGCATCCCAGGGATGAAGCCTACTTGGTCATGATGAATGATGGTTTTGATGTGTTCTTGGATTCGGTTTGCAAGGATTTTGTTGAGTATTTTTGCATCAATGTTCATAAGTGAGATTGGTCTAAAGTTCTCTTTCCTTGTAGGGTCTTTGTGTGGCTTAGGTATGAGGGTTATTGTAGCCTCAAAAAATGAGTTGGGTAATATTCCATCTGATTCTATCTTTTGGAATAGTTTGGCGAATATTGGTGTTATATCCCCAATAAATGTCTGATAAAATTCTGCACTGAACCCGTCTGGACCTGGGCTTTTTTTGGTTGGGAGGCTTTTGATGACTTCTTCTATTTCTTTAGGTGTTATAGGGTTATTTAGATGGTTTACTTGGTCCTGGTTAAACTTTGGGACCTTGTATCTGTCTAGGAATTCGTCTATTTCCTCCAGATTTTCCAATTTTGTGGAGTATAAGTTTTTGTAGTAGGATCTGATGATTTCTTGAATTTCCTTAGTTTCAGTTGTTATGTCCCCACTTACCTTTCTGATTTTGTTAATTTGGATACTCTCTCTTTGCCCTTTAGTTAGTCTGGCTAGGGGTTTATCAATCTTGTTGATTTTCTCAAAGAACCAACTCTTTGTTTTGTTGATTTTTTCAATGGTTTTTTTTGTTTCTATTTGGTCTATTTCTGCCCTAATTTTGATTATTCCTTGCCGTGTACTCTTTTTGGGTATATCTGCTTCCTTTTGTTCTACGGCTTTTAGCTGTGCTGTCAGGTTGCTAATGTGAGCTCTCTCCAGTTTCTATTTGGAAGCACTTAGGGCAATGAGTTTTCCTCTCAATACTGCTTTCATTGCTTCCCATAGGTTTGGGTATGTTGTGTTATCATTTTCCTTGAATTGTAGAAAGTCCTTTATTTCTTTCTTTATTTCTTCTTTGACCCTGCTATCCTTTAACAGAGCGTTGTTTAGTTTCCATGTGTATGTGGGCATTTTGTTGTCTTTGTTGTTGTTAAAGACCAGCCGTAGACCATGGTGATCTGAGAGGATGCATGGGAGTATTTCAATCTTCTTATATCGATGAAGGCTCGTTCTGTGTCCAATTATGTGGTCAATTTTCGAGAAGGTGCCATGGGGTGGTGAGAAGAAGGTGTATTCTTTTACTTTAGGATAGTATGTTCTGTATATATCTATTAATTCTAGTTGGTTCAAAGTCTCTGCTAGTTTTGCAGTGTCCTTGTTCAGTTTCTGTTTCCCTGATCTGTCCATTGGTGAGAGTGGGGTGTTAAAGTCTCCCACTATTATTGTGTGGGGTGAAATGTATTTTTTGAGCTTTAGTAGAGTTTCTTTTATGAATGTGGGTGATTTTTTTATTTGGAGCATATATGTTAAGGATTGAGAGTTCCTCCTGACAGATTTCCCCGGTAATGAGTAAAAAGTGTCCTTCTTTATCTTTTTTGATAACTTTTGGTTGGAAGTTTACTTTATTCGATATTAGAATAGCCACTCCAGCTTGCTTCTTAAAGCTGTTTGCTTGGAAGTTTTTTTCCCACCCTTTTACTCTGAGATAGTGTCTGTCTCTGTCTCTGAGATGAGTTTCCTGTATGCAGCAAAAGGCTGGATTTTGTTTATGTATCCAGTCTGATAGTCTATGTCTCTTTATTGGGGAGTTGAGACCATTTATGTTAATAGATATCAAGGAATAATTGTTTCTGTTTCCTGCCATTTTTGCTTTTTTGGGTTGAGTTGTGTCTGTGTTTTTTTCTTCTTTTAGTTTTCTTGTTTAGGAGTTTTCTTGTTTTTATTATGCTGTATTTTCCCTCCTTGAATTGGGTTTTCCACCTATAATTCGTTGTAGTGCTGGGTTTGTGGTCAGATATTGTGTGAATTTTAATTTGCCTTGAAATATCTTTGTCTCTCCATCGATGGTGATTGATAGTTCTGCTGGGTATAGCAGCTTGGGCTGGCACTTGTGCTCTCTTAAGGAGTGCATGATGTCTGTCCAGGCTCTTCTAGCTTTCATAGTCTCTGTTGAGAAATCGGGTGTGAGTCTGATTGGTCTGCCTTTATATGTTACCTGACATTTTTCCCTTACTGCTTTTAGTATTCTTTCTTTACTTTGGGCACTTGATGTTTTTACTATTATGAGTCGGGAGGTATTTCTTTTCTGGTCCAACCTATTTGGAGTTCTGAAGGCTTCTTTTATGCTCGTGGTCATCTCATTCTTGAGGGTAGGGAAGTTTTCTTCTATGATTTTGTTGAAGATATTTACTGTGCCTCTTAGTTGATACTCTTCTCCCTCTTCTATTCCTATTTTCCTTAGGTTCGGTCTTCTCATTGTGTCTTGTATTTCCTGGACATTTTGGGTTAGGAGCTTTTTGTTTTTTGCATCTTCTCTGGCTGTTTTGTCTATGTTTGCAATGTTGTCTTCTGCCCCCGAGATTCTCTCCTCGATCTCTTGTAATCTGTTGGAAATGCTTGCTTCTGTGACTCCTGATTTCTTTTTTTGGTGTTCTGACTCTAGGGTTATCTCTTTTAGCGCTTTCTTTATTGTGTCAATTTCTGTTTTAATTTCCCTCTTCAATTCCTTTATTTCTTTGGTTCTGTTTTAGTCTCGTTCTTTGAGTTCTTTGAGTGTTTTTCTTGTTTCTTCTTTAAAAGCTTCTGAATCTTTTTGCTTTTCCTCCCCTTCTTGTTTAAGTAACTCTATCAGCGTCTTGAGGCATGATTTCAGGTCTGTGTCTTCTTTCTCTGGAGTGTTTGGAATTCCGATGTTTGCTACTATCGGAGAGCTGGGTTCTGGTGTTGCTAGATTGTCTTGGTTTCCTTGGGATATACTCTTTCTCTTTCCTCTTGCCATTTTGTTGTCAGTGATATGTTCTTGCCTTTCCCTTGTATCTGGTCTGTGTCCCTGGTACACTTTCCGTGTGCACTCCGCAGAGATCTCTCTACTCTCCGGCAGCCCAGGTTCCGGGTGGCAGCTGGGCCAGGCTCCACTCTGCGTACTGATGTTGCCTCCGGGTGGGAACAGACGTTCCTAAGATCTGTTCCTGGTCACAGATGCTCAGCCTCTCTGAGCCACCTTTCCGGCTGGCAGTTGGGCCAGGCTCTGCTCTGTGTCCTGAAGTCGTCTCAGGGTGGGAACAGAAATTCCTAAGATCTGTTCCGAGTCACTGGATCGGGGAGGACAGGCAGGTCAGGGCAGGGGGTGCCCTTTCCGTGTGCACTCCGCAGAGATCCCTCTGCTCCCCCGCAGCCTAGGTCTCCCACTCACCAGTTGCTCAGCCTGTACCAGCCGCCTTTCCGGCTGGCAGTTGGGCCAGGCTCCGCTCTGCGTCCTGAAGTCGTCTCCGGGTGGGAACAGAAGTTACTAAGATCTGATCCAGGTCACAGTTGCTCAGCCTGTACGAGCCGGTTTCCAGCTGGCTGTTGGGCCAGGCTCTCCCTTTATTCTTAATGCAATTGTCTATTTAACAAAACTAGAATTTCTTGGTATACTATAGGGGGGAGATAGAGAAAACAAGCTGGAGGCATTTGAAGTATCACAACATATTAGGCACTCAAAGGAAAAAAGAAAAAGAAAACTCTAATAGAACCAGCTGAAAAGGCAAGGTAACTAATTCAGAAATGCCCCTAATGTTAAAAGTTGAGGTGACAAGATAAATAAAGCAGTGCTAGATTATAAGCCAAGTTCTAAAGTAAATATACACAAGACTGTGGTGGTTAAATAAATTCCCAAGGAGGTGTCGATGTCCCCTGCAAGAACATTACAGATAATGTGGAGAATGATCTCTGTTCAGGAAGACAGCAGTTTCACTGGGGGTAGTGCTTTTTTTAACTTACTTCAGATAACAGAGAATGAAATCGGGATATAGCAGCCTGCTTGACAGTAAAGAGCTTATAGCAAACATGACCTTAATCAAGTGCTGAAACACAATCAGAACTAACGGGTTGACATGAGTATCAATGAGAATGTCACTGAGCATCATGCTTGACATGATAAATAGTGGTGAAAAAGTCACATTGTCTCTGTAGACATACAGTCCTTGTCTAATGATGAGGATTAAGAAAATTTGTCTATCAGACAAATTCAAAATGCCGCACATTAATAAACTAGCTAATAAACTAGCTAGGCTGCATTCTTAAAATCCATCCAGGTCATCAAGAACAAGGAAAGGTTTGGTAAACATGTCAGAGGAGGCTACAGAGAAATGTAAGGACTATGTGAAATGTGATAACTTAGAACATTATCTGAAAAACTAGGAACATTCAAGTAAATGAAAAATTGAATAGAAACACAACAATGGTAGAACAGCATCCAGATAATATCATGTAGATTTTGTGACCCAGGAGAAGCCATCTGGCTGAGAGTTATGAAGACCTTGCTGAACCACCTACGCAATTCTTCCATAAACCTTTAATTACCACATATCGGAAGCCTGTCACATTGTTGTTTCTACTATTATCCCTCTTCCTCATATGACAAATACAGCATTATAATGATAATATATTTTAAATCAATTTTAGAAAAAGCATTTATAGAAAGAATTATGTTAACTGAAATACACAGTGTAAATCTTTAAAAAGAATATTGAATTGCATAAGGTTATAATATATCTCTGAAAGTTTGTGTCCAAATCTCACTTTCAAGACCACCTAAATAGTCTACACAGTGCCTTTATTACAGAGAAAAGCAAGATTTGTGCCAGAAATACACAGTTTTGCACAATGGCTTCAGATCCGATGCAGCACATTTTGAAAGTTTACATTGCTTACTATTTAGCATTCTCTCTCTTTGAAAAGACAAATTTCATGCTAATATCTTAATATTTAACAGCTCCTTAGACTATCTGTCTTCATCTAATTTTCCCAAAAGCCTAAAAGCTATTGGGATCACTTCAATATTTAAGGTTAAAGGGGGAGAGTCAAGAAAAAGGATGAGGATTAAACCTCTATGTCACCAAGCAGTACTAGCAGGAAGATCTGGAAAATACTGCTCAGAACTGTCAGCCTGGCATCTGCTAAATCGTTTCTGTGTAACTAACTGACTTGATAAACTGCAATTACATTTGCAGTAAAATGTCCTAGAGAGGAAAAGTATTGACCCTGTTAAAATGAAAAATTGCCAAGACACTTTTTGAAAGACATTTTTGGCCATCCTTAAATAATTAAAGTATGAGTGTAGCTCCTCTAACTGTGTAATTCTTGAAATCGTGTTTTAAGAACAAAAGTTTTTAAAGTAGATTAACATGTCTTCACTAAGGGCAAAGAAAACAGCTCAATAAATGTAAAATCAAACTGTACTATTAAAACAGCATCCTACTTCAAAAATTATGGTCAATAGAATTGATTGGATAATTCTAAAATTTTAACTTTTTTTCTTGTGATAATTAAGTTTATAAGCAATCACTAAAATTTTTAGTTCAAGGGGCTAAAGAGATAACTCTGGTGTAGTTTCCAGTATCTACATGGTGACCCCCAGCCCTCTGTATCTCCTGTTCATGGGATTTCAATATTTTTGTCTGGCTCCATGCTACCTGGCTTGAATATGTTGCAATATATCCAAAAAATAAAAAAAATAAAAAAGACATTTGTGTACTGTAATGAAAACAATACACCTACTAAATACTTTACAATTAATTTAGTGTGTTTTTGAATCAAAATTACCCATGTATAAGTCTCTAGAGGCATATAAATATTCAGAGAAAAAGCAATAATTTCCTTCCTGACTGTAATCTTCTTTTCCCATTTAAAAACAATCAAGGTCAATTAATTTATCAGTTAGACTGATACTTTGATATGTAAGTCTAGGTTCTTGCAGGTGAGTGTATGTATTCTATCATAAAAGTAAACAATTTTGGATCAGAGGCAGAACTACCTCATGGTAGTATCTCTTACAGATCCAGGAGTATTTGTATTATAATAGAGGGTCACTACAATTATGAAGCATGTGGCTTATATAGGAGCTGCCTCATTCATGTTCTAGAGATGACTATAAAAGAAACAGAATCCAAGAGCTTCAGTTAGAGAAAGAGCTGTGCTATTAAAAACGGGGAGATTTCTTCTATCAAAACTAGACCATGTTCCTCTGTGGACTTTTAAGAAAAGGTGGTATTGTTACATCTTTAACTTGAGATAAAAGTAAATGGCTCTACCTAGAAAGTGAGGTACAAGTCTTACAGCCTAACAATATAAAGAGCAGATGTTGAGAAAATATTCTATATTTCTTTGTGGCATGCCAACTTCCATTCAGAGTGTCTTGCAGAAGTATCAAACATTCCCACTTGTCCTCTATACAGACTACATTTCAAAATGATGCATCATTGATGTTACAAATTCTAATGTAAAAATTTTAGTTACTGCTGACATATTCTTTCACCCTATCCCTATTTGCATATTGTACACATGTACAACTTCAAAGGTATTGTATCAAATTTTTAGTAGATATTTACAACTTATTTTTATGCTACATGTAAATGAACATGCTTATTAAGTAATATAACAAACAATATTATCTCACTATTTCTCCCTACTTTGGAGTTTTTTAGTTATCATGATTTAAAACCCACATTTTATCCTCACTTAATCATGACTTAAGTCAAAAAGTGAAAGTAAGGTTGGTGTGCCAGTGTAACCCTAAGACCCAATCATTCAGGAACTGAAAGCATGAAGATCTATGGAGAGTTGCAACATAATTTTGTGTCTCTCAAAAATACTTAGAGGGTAGAAAAGTAAAAACAGTCTATCCACTTCACCTTCGAAAGAACTCTTCAGAGATGTGATTTGTTTCAATCCCAGAAAGTGGTTCTGTAGGCTACAGTAGACATTTCCTTCCACTTCAGATTAGCAGATGGCACTACATTGAGGGCCTGATACTTACTCTGTCCTATAATCATTCTCAGTCTCTGTTCTCTTACCTTGGGGTCTTATCTTTCCTAATGCTATACAGAAATAAGGAGGAGATGTGTGTCAGAGTGGTGAACTACAAGGCTCACGGTACTGAATTACCAAACAATGCAGAAGGTTATCACTTCTCTATGACTTCTTGAAATATAAAACCAAAAAAAAGCATCTTAATATTTAGGCTATTTTTTTCTTTAAATTTCACCCATTTTTTTTTCATTTCAACTCATATCTGGCAGACAAAACATACCCAGGCAAGGTTGAGCCAGTCTGAATGGAAATTGGAAAGCCACAATGGGTTATAGAAACCCATTCCAACAGTAAATTCTCTTAACTACTACACAGGATATGTCCTCATCCCTTCACTTGAAACAAAGTTCCTTTTTAATGAATCCATTGTCTTTCACTTTTCTTCCCCTTTCTGAGTCTGTTTTCTGTGCTTGTTCCATTTATCTGTGTCCTGACTTACTCTTTCTTTGGAATTTTTAAGATACTGTCCCCTTCATTCTGGTTTCCATTAGTAGTTTGAGGATCATGGACATTCTGAGGCTTTATATTCCTAGCAAATTGATGTTACTCCTGCAAGGCTGCAAGATCATTTTGTCTTAAGTATTATATGAACAAAGTCCTTGTTTTCATAAGTCAAAAAACTGAAAAAAAAGTTCTAGAATTTTATATCAATTACTACATAATTGTATTTAATTATTTACTCTCTTTATTTTACCTTGTTTTGGAACTCCTTCATGAAGGAATTTGTTTAAGAAGCTCCTTAGTTCACTGTGATTTCTTTTTTAGTAGACATATGAATAGTTTGTTTGTTTGTTCAATGTTCTGTCATCTGAGATATGTATTCAAGTTTCTTCTTGATTTTTGACAGTCATTTTAACATGTATAGCACATTTCTGTCTTTTGAATCATAATTTTATGAAACCAAATAATATTTACTACATTATTTTTCTATTGTTATGATAAAATTCTCTGACCAAAAGCAACATAAGAAAGGTTTATATATATATTATTTGATATATATGTATATATGTAATGCTCTATATATATAATATATATATATATAATTTTGTATTAAAATCCTAGAGAGTAAATTCTATCATAGTGGAGAAAGCATGAAATAATCAAATGGCCAAAGGAGCAGGAAGCTGTCTGATAACATTTTCTTTCACACACATGAAGCAGAGAAATAGAATCAGAAAACAGGAGGCTATGAGCCCTCAAAGCTGGTGCTCAGGAATCTATCATCTCTAGCAAGTCTTCATGATCTCAGGGTTTCATAGTCTCCTTGAAGATCACCACTAATGCCAGGGCAAGTGTTCAAATACCTGCACCTATGTGCCTTTTCCCAACCAAACCACCACATTTGTGGTGTCACCTTCTATCTCTCTCCATGAAGTAGGAAATTGGGGTAAAGGCAGGTTTTTTGTTTGGTTTGTATAATCTTGTCTTCTGTTTCCTTCATAAAGCCTCTTCCTCAAAGCAGTTGTTATAATCAACTTACTGTTAGAAACTAGGAAAACTCGTTAAGGTCCTCTTGTGAGCATGGAATTTTCTGTAATGTTAACATTTCTAGTCATTTGGCAAAGCCATTTTCCCTTGAACTGATTCAAATATACAAAGACTGCAAGGATGAAGTAAGGTTTAAGTTTGCAGGAAGAAGGAAGAGAATGTAGAAAACCCCAAACAGACATGGCAGGTTTCATCTCATACAAGATAAGTGGTGGCTCCAGATCTGCCTGCACATGATGAGGACATAGAATATGGACACACTATTGATCGAGTTCAGAACACATGAACCTGAAGAGAACGGGCCACTTTTGAAACTGTATGGGTTTGTTGTTTCTTTTAACAGTTACTGGGTGTCTAGTGTAAGTGGCATCTGTTTGCTTCAGCAGATCCCCAATAGCAACTTTGAGCTCACTTTGACCCTTTAGTATCTAAAAAATAAATCTCCGGTTTTACTTTCAGTACAACTAATTCCAAAGTCTCTATTGTCTCATTTTATGCTATGCTGACTTTGTAAAACATTGTGACAGGTGTTATAAATGGATGATATGTGTATCATAAATTCATCTCAGATAAGTTATAAAATGTCGTCCATTATACTTTGGTTATGGGCTCATGTTGAATTGGTCTCAAAAGAGCTCAGTAACAATAGATGCTAAAGTCAAAAGGATAAATGTAGATATAGTGGTTGTCAGTCACCAAGTCTGTGATACACAGACCTGACCATAAAATATGTTTAATATCTTTTGTGATATCTCATAAATCTATCCAAGACAATATAAAACTACCTCATTTGAAGCATACAGTTGCAACCCTGTATCTGGGGATTTTATATCTGTGGATTCAGATAAGAAAGAAGTTAATAAAAGAGTCTGTACTAAGAATGTACAGATAGTTTTCTCTATACTGATACAGCATGAAAACTATTCAAATAACACTTATACTTTATATGATAATGAAAGAAACGTAGATATGACTTAAAGCAAAGAGGAGGAATCATTTAAGCTATGTCAAATACTACACCAATTTATATAAGTATTAGTATGCCTGAATATTTTTCTGTGCACAGGGTCTCCTAGACCCAATCCTTTATGGATATCAGGGTACATCTGCACTACGACATAAGGCAATGGAAAATTGTGGATATAAAATATGAAAATCATAGATCCTTTTTCTTCTTGAAAGAGTCTATTTGAGAGGGCAAAAGTCTCATGAAATGTTCAAAATTAGTGCATTCTATTTTAAAAGGCTTGCATTAAATGCAAAACAGCCTAGCTCCAGGGGAGATATTTAGAAGAAGCTGGTTGGGTGCAGGAGGCTTGTCTCAAACACTGAAGAGTGACTCAGTTTTTAGAATGGCAGAAGAAATTAGAAAGCTTAATTCTTAGGTAGAGATCTCAATAGACCAAACCAATGCAATGATGCCCACAAGGTCATGACAGTGTCATAAGGAAGTGAAATGACAGGAAGACTTATGTGGCTTAGAACAAGGGCACATGAGATCTCTACATAGAGAAGAGATCAAGGTGGTTAAATGTTTTGGGTATGGATTCATACTAGAAATATCAGTGTGTGGAGACAGTTACAAAAGGGAGTGGGAAAACTGAAATGTCCTTGGAGAGATGGGCTGAGGATTATAGTATGAATGAAGCAATAAACTCTGAAAGCTAGAAAGGGTAATCAAAATGTGCTGTATAAGAAGTTGCTAAAAAGAAATGAAAATGGATGACAAGATGTCAACTAGAAAAAAGGCATAGGAACCTGGGCTTAACTTTATGTTTTCCTGGACACATGACAGTGGAGAAATAGAGAAAGGCATCTCCATAACATAAGAGAAAAATTGACAAGGTTTTACATCAAGTACATCACAGGGAGCTAAAAAGTCCTCAGATTTTTCGAACTAGTTTCAGGATTAGATTACCCAAAAACCATTTTAATTATCATTTGTCAATGCAATCTCTCTTCTAGCCCACCACACACCAGAAGAAGGGGAAAAGAAAGGTTTATAGAAAGCAGGGCTTGTGGATCTGTTTATAAATAGTGCTTTGTGGTGATTCCAATTTTTGTTGTCAGCAGTCCAGTCCACTAACCAAACATCACACATGAATCAGCAGCTGTGTCTATATCCAGGAGAAACCTTGAGGATCTGCCAATAGGCTTGTGTGGAAGTGGCGAGGAGTGGTGGGAATACCACCAGAAGTTCTTTAGGTCTTTCCTCTTTACAGTCACACAAGTGATAATCAGCAAAGAAAGCAAAGTGAACCAATGCAAGAATGTTGTCAGCAACAACCAGACTCAGTGACACTCAGCAATGACCATCAAAGAGTTGCAAGGCAAACCAATGCAAGAGCGTTGTCCACTATCAGTTGAGCTATACTTCAACTCTTTACAAACATCACATACCCACACTGTTTCCAGAAAACATAATGTGCCTGTTCTCATCAAAACCTCTTCATACCTGTCTGCTTCAGCAAAACATCTTCTCTTGAGTTACAGAAAAACATCACATGTCACAAATGAGCCTTCAACAAAACCAGAACTTTACACCCTGTTATGTCACCAGAAATATTTGTAAAGTTCCACACCTAAGATACAAAATGTCTTAATCACTCTCATTAAACAGGTTACATACCTTGTTAAGTTGAATTTTCTTGCGTCTTACAAACTTAATGTTTCTATGTCATTTTATAAGGTATTTAGGGACTTGTCTAATCATTTTATTTTGATTAATATTTGTCTTAAGATAACAACTTGAAAAACTAGACTCAGGCCTGTTTAGAACTAAAGAAATTTAATTAAGTACAGAAATAAATCTAATTACTTATAATTTTATCCTTCTAATGTTCAAAATAAAGAGCAGCCTCTCATAATTCAATAGAAAATAATAAGTAGGTACTTATGTATAATTCACTGCAATCGTAATAGAGTCATTCATAAAAATGTTGTGTACCTACTATTCACCAGGCACTAGACCAAATGCTGAAGACAGAAAGTAGTAAGACAGTCCCCCTTCCTCCAGATTAACAGATTGGACAAAGGGAGCAGTCAGATTACACAGCAACCTGTGTTACCTCTGTCAGTGAAGAAATGAATGAAGCAGGACTTGCCAAAAGTGGTATACTTATTATTTAAGTGAAATTAACTCTGGTCTTTTACTCCCAATTCATTTATTGCTTTTTTAAAAATTTTTTTCAAACCCAATATCTAATTCATTATCAAAGCTCATTGTCTTTGGTTTCACAACATATTTTGAACATGGCCGAGTCTCATTTATTCCAGTAACACAAAATGATTCAAATTCTAATCATGTCGCCCATGAAACCATTGCAACAGCTTTTTCTCTGATCTTCCTGCTTCCACCCCTGTGTTCTCGAAGCAATCGTGTGTTTTTAAAATTAAATAATATCACTTTTATCTTCTGATCAAAGCCTATGCCCACTTAGAGAGTGCAAACTTCTAATGATGACATAAGAAACGCTCCGTAGATTGTGTTCAGCTTCCCTTGTGTGAATCACATGCCGGACATTCTACAACCAAAATCACACTCATCATAGAATCCGACACTTTCTCTTCCCTTTGCTGTATGTAGGCCTCTAAGATTGCCTCTTCATTGGGGTCACATAGACATCCTTCAGTGCAATTTTTTTCTTTTCAAATAACCTATAAGAGGCATCTTGCCCCCCCCATCAATCTTCAATCATGTTTTACACTCTTTATTTGCTTATCATTAGTTTCTATGTGACAAAAAAACAAGCCAGAGCAGCAAAAATTTAGTAGATTTACTCACCTGTGACATTCATTCCTAGAATTGATATGCATAGGACACCTACAGTCAGTGAATTTGGCAGTAAAACATGACTGACAGCCTACTTAAGTGAGTCAATAAACAGGGTGAGTATTGAAGTGTTATCCACACCCTTGTTATACCCACTGAGTCTTCTGCATATAAACCTCTAAAGGCTTAAGAACTACATGTGTAACTATTTTTCATTCTAACCTTTAAGTAGGATTTTATAGAGATTTTGAATTGGAAAGGTTATGCAAATCATATTAGAATTTTTTAAGACAGAAGAGGGTGCTTTTATAAACTCACTGAGAACCTATTTTTTCTATACTTTTTACTGCTATCAGCTTCATGTAGATGCCATGTAAAATTTCATGCCCCATTTTCGTTCTTAATATTCACCTCTAAGTCATGTTACATATACCTCTGTAATGCACCAGTGTGTCTATGTAGGGGATTATATACATCCTGCTTTAGGCATGCTTTGTGATGTATTTTAGAAACACTTGTTCTGTCTGACCTCACACAGGCTGAAAGTTGAGAGGTACAGTGATAAGACTAGTCAGAAGCTCAGATTCTGCCAGGAAAGACTGCTTAGTTTTGAATGCTACCTTTCTCAGCTTGCTAGCTTTATGATCTAAAAACAGAAATCTCTTTCCAAATAGGAAGTGTTTCAGACTCCTATTTGGAAAAAGAAAATTATGGACACACAAATTTATGAGGCTTATTATGAGAAATAAATTAGAGGAATACAAATAAAATGCTTAAGACAATACTTCACAAAGTTTTGAACAAATATAAATGGTAGCTGTTAATAAATGAAAATAAAACTCAGATAGAATGCACATATGAACATTTCAAATGCTTAACAGTATGAGTAAAAAGTGGTAATTATTGCATTTCTTGATTATATTCTCTCTCTCTGTCTCTCTCTCTCTGTCTCTCTGTCTCTCTCTCTCTCTCTCTCTCTCTCTCTCTCTCTCTCTCTCTCTCTCTATCTCTCTCTCTCTCTCTCTCTCTCTCTGTGTGTGTGTGTGTGTGTCTGTGTCTCTGTCTGTGTGTCTGTGGTGTATGTACATGTACTCTCTGTGTATTACCAGTGGGTCCTTTTCTATAACTCTCAACGTTGTTGTCAAGAGTCAGGCTTTCTCACTACCTGGAAACTTTCCAGCCCAGCTAGGATACCCAGTCAGGTAATGCTCAGGACTTTTCATTCTGTCCCAGCTGGGATTATTGACACGTGGGGACAGGTTTTATGTAGGAATGAGACATTAAAACTCAGAACCTCACAATTACAGAGAAAGCACTCTTACTGATTGAGCCATCTCTGGACCTCCATGACTGGGTGATTTAAAATTTTTACATTATAAGCAGTACATTCAACTCCTTTATTTATTAATTAGAACAATCTATTATTTAAAATAGTTATTTGAATACTTACTAATGCTATTTCTTTAATGTTATAACTTTTATAAGACAATTATTTTATGCTATACAGATTTTGTGGTACACATTTTTTTTTTCATTTTGTATTTACCTATCAGTTTATGCTTTAACTATTTTCAGTCTATTTCTGTACATTCTCTAGAATTTTACTTGAGATTCTACACTAATCCCATTTTCTAAAAATTACTTGGGTAGGTGGTGATATTTGAGAATTAACTTTGAGTATCTCTGGAATCTTTTTTCTCACTCTCATTTATTTAAATTTCCTTTCATATTTTCCTCTTTATGTTATTTCTTTCATACTGAATCTATATGTGTATGGTTGTAGAACTGGTGCATAAGTTAAGAGTGTTTACTGCTGTTGCAAAGGACCCAAGCTTGGTTCCTAGCACCCACATCAGATCCTTCCCAAGTGCCTGTAGCTTCACCCCTAAAGGATTAAAAAGGTCTCTGACGTCCACAGATCACACACACACACACACACACACACACACACACACACACACACACACACACGCACACACACACACACACACACACACACACACACACACATAAATGAAGTTTTACGGGAGAAAAACGAGTTCTGAAAATGACTGCCTCCTCTTTCAGAGTACCTGGGTTAGATGTCTGGGTTAGAGTCTCAGAGCAACCTGTAACTTCTATTCTAGGGGATCTGATACACTCTTCTGACTTCCACAGGTACCAGAAACACATAGCAACCAGAAATTCATGGATCAAACCATTCACACAATAAAAGTAAATAAAGATATAAATTAAAAAATATAAAGTTTCAATGTAAGCATATGACATATTTTATATGCAACTGCATACACATAATTACATAATTTTAAAATTTTAAATGAGCTAAATACGCTAAATTCATGGCAATGTTAAATATGTAAGCTTGTTAATATATTAATTATATATATATATATATATATATATATATATATATATATATATATATATATATATTTCAGTTGATTTGACTGTGAGGACAAAGACTGCCCAGGTATGGGCTTTTCCCCCAATTGGTCCGGCCAATTGAACCTAGAAATTTTCCACATATAATGATCCCAATTAAAAGCAGAAAGCACTGTGGAGAAGGCTCCTGCAGTGTTTGCTGCTGCAGATGATCTCACAACTCTATCAGCTTCATGCTCCAAGTGTGATTGTGCATGAGTCTGTTACTAATATCTCCACTCCAATAAGCCAGCAAGGTACAGAACAACAAGGGGACAATTAGAAATATCACAGAGTCAAGCAACTTGTGAAGTCTGATTTTCTTTAACCATCTAATGTGTTTTACCTCTGCTCGTTTTCAAAGCCTGCACTTTCATTAACACAGAAAGAATATAGGATTTTAAGAATTATACAAAGTCTAGCTGCTCATCGCTTGACCTCTCTGATGTTGATGAGCTTGAACTATTTGAGCCAAAATGAATTTAAGTATCATGTCTTGAGCCCTTCTTAAAGAAACTATCCAAATATTATTTTACACCTTTCTGTTGGTGTAGATGGTCAATGAACACTTGAATAGGTAGAAGAATGAACTTGCAGGAGCACCACTAAGAATTAACCTGTTTATGGGAACCCAAGAAAGATGTCAAGGCTAAGGCCAATGCTCCTTCTGAGGGCTGAAGAAATAGGTCAGAGATGAGGAGCACTGACTGCTGATGCAGAAGACCTGGGCTATACTTCCTGGGATCCTCATGGTGCCTCAAAACCATGAGAAACTGCAGTACTAGGGGATTCCCCCCTTCTGGCCTGCACTGACAATTGCACATGGTGCATATGAAAACATTCGGGCAATACATGCATGTAAACCGCTTTTAAAAAGCAAAAACAAAACACATAAAATATCATTTGGAACAGTATAGAAATCTCTGTGGGATATGCAAGCTTATAACAGTTTTTGTTTTGTTTTGTTTTGTTTTCATTTACTGAGCATTATCCATTTAAGTTCCTTTTGACAAAATTCTTCCTAGCCAAATCTACTATAGTGGCATAAGTCTATCTCATCATAAATTATCTTTTAATGACATATAAACACTAAACCTAAATTTCTGGTTTATATTTGTATTGAAATATTCAGAGGGTTTTGGTAAATTTTTGCCCACCGGTATGGACTGTTCATATTTTTATTTTCTTTCTGGTTTTGAGCTTTGAAAATATTTATAGCTGATCTTCTGATTTTGTTAGTAATGAGAATATTTAAAAATCTCCTTAGATTATCTTATGGAAATTCAATTTAATTGATGTTTTAAATAGAATTTCAATACTTTGGGGCTTTCAGAGCTGACCACTGTGTATGGACAACCAATAAGAGGGCTCATCTCTGCGACAGCCTAATTCTCCACCTTTCAGGAGTTACTAGTTGCCTATTGTTCTCTAAGAGTAGGACCCCATACAGTTTTTTTTTTCTTCCTTGTAAATATATCCTCTAATAATTCAATTCTCTCTCTCTTTCTTGCTTATGTAGCCAGTGTGGCTGTGCTAGATAGTTGTATATCAGCTTGACCCAAACTAAAGTCATCTGAGAGGAAGGAACGTCAATTAAGAAAATGTCTCCATAATACACTAGGACCCTGACTCTTAAAGTCTTTCTGCCTATACTTCTATGATGCTCCCTTAGCCATGGATTCGAAAAAATAAAACCACAGACTATGCAAATTAATGGACCTAGAAAATATTATATTGAGAACTGAGATGTTATCTAGACCCAGAAAAGAAATGTTGCATGATGATTTTCTTCTGTAGTACCTAGTTCCAAATTCTCAGATATGGATATACAATTTGAAGTAACCATGGAAACCAGGAAATTCTAAAGGGGCTATAGGCATGCAGAAGAGGAGAATTTGACTTTGAGAAGGATTGAAGAACAGGGGTAATATAAAGAGGAAAAGAGAAAATGAAGAGGAGGCTACAATTGAATAGCAAGCAGGGTAAAGAGGTTAATACATATAAAGAAAGAAGGGATGAAGAAACATAAATAAAATTTAAATATGGAAGTTAAACCAGTTGATCTGACAACACTCTCCATATGAACTATAGATTAGCACAAACCCCAGTACCAGACATGAGAAATTATTTTTCTAAATTTTTGCGCAGAGTAATCCAAGTGATTCGCAAGCAATATAGATTATTCATGGAGTTCTTGGTTGCCCTCATGGATTGAGGGTGGGACCTTAATGCTGGAGAAATGGCATAGTTAATCCATAAGACTCAGATGATTAAAGCATCTTTCCTGTATTCTAGCCTTCAGGGTACCAAAAACTACTCTGCAAGGTGGCAGGAGAGGAAAGTGATTAAGCAGTCCTACCAAGCTGCAATGTCTGCAATACATATAAACCATGACAACAACCAGTGTTTCAAGATACACATTGAAATGTAATAACTCACATTCACAATTTGGTAATCAATAGCTCTCTAATTGGGTTTAAAGCCCACCCACAGGCAGAAAATCATGCTTAATAAAGAAAGCAATCAGCTTCCTGGACCTGGTGAGGGTCTATGAGAACTATCTAATGTCTGCATCAACCACTTTGCTAGGCCATAGTAATTACTTAATCCAATATAAATTTTATATTTATACCCACATGTAAGTGTAGCAGCAACTTATCATCAAGGAAGCCTTGCTTTACAGCAAATACAGACATAAAGAAACAATAAATCCCATATTTCATAAAAAAGAAATATGCTTTAGAACATAAGTATATATTAAATAAATTTAAATCAATATCTGACTTATTGACTAGGCATATTCAGTATCAAAGGGCAATATGAGAGACATATTTTCAATTTGTATTAAAGCACTTTGCTACATTATAGTTAAATAGTCTAGAAAATGTTATAAGAAAACAGATACTTTCTGTATATCTTCATCAGTTGACTATATTAAGAATATTCAAAATTTTATTTCAGCACTTCCATTGTTTCAGGTTTCACAGTGAGGTCTTTGGTTTATTTGATTGTAGTCAGTGTAATAGATATGAGTATAATTTCATATGTCTAATTGTGGACACTCATTTCCCCAAGCATCTTATTAAAGATATTGTCTTTCTTCAAGTTTGCATGTTTGGTATCTTTGTCAGGTATCAGGTGTGTGCTGACAAGTCTTAAGTCAACTTTAAAAACTAGAGTCAACTGATAAAAGGGAACTTTAATTGGAATAATGCATTAAGAAGATCCAGCTGTAGGACATTTTCTTAACTAATTATTGATAGATAAGGACCCAGCCCATTCTGGATGGTTCTACTCCTGGGCTGGAGCTTCTGGTTCTGTAAGAAATCAGGCTGATCAAGCTATAAAGAGCAAGCTAGTAAGCAGCACCTCTCCATGGAAACCCCTGTCTCAGGTTCCTGCTTGTTTGAGTTTCTCCCATGGCTTTCCTCAATGGACTCTAATTCAGGACATGGAAGACAAATAAACCCTCTCCTCCCCAAGTTGTTTTTTTTATTATATTGTTTAATCACACCAGTAGTGAGCTCCTCCAACCCAAGGAGGTTATAAGTTTTGTGCCATTATATTTGTGTTTTCTATTTTGCTCCATTGATCTGCATGTCTATACCTCAGTACTATGGTGTTTTTTGGTTTTTTGTTTTTGTTTTTGTTTTTTTCTTACTGTTTTGCATTTTACTGGAACTCTGGCATGGTAATCCTGCTAGCATTGCACATTATGCTCAAGACTTCCTTGAACATATGAGGGTGTTTAGTGCTTCCATATGAACTTTAGGATTTTTTTCTATTTCTCTGAAGGTTATCAGGAGATTTTAAATCTGATTGCATTGATTATGCAAATTGATTTTGTTATTGTAAACATTCCTTAATGTTCACCTGTCAATTTATGAGCATAGGTCTTTTTATCTTTTAGATCTTTGCTTCTTTTCTAGTAGAGCTTTCATTTCTGTTTAGGTAGATTTATTGCTAGATGTATTATTGTATTGTATTGCAAGCTATTGTGAAGAAAGAGTATGCCCATGATCTTTCTCACAAATTTTTTATTGTAATAGGAAAACTACTAACTTTTTAAAGTTGATTTTGTACTCTGTAACTTTGGTGAAAGTGTTGATAATTTCTACAAGTTCTCTAGTAAAATTGTTAGGATCTTTTTTGTATAAAATTATAGCATCTACAAATTAGGATTTTTTTTTCTTTTCCTATTTGTATATTCCTTTAACTTACCCTTATTTCTCACACATATGATAATATCAATTGATATGACAATATGCACAGTAGAAATCCAACATTGTTTCACAATTAGATGAAGACCATCCAACAGTGGATGCTATCTGAGTGGTACACTGTGAGATTTCTAGTTAGACTTCAGATCAAGTTCAGTAAAAGAAAGGTTTTCCTAGACCATATCAATCAAGTATTCTAGTTTTCTTAGAAGGAATGTAAGTTATCTATCATGCACAAATCTTCAAAAAACTTGTTATCAGGGCTTATTCACAGATAGTAAATTATCTCTCACCGAGATTCATTGCAAAGGTAAATAGTTCACATTTGAGTATCTGTTGTCTCCTATTTTTCACTATGTCAGCAGGGCTTTCTAGATTCTGAATATACTTTTTTATACTGATGAGATGCTAATTGTCAGAGTAATAAAATAGCATATATAAAAGAATACGATTCATAATGTCTGATAACGCACAACATTGGGAACTCAAGTGAAACCACAGAAGCCGAATTTTCTAATGCGATTTGACTTATCACTAGGGATTCTACAGACAGACAAGGCTACAGATACATTTTAACACACCTCATTGCTATCATCCAGTTAGCTGTCACAAGTCTTTCTGCCAACTCAAGGGTAGAACACAGGGTTTCAGATTTCTAGTTACTAGCCATAGGGAGAACTTAGGCTTTAAAAATAAAACTGGAAAGTGGATAGAGTATCATGTGTTGTTTAGAGATCTTTCTTTAGTAAAACCACTTAAAACTCAACAAGTAAACACAACTTAACAAGGCTCAGAAAATAAATGACTCGAAAGTCTATGGTAGTTCCCTAAAGCAACTAGATTCACAAAGCCTCTCTGCAATCTCATATAAGCAGTTACTAAAAGATATACGTGGAACTATTAATATGACTGTGAGTCTCGAGTTGTTACAGGGATGCAGTTTTCGTGAGTTATATCCTAGTCTGGGCTAGAGTTTACTGCCAACTCTCCAGAATTAAAGGGTACAAAAGTAGGTTTAAACAGGGTAACATGACAGAGGAATCTGTCTCAGAAATACAAATGATGGCGTTGCTCTCCCAGATTTTAAAATAAGAAGTACAAAAACATACTAAAGAAAGCATGCTCCTTTTTCAGCTCCAATACCATCAAACTACTTTATTGACGTCTGAAAAAATATATCTTTGCATTATATTTTTGGCATAAAGACAAATTTAAGAATGGAAGAGGTTATAAATTTTAGAGTCTGCCAAACATATTGCAGTAAATATGAGCAAATTTTTCCCATTCTGATACATCATTCTACAGAAGTCTCTCAGAAGCCATTTTTCTTTGTATACAGTATAACATGCTAATACTTATTATAAACATTGAGCATGTTGGATGAATTTGATGATAGATTAAAGGAACTTAGCACAAAAATTCATTACTAATTCTTTATATTATATTCCCACAACAAAAAATCTATGGATAATTAATAAGTACACTTTAGAATGTTCATTATATTGGTAAGAAAAACCTTTTAGCCCTTCATGAATAGTTTATATTTATTTACTGATAATTTTGGTCAAACCCACTTCAAATGCTGCAGAAGTTTGAGTCTGTTCTTTTTTTTTTTAGATGAAGACATTGCTTGCCTGTAGTTGTACATGATCTGTGAAGACTACAGTGGAACTCTTTTCCTGGCCGATGCACCAACTCCAGGAGAAAGGGTAATAGCTGACATGTTCCTGCTGGCACATCGGAGGCAAAGGATTACTCTGCTCTTGTATATGGTTGGTCTTTATTCATTTCTACACCTTCTTCTCACACATCAGTGCCCCAATAAAGACATTCTTAAAGAAAACTGTGCCAACTACAAGGTGAGAATGAAGAGGAACCCTCCACCTAGCCCTCTCAGAACCACATAGAATACAGAGCAGAGAGATCATTGCCAGCCATTTTGGCTCACTGGAAATTAAAGTCTTACAAAAATGCAGATTTACTGAGAAATGAGATTGTTTTAATAATAAAATTTCTCGTCTTTGAAAACATTTATTTATTTATTTAATAGTTTATATGTGTGCATGTGCCTTTATAAGCTTGTAGTAACACATGCATGCCAGTCTTCATAGATGCTGGAAGAAAGAACTAGACTCCCAGTCACTGAGGTTATGAGCAGCCATTTGGGCAGTGGGAAGTAAATCTGGATACTTTCTAAGAGCATAAAATGGTCATAAGAGCTGAGCCATCTCTCCAGCTACACAATAATATTTTCTAGATACTTATAATGTTACCACACAAACTCTGATCAACATAGTTTGATATCACCAAAGTCTTGGGATCTACCCTGAGAAACACTTTAACACATGATAGAAAATTATAAAATTATATTTGTCAAATTTCACTGTGGATAAGTATTTTTGTATATTTACACAAGCTTAAATGGTCAATCCTGTATTGTTGTACTTTAGAATATAAATATTACTTTTTAAATATTCAATTTTTTTGGATATTTTTATTGATGTACATTTCAAATGTTAACCCCTTTCCCAGTCCCCCCACAGACAAGTCCCCTATTCGATCCTACCACTGCTTCTATGAGGCTGCTCTCCCACCTTTCACCTCTTCCCTCCTGGCATTCCCTTACACTGGGGCATCAAGCCTTCACAGGATCAAGGGCCTCTCCCAGTATTGGTGCCAGATAAGGCCATTCTATGTTACATATGCAACTGGAGCCATGTGTACTCTTTGGTTGGTAGTTTAGTCCTTGAGAGATCTGGCAGTGCGGAGGGGGGGGGTATAGGGCTGGGGGTTGAGGGTTCTAATTGGTTGATGATTGATATTGTTTTTCTTCCTTTGGGGTTGCAAACCCTTCAGTCCTATACTCTGATCCCTAACTACTCCACTAGGGTCCTAGTGCTCAGTCTAATGGGTTGGCTGAAAGCATCTGCCTCTGTAAGACTCTGGCTTGTGTGTGGAATGATAATTCAAATATGTGTTTATTCAAATGGGTAAAATTCCAATGGACATTTTTTTCATATTACTTAAAGCAATGTTGAAGACACTTCGAATTTCCACTGTGATGATAAAATGAAAACAATTATCATTTCTTTCATTAAGAGCAAAAAATCCAGACAAACTAAAAGTCAGTGATTTTTCTGAACCCTTCAATTAAAAATCCAAGACAATTCACAACCTCAAACCTAAAGAGATACAGGTATTGCTACTAGCTTGGTCAAAAATTAATCTATTTTTATAAACATAAATTTGTAATGCCTTCTAAATATTATTTTCAGGAAAAAATTTTGAACCATGAATTAGTAACAAAATTAGAAATATGATCTTTTTGTTATTAAATTAATTAGTTAAGTAATCTTTATGGACTAAATAGCTTTTGCAATAAGAAAATCAAAAAGTGAAAATTCTACTATTTGGAAATGAATAAATAAAGCATCTTTATTCAAATATGGCATGACTATCCCAGTTTATTTCTTCGATATCATGACAAGACCGTGACCAAAAGCAAAACAGGGAGGAAGGATGGATTACATTTTACAAGTTATAGTACATCATCATGAAAGCTAGGACAGACATGCAGGTAGAAATCTGGAGGCAGAATGTAAGCAAATACCATTCTTCCCTTCTTATGTTTACCTGAATTTCTTATGTCATACAGAACCATTTATCTATGAATAGTATGACCCACAGTAGACTGGATCTTCTGAAAAATTGGTAATCAAGAAAAGGTACCACAGACAAGACAGGATTACAAAAAAAATGTAATTAAGTTTATCCCCTCCTATGGTGTGAAGTTGACAATTAAGATTATACATCACACTGTTTACACAATTAAAACACTGACAAAACTTACCTGAACCTAATAACACAAGATTATTAAAGTCATTGAAGTCAAGGTCAATTAATCACCTGGCTTTAAGATACCAACTTCACACAATTGTAATTTAAAATAAAAATATTATAATATGAAAACCTGAAGCAACTAGCCACAGATACTTAAATAATCTATACAGAAAACTGAACATTTGTCAAGCAAATAAATGTATAAATAAGCTCTAAGCTGTTCTGTATTCATGGTTCAGATGGTCTAATATTTTAAAAATATTTTTTTCATAGGCTTGAACTCATTGGCACAGAAAAAGACTTTCTGAAGAGAACACTGTTAGCAGAGGCACTAAGATCAATCATAAATGGAACTTCATAAAACTGAAAAGCCTCTGCATGGCAAAAGACACAATCATTTGTACAGTGTGACACCCCAAAGAATAGGAAAATATTTATGTCAACAACATATTTGATAAAGGGCTACTATCAAAAATATATAAATAAGTCAAGAATCTATACATCTAGTAACAAATAACTCAAATTTTTTTAAGTGATGTACAGATCTAAACAGAAAATTCTCAACAGAGGAATGTCAAATAACAGAGAACCAATTAAAGAAATTTGCAACATCCTTAGCCATTAGGGGAATGCAAATCAAAATTATTTTGAGATGTTATCCCTTTACCCTGACCTGCTCCCATCCCCCTCCCCTTCCAGTTGCTTTCACAAAGGTGCACTCTCTCCATATCACCCACTCCACCCCGTTGCCTTGGCATTCCCCTACATTGGAAACCATGCCCTCTCTGGAACAAAATCTTCTTCTCACATTGATACCAGACGCTGCTGTCTTCAGCTACCTACACAACTGGATCAATAGGTCTCTCAAAGTGCGCACAAAGGTTGGTGTTTTACTGCACTAGAGTTTTGGAGAGTTTGGGTGGTTGATAATGGTGTTATCTTCCCATGAGGTTGCAATCTCTTTCAGCTCCTTAAGTCCTCTCTTTTGAAACCTCATTTGGATCCACAAGTTCAGAGTGATGGCTAACTGCAAACATGTTCAGCTGTATCTATATGACACTAGCATAGTCCCTGAGGGGGCATCTCTGTCTGGTTCCTGCCAGTAAGTACTTTTTGGGATCAGCTATAGTGCTTGGATTTGGTGACTACATATGTGGTAGATCCCCAGGTGAGGCAGCTTCTGAGTGATCATTTCTTCAGTCCCTGTTCCTCTATTTGATCTTGCATTTCTTCCCATGAAAGTTTTGTTCTCTTTTCTAAGAAGAACTGAGGCATTTCCATTTTGGCCTTCCTTCTTTTTCAGCTTCACAATGTCTGTGAATTCTTTCCTGGGTATTGGGTATTCAGAGCTTTCTTGAGCTAGTATCCGCTTATCAGTGAGTGCATACAATAAGTGTGGTACATTTACACAATGGAGTACTACTCAGCTATTAGAAACAATGACTTCATGAAATCAGTAGGCAAGTGTATGGAACTAGAGACTATTATCCTGAGTGAGGAAACCCAGTCACTAAATATGTTTTCTAATACTGCACTTCAAAAAAAAATGTGCAAGGGCTCTTAGAGAAATATATGATTCTAGGACCAGGGTAGAAAATACAAAACATAAACCCAGGGGTTACTGTGATGTAGAAAGTAAAGGATGTGGAGGGATTAAAGGAGCGAAAGAGGAGCAGTGGTTCTGATTCATAAACGAGATCAGTGGTACCCAGGGGTCAGTGAAAGATGCTCCATAGGAAAGATAGAATAAGTTGAGCTATAAATACATTATTATGTGATCCTTGTTGAAAAGTGTAAGAAAAATACTTGAGTCCATACTGGGAAATGCAAATGATTGAATGAGATAAAATAGATAGTCATTCACACAGTTAAATTCAAATAATATATGGAGCTAGCATACCTTCATGAAGCAAGCACATCCCACCTTACTCCTTAAGCCTGAGTGGGGTATAGCTATAACTATCCAAAGTGTTTAACATAGAAAGATAGGAGGTGATGTCAGTTGTGGAGGTATCTACAGAATATAGTCTCAACCAACTGATTAAAATTAACATCAACAATCAGACATATTGTTAGTGTATGTACCCCGGTGTAGAATGAGAACACAGGTTACCTTCATGATCTCTTGACGAAAAGAAAATCGTGCACATGCATAGGAGTGCACACAAAATCTCATTTTAGGACATCATCAAATAAAACCAGGAAAGCAATACTGTATAAAGTATCATCTGATTAGGAATAATCAAAATGTTGAAATCCTCAAAAGTGAGACAAAAGAGTGTTGCAGTCACAAGGCGCAAAAGGCGTTGGTGGAGCAACAACAGCTGCAGAGAGTCTTAGAGAGCATGATGCTGAAGCACAAAAGACATCTGAGAGGAAAAGATCAGGAATCTAAGTAATGTATAAGCTTTTCTTAACAATGTATAGTGTTGGTGCAACAATATGGCAAATACAGTTCACTAAGCCATGATATTAACAATTAGGTGAAATATATAAGGTATCTCTATTTTACAAGACATTATTTTGAAAGTTTGGAACTACTCTAAATTTTAATGTATAAGAAAACATTGCACCACTAAAGCTTTTCTTGTAGCCTGTGTAGATTTCCCTATAAACATTTGTAAATAATTTATATTCGAGACTCAAATGCTCACTTAAGTATCATTTAAAAGAATTTAAGTTAGAATTTGTAGTTAAATTTTGTCTATGGATACTTGCTTTATTAACATTTTTCTTACTGTTTTTGCACTCCTCCGTTTGTTTTGGTTGTTTTATTTTCTACTAGGAAATATATTCTTGGAAAGCCAATTTCTTTACAACTCTCTCTCTCTCTCTCTCTCTCTCTCTCTCTCTCTCTCTCTCTCTCTCTCTCTCTCTCTCTCTCTCTCCTCTCTCTCTCTCTCTCTCTCTCTCTCTCTCTCTCTCTCTCTCTTTGTGTGTGTGTGTGTGTGTGTGAGAGAGAGAGAGAGAGAGAGAGAGAGAGAGAGAGAGAGAGAGATCACTTAAATCACAAACTCTTGATGCTTTTCTTAACAATCAGCCTGTTTCAGTATGAGGCACCAGAGTGTGATGTTATGATACCATTTTTAAATAAAAATGAAAATGGAATCAGTATATAACGTCTTATATTGTAATAGAATTGTCATTTTGACAGGATTTTTAAAGTGGATTCTAGAACATGAAGCAATTCTTCACCTGTAAGAGAATCCTGTGAATAGAAAAACATCTTGCTTCCATTTCAGAGATAGCAGTTTGAATCTAATTTGCCAGCTTTTACATTTCCCTGACATTGATGCTGTACCATCAACATACACATGTGCATTTTAAATACTATATAATTTCTTACAAAGTATTCATCTTCCATGTGAATGCTATCACCAAGAGTCAACTCCACTATATCTTTCTTTCTAATTACTGATCTTCAGCGTTTTCTTTAGCAATTCTAAATAGACATAAGAAGCCCACTCCACTCCAAGGCTGCTCCCATGAAGGTGGTCCTCTTGAGCAGTACCTTTTGCTAGGTCACAGCAGAATAGCCCAAGCTTCCTCGTAGAAGAGATGCAGATGAGTACTAAATATACTCTGAGTTCTGTGAGGACATCAAGGCAGTGGTAGCTTGGGGTCAGGAAGCAATGGATTTTTCTCATGTGTCTACATCCACAAGGCATGTGTCAGGTCATGAGACTAGTAGTTTTCCAGGCGAAGGTCATATCAATAGGTAAGTGTAGATAAAACATGGGGTCTCTTATGAAATAAATCTATGACTGTGGGATTTGGCATATCTTCCAGGACATCAGAAAGTGTTTCTTCAGCTATGAGCTTTGTTCGAGCATTTCATCTCTAGCTTTGTTATTTCCCGCATGATTCTCCAGTCTTCCCTCAAATGGACATCCTCCAGATGCAAGTTTCTACTATAATCTTTAGATCCCAAGTGGCTATGTTTGGTCATATGGTCTTTCTTGTTTTATAATTTGGTTCAGTGTGAGTTACACAACTTGTTCAGGTGTCCACAAAATTTTATAGGAAGTAGCCAATAGCAAGTCTAGTGGAGGCTTAGCATGCATGTGAAGTAATCAAAAGGATTTGCACTATGTGCTAGTAATTTGACACATATGTGGTGATGACCCAACTTTAGCCAGAGATCAAAGATTCCCTTATTGTACAATATTAGTGGTTTTAAGAGTAGTTTCTTGGAAAGGAGCTACTCCTTTGAATGTAGAAAATTATAGTTATGGTGTGCTCATCTTTAAGATAAAAATTATGTGCTCCTTGCTCCACACTGGACTTTTCTCTGACATTATGTGCCTTGCTCCAATCAAGAAAATATAATGGGTTATATGTCTATATATTAGTGTAATAAAAACAAAGACACAATAATACCTATACATAGCTCAATTCTACAAAATGGATAGCTCCTGACTGACCACTATATAGTATTTCTACCAAATCTACTTTTTGTACGGTGGTATAAACATGATTTATAAATCACAGATTCAAATATATATATATGTTTAGTTGCACAAAGCTATGTCCCAAAAAAGGAAATTAATGATATAAAATATTAAGAAGTATGAATGAGGATATCTTTTAGTGAAACAAAAAAAAAAAAAAAAAAAAAAAACAAAACAGGATTAACAAGAAACCTGCAAAGCTACTCCATATAAGGAGGCAGTCATACTAAGTGAGATCTCTCCTGCCTTTTCTCCAAATTTAATCCCCCATTCTCACATCCAACTCTGTAGCAGATCACTTGCTGTAGTCTGCCCGACACCTTCCACCCTCAATTTTTAGTGAATCACTATGATCTTCTCTCCTAAACTTCCTTCTAACTCAGACAGCAATTCTAATCTCAATTTTATCAGGAATCCCATGAGAACCCTCCACCTATACCTACAAGAGAGTCAAGTGGGAATATGAAGCAGGTGGGTGAGCTTCAGATTTTTACTCTCCCTCCTCTCCTCCATATCCATTGACTCAGTCCCATCTCAAACTCTGTAGCAGACTAACTGTTGTAGCCTCTCCTTGATCTCTGTCCCAGTTCCCAGGGACTAAGCAGATCCTGGAGGAATACTCTCCTTTCCTCCATCCTGAAGAAAACCTTCAGCATGCCTCACACTCCTAACCCATCCTTATTTTTAATTGTAAGCTTCCAATATCTAGAAAACACCTACAAAACAAAGGTAAGATTGGATATCAGCACCTGTAATAACAATCATTCCCCTTGCAGATGCCTAGACTCCAATGCAAAACCACAAAAGTCAGGACAATAGTCTGCATGTGAACCACCAACCCTCTCATAATAGGCTCTAATAGCTGAAGCATATATATAAAACTTAAAATGGTCCTTAAGACTATGATAGAAGTCCTTAAAGAGGAGTTGAATAAATCTCTTAAATTAAAATATAAATAGACACAGAGCATAAGGAAATGAATAGAACCATTTAAGACCTGAAAATACACAAAGAATTAATAAAGAAAATCTGAACTGACAGAAATCAGGAAATGAGAAAAGTTAGCCTCACCCATAGAATACAAGAGGTAAATAAAAGAATCTCATGCATTGAAGATATTAACAACGAGATGGATACTTCAGTAAAAGAAAATGCTAAATGTAAATAAATAAATAAAACAATAAAAACTGGCACAAAATATCCAGGAATTCTGGGAATCTGGAACATTATGAAAAGTTTAATAATAGAATAATAAGAAAAACAGAGGTGGAGTATAGATTAAACACACAGAAGATATCATCAAAAACATATAGAAGGCGTGCTAGAGTCACTGTCACCAAGCTCTGGTTACGCTGCTGCTAGCCAGTCGCGACCCCATAGTGCACTAGTGGTCCCAAAAGACTCAGTCCAAGATGGCAACCCTCAAGGACCGGCTGATTGTGAATCTAGTTAAGGAAGAACAGGTTCCCCAGAATAAGATCACAGTTGTTGGGGTTGGTGCTGTTGGCATGGCTTGTGCCATCAGTATCTTAACGAAGGACTTGGCAGATGAGCCTGCCCTTGTTGATGTCATGGAAGACAAGCTCAAGGGAGAGATGATGGATCTCCAGCATGGCAACCTTTTCCTCAGAACACCAAAGATTGTCTCAAGCAAAGACTATAGTGTGACTGCAAATTTCAAGCTGGTCATTGTCACAGCGGGGGGCCGTCAGCAAGAGGGAGAGAGCCGACTCAATTTGGTCCAGCGAAAAGTGAACATCTTCAAGTTTATCATTCTGAACATTGTGAAGTACAGTCCTCACTGCAATCTGCTTATTGTCTCAAATCCAGTGGACATCTTGACCTACGTGTCTTGGAAAATCAGTGGCTTTCCCAAAAGCCGAGTTATTGGAAGTGGTTGCAATCTGGATTCAGCTCATTTCCTTTACCTGATGGGGGAAAGGCTGGGAGTTCACCTGCTGAGCTGTCACAGGTGGGTCCTGGGAGAACACGGAGACTCCAGTGTGCCTGTGTGGAGCAGTGTGAAAGTGGCTGGCGTCTCCCTGAAGTCTCTGATCCCAGACATGGGCACTGCTGGGGATAAGGAGCTGTGGAAGGAGGTCCACAAGCAGGTGGTTGACAGTGCATATGAGGTGATCAAGCTGAAAGGTTACACATCCTGGGCCATTGGCCTCTCGGTGGCAGACTTGGCCGAGAGCATAATGAAGAACCTGAGGCGGGTGCATCCCATTTCCACCATGATCAAGGGTCTCTATGGGATCAACGATGACATCTTCCTCAGTGTCCCCTGTATCCTGGGACAAAATGGGATCTCGGACGTTGTGAAGGTGACACTGACCCCTGAGGAAGAGACCCACCTGAAGAAGTGTGCAGATACCCTCTGGGGAATCCAGAAGGAGCTGCAGTTCTAAAGTCTCCCCAGTGTCCTAGCCCTTCACTATTCAGGCTGCAGCAGGGATTCCATGGAGACCACACACTTCTCATCTGAGCTGTGGTTAGTACAGTTGTGTTGGAGGGCTCTGGGGAAGATCTCAGTTCCCATAGCTCTACCCTGCTGCTAAATGGTACTTGTGTAGTGGTAACCTGGTTAGTGTGACAGTCCCACTGTCTCCAAGACACACTGCCAACTGTGTGTAGGCCCCGGTTTATCCTGTGAGCCTGCTGCATTCCTGCGCTGCGCACCCTTGCCAAACAAGCCTAGGCCACTGAGTTCCCAGTGTGTAAGTCCACTATGCATATCTTGTGCATACATGTTCGACAGGATATTTTGTGTATTATGTGGCTGTAGTGTACATTGCACCATTATATGAAATGTAAGATCTGCATATGGATGATGGAACCAACCACTCAAGTGTCATGCCAATGAGAACACCAAATAAACCTCGAACAGTGAAAAAAAAAAAAAAAAAAGCACATAGAAGAAAATTTCTCTAACATAAAGAAGGAGTTACCTATGAAGGTATAATAAATACATAGAACATTAAATAGGTTGGAACAAGAGGATTAATTGAAGGAGGAAGTGAGATGGGGAAAGAAGGAGAAGGAGGAGGATAGACAGTGAGAGAGAAAGAGAGAGATAGAGAGAGAGAGAGAGAGAGAGAGAGAGAGAGAAGGGGAGAGATTGATTGAAAGAGAAAGGGGGAGAGAGAAAGGGAGGGAGGGAGGGAGGGAGGGAGGGAGGAGTGAGAGAAACAGATTTGGAAACTTCAAACAGTTTAAATATTCTAGTTCATAAATTACCACAACCATAATCTACATTTCATTCTCACGTGTCTTCCTTTTTAAATATGAGTTCAAGCAATTTCTTTAAGATCTCCCAAAATTACTCATGCTTTTCTGCAATGCTTTGGTTGAAACTGAAACCATTTATCCTGTGTATATATGCTGTTCAGGGTATGTCAACAGTGGCCTTCTCATAACACAGGATCCATGTTAATCAGGTCCCTACATACTAGCATACTCTCATCTCACCCTGAAACTAATAAGAATTTGAATAGGCTGCACATTATAGATTGTCTGTCCTTCAGTTCCCATGGCACAGAGACGTCCAGTCACTTTTGCTGGACAAAGGAATTGCATTTTGCACACCTCTTCTATCAGCTCACTCTTGTACCCGGGCTCATAACCAAGGGAACTTTTGAGCAGCAGTGGAGGAGCCACTGCAGGGACTACACAGGCAGGAAGGAGGCAAGGGAAAGAAATGTGAGATATTCATTCATTCATTCATTCATTCATTCTCTTTATCCTCTCCCTAAATTTTTTCTTCCTTCCCCTTCACAGCAGTTCCTCATATGTTTCTATGACCTGCTGCAATTGAGCAGAAAGGAGACATTTTGGGAATGGAGGTAAGGTTCATAAGACACTAAGTTAAACCAAAAAAATCCTACAATATAAAAATTCCACCTAGTATGATAACTATAAAAAACAACAAATGTTGCTTTGTGGATTTTTTCCTATGTGAAAGTCACTTACTTTAGCAGGCTTTAAGGCAACTTGCAAAGCAATAATGATAAAATGAATTGGCAAATGGTCCTGTTTCTAAGCTTCAATTAATAGAGCTGGAAGTATAGAAGAAAGACAAGAAAGGGGGGAAATAGAAAAGGAGAAAGAGGAAGAAGAAGGATAATGAGGAGGAAGAGGAGGAAGAGAAATTGCATTATGACACTAGTCACCAACTGATTGCATTCATGTCATTTTTTATACTTGGGGAACATTGGGTAAAGAGAATACTTGCAAATGACCTGAAGGGAAAATGAGCCAAAGCAGACTTCAGAACACACTGGAACTTTAGATGTATATTGTCATGGAGAAGATTTCACCTTTGCCCCCTATGCCTACCTAAGCTACTTTAGATAGTAATCATGAATCTAGGACATTTCTAGCCACCAAGAGATTAAAAGAGTCCAAGAATCCTAGAGTTGAAATAGCCATAACAGAAATTTTAGCCTTAAGAGGAACTGAGAAACGGAATGTAAACAGCATCGATAATCACATACCTGATATTAAATTAATATTTAACTCTAAATTCTAACTTTCGGGGTTGCAATAATAGCTAAAGCCAATAATAAAAAGGATTGTTGAAATATTAAAATCAGTGTCAAGCTCTCCCTTTCTGTTGGATGAGAAAGTGATACAGACAAGTCTTACTTAAACTTGAAGGAAAAAATTCTGTTTACATACTTGTGAATTTAAAGAATGTAATACTAGCCACTAAAGGATATAGTCTCAGATATGCAAACCAGCAGTGGAAATTACACAGGACAGGAGGGATCCCTACCTGAACTGAAGGCAAAAAGGAGCAAGAGAGCAACAAGTGCATCACAAACCGAAGAGAAGATGGGTGAGCACATCTAAGGCACCACATAGAGTGTAAAGGGACTGACCAATCACAGCCCTGAAAGGACAGAAGCTGCTACAGGAGCATCCCTCACAAGATGAATGAAACTGTCTTGTCTAACTTCCCTCCAGGGGAGGTCTTGACAGACAGGTGCAAGTTCCCTGTTACATTGTGTCAGCCAAGGGGGAAAGGCTGAGGGCTGTAGACATCAAGGGCAACAGAGTTAAGAAGTAACATGAATGCAGTGTTTTCCTTGGGACTACTTAGAAATATATCTATTTTTGGAGTGGTAAAAGGGCAACCTATTAATTAAGACCAATTATTCTCTTTCCAATTACTGGCAACCAAAATAACACATTTTAAATTTTGAAAGTGAATTGTTGTTGAGTAGTAGTTGTTACACACATGCCCGTGAGTTACTCACACACACACACACACACACACACACACACACAGAGAGAGAGAGAGAGAGAGAGAGAGAGAGAGAGAGAGAGAGAGAGACGTTTCTTTTTGAGTGTTGCTCTGGTTCATTTGTAAAAATTGTCAAATAATTATTTTTCTGAGCCCAGGTTCAATGGAAACTGTGTAATTACCTACCTCCTCTTCATCTTTTATACCTTCTCAGTACTGAGTTTGTGTAGAGAGCTGCGAGGTGCTGTGCCCCAAAGATGGCGCTGGTTTCTGCCTTCCACCTCCTTAAGGGTGAGGGCTCTCAGTAGTAAACAACTCCTTATTTGGCTGTGCCTGTTCAGCCTGCCTGCTTCCGCATTGAAGCAGCCTATCTGCAGGGCCCACGTGGCTTACAGGGGTTGGTGGGCGCAAGGGGATTTAAGCCTGTGTGGGCGTTCCCCCGGGAATGGAGACCAAGGCAGAAACAGAAGCACAAGCTTGTTCAAGGATCCTGAATAAACTGCTTGAAGAAGATCTTCCCCGGGTCCTGTCTTCCTTGCTGGTCGAGGTGGGGCGTGACAACTGGTGCAGGAACCGGGAATCTCCGCTCAAGATCAGAACTTCAAGCAGTCAGGGCAGTGCTGGAAAGTTCCCAAGGTAAGGTGGGACGATAAGGACCTCGGAGAAAAGCAGCAATAACGTTCCCAAGGTAAGTTGGGAGGATAAGGACCTCAGAGAAAAGCGGCTATAAGGTCTTGGGTAGTGAGCAAGGAAGTTTGCAACAGTAGCAAACTGAAAGTGAAAGGCCTCTCATGCCAGTAGCTAATCGAAAGTGAAAGGGCTCTCCCTGCAGTAGCAAAACAAAAGTAAAAGATTAAGATGGGAACTTCTCAGTTTCATCCAATTTTTCTGGCTCTTCAAGAGCTACTCTTGTCAAAGTAAACCTCAAAATGAAGACGAGCACCCTAGAAAGGTTTTTGGATGAGTGTAATACCATTGCACCTTGGTTCACAGTCTCCGGAAACCTAACAGTGGCATGCTGGGATAAGTTAGGGAAAGATCTGGATTTCGCTTGCAAAAGGTAGAGATAAGAAAAGATAATATTAAAACACTTAATGATTTTCATAAATTATTGGGAGATATCAATTGGATTAAGTGTTATTTAAAATTACCAAATTATGAATTAAAGCCATCGTATAATATTTTGGCTGGAGATTCTGCTCTCCCAGTCAATTGACTGCTGAAGCAAGGGAAGCTTTAAGGAAAGTTGAAAAGGAGTTACAAAATGCTACCTTAAATCGATGGAAAGAGATTGCAGATATTAAGCTCTGCATATTAGCCACTTATTTGCAACCTACAGGGCTGTTATGGCAGGATGGCCCTCTACTTTGGATATATCCAAAAACTTCCCCAGCTAAGTCAGTAGAGCACTACCCTATATCTGTTGCAGAACTAGCTGAGAGTGGAGTTCAACAGTGCATACAATTTTTTGGCACAACTTCTGCCTCCATTATAGTGCCTTATACCAGCCAGCAGGTGACAGTTTTATGTGGCACTGTGGATGACTGGGCCATTCTTTGTTGTGGATTCCCAGGAGAAATAGATAACCATTATCCAAAACATCCATTATTGATGTTTTTCAAGGAACATCCGGTAATTTTTCCAAAGGTTACCTCCACTATTCCCGTTAGTGGAGGCCCTAATATCATTACTGACGGATCTAAGACGGGCTGCGGGGCCTACATGATAGAGCAACAAGAGCCTGTGTTATACCAATATCACCCAGGTTCTCCACAAGTTGTTGAGTGTAAGAGTGTAATAGAAGTGTTCAAAAATTGTTCCTTTCCTTTTAATTTAATTTCAGATTCAGCCTATGTTGTTAATGCTGTTAAAATATTGGAAGTGGATGGATCAATTAAACCTAGCAGCACACTGAGTGCCCTCTTGTAGGAATTGCAAAATTTGATTTGGCATAGGGATCAGAAATTTTTTTTTCATTTGCAAAATTTCATTATAAAATTTTATTAATAAAAATTCACTTAGAAATAATATTACACTTAAATTTTAAGTAATTAAAATAACTAGTTTTTTTTTCATAGACCATCTTTTATTGGTAAAAGGGTGCATAGAAACAAGAAAAACCACAATGGGGTTTTTTAGAAGAAACAATAGTACACAAAACATCTAAAGGAGAAGCACAGTGTTTCTAATACACAGAATTTAATCAAACTCTTTCCACATGGTAAATAAGGCAGTAAAGAATTTGCAGGCAACAGTCTCCTGGTTGTCCAAGACTTTAGAAAAACATTTTAGAGAGTTTAACAGAAAGAAAAGAATGTTGTAGAAAATATCAATCAATACAGATTTTTTTTTCCAGTGCTTGGCTTTTTTTTCTTTTTTTTCCAGTGAGCAAAACATATATGTAATACAGGGTGTAACCCGGAATTTGTCAATGTGTTCTTGGTGTGTAAGGATTGAGCATGACTTTTTTTGTTTGTTAGTTTTGTTTTGTTTTGTTTTTTTTTTATTGGACATCATACTGTCTGTGAGTTGTGTCTGGGGCAGTGCGAGCCTCTGGGGTTAGCATCCCACTATCAGTGACTGCATATTATGTCTGCTCTTTTGTGACTGGGTTATCTCACTCAGGATGATATTCTCTAGATGCAGCCATTTTCTTAAGAATTTGGTTAAGTCATTGTTTCTGGTGGCTGAGTAGTATTCCATTGTGTAAATGTACCACAATTTTTGTATCCATTCATCTACTGAAGGATATCTGGGTTCTTTCCACCTTCTGGCTATTATAAATAGAGCTGCTATGAACATTGTGGTGCATGTATCTTTGTTGTATATTAAAGTGTCTCTGGGGTATATGCCCAGAAGTGGAATAGCTGGGTCTTCAGGTAGTACTATGTCCAATTTTCTGAGGTATCGCCAGACTGATTTCCAGAGTGGTTGTATCAGTTTACAACCACACCAACAGTGGAGAAGTGTCCCTCTTCTCCGAAACCTCGACAGCATTTGCTGTCATCTGAGTTTTGGATCTTGGTCAATCTGACTGGTGTGAGGTGGAATCTCAGGGTTGTTTTGATTTGCATTTCCCTGATGGCTAAGGATGTGGAGCACTTCCTCAGATGTTTTTCAGCCATTCGATATTCCTCAGTTGAGAATGTTTTGTTTAGCTCTGTACCCCATTTTTTAATAGGGTTGTTTGATTCTCTGGTGTCTAGCTCTTTGAGTTCTTTTTAAACCTTGGATATTAGGCCTCTATCTGATGTGGAGTTGGTAAAGATCTTTTCCAATTCTGTTGGCTGCCGTTTTGTTTTCTTGACAATGTCCTTAGCCTTACAGAAACTTTTCAATCTCATTAAGTCCCATTTGTTAATCTTTGACCTTAGAGCTTGAGCCATTGGTGTTTTGTTCAGAAAATTTTCTCCTGTGCCTATGTGTTCTAAGGTTTTCCCTCCTTTCTCCACTAATAGTTTCATTGTATCTGGTTTAATGTGGAGATCTTTGATCCACTTACACTTGAGCTTTATACAAGGAGATAAGAAAGGGTCTATTTTCATTCTTTTGCATGCTGAGTGCCAGTTGGACCGCCTGATCCAGGCACCAGGAACAGAACTTTGTAATTTCTGTTTCCACCCTTGGCGACTTCAGGGCGCAGAACAGAACAGAGCCCAGCCCATCTGCCACCCGGACTGGCAGCTCTTAAAGGTTGAAAAACTGATGAGTAGGAGATCTAGGCAGCCAGGGAGCAGAGAGATCTCTGCAGAGTGCTCACAGAAATCACACCCCCCACCCTGCCCTGTCTGATCCAGGGACCAGGAAAACCACTTTGGAACTAATGTTCCCACCCGGCGACTCTGAGGCTTAGAACAGGGCTGAGCCCATCTGCCAGCTAGACCATTGGAGATCCAGGGACACAGACCAGATACAAGGGAAAGGTAAGAACATATCACTTACAACAAAATGGCAAGAGGAAAGCAAAAGGGTATATTCCAAGGAAACCGAGACAACCTGGCAACACCAGAACCCAGCTCTCCCATAACAGCAAACATTGGAATGTCAAACACTCCAGAAAAAGAAGATGCAGATCTGAAATCATACCTCAAGATGCTGATAGAGATACTTAAAAAAGAACGGGAGGAAAAGCAAAAAGATTCAGAAGCTTTTAAAGAGGAAACAAGAAAAACACTCAAAGAACTAGAGGAAAACAGAACCAAAGAGATGAAGGAATGGAAGAGGGAATTTAAAATGAAATTGACATAATAAAGAAAACACTAAAAGAGATAACCCTAGAGATAGAACACCTAAAAAAGAAATCAGGAGTCACAGAAGCAAGCATTTCCAATAGATTACAAGAGAGAATCTCGGGGGCAGAAGACAACATTGTAAACATAGACAAAACAGCCAGAGAAGATGCAAAAAACAAAAAGCTCCTAACCCAAAAGGTCCAGGAAATCCAGGACACAATGAGAAGACCGAACCTAAGGATAATAGGAATAGAAGAGGGTAGAAGAGCCAGCTCAATTTCTATACACAAATCTGAAAATATCTACCTATACACAAAAGTTTTCATGGTCCCCTATTCTTAGAGAATCAAATTTTGATTTCTGAGCATAAATTTACCAAACACTTTCACCAAGCTGTAACTTTTATTAGAGATCTATAAATTTCAACATATGATGTATTTCTTTCAGGCTTCAATTTCAGGCAAGAAATGCTGTAATTCAAAAACATACTAGATTATAAATAGAGAATCCATTTAAACAAAACAAAACATATTTAACAAATTAATCATGAGTGTGAATCCTACTCAGGAGTCTGGTTGATATACCTAGTGTCACTACAGATAGAAATATACATTACACATACATACACAGACACATACATATATATGGAGAGATAGAGAGATAGAGAGATAGAGAGAGAGAGAGAGAGAGATAGAGATAGAAAGAGAGAGAGAGAGAGAGAGAGAGAGAGAGAGAGAGAGAGAGATTAGGTTTACCTTGTATGGACTCATAACTTAGTTATAAAGGTTGACAAGTCCTTAACTAACCTCACAAGATAGGGTATCACTTTTTTAGAAGGTTATAATAAAACTTCTAAAAGAAATAAAATACTGCCATGAGGTATGATAGATTACATATAAGTTAAGATGGAATACGAAAAATAGTATTTTTTCTTTAAAATTTCTTTTAGTTTTAAGATTATAATTACATCATTTCACCCTTCCCCTTTCTTCCTGTAAGCCATCCTATATAACTTTTGCTCTCTTTCAAATTCATGACTTCTTTTTTACCAATTGTTCTTATATATACATATGTGAAGACAGATATTTCTGAATACAGAAATTCAACATGTGTGCATCACAATTGTAAAAGCAAATGTTTAATTGGAGTTGGAATGGGTAACTTTCACCGTATCTCTTAGGTCCTTCCTTCCTTAATATTTCTGGCTGAATGGGTCTTAGCTGACAAGATTGACAAGGAAGCTTCTTTTTTGTAATGAACAAACTTTACGCATTCTGAAAAGACTGTTGCAAACTGAATTCCTTCACCGCTTCACCATGTGGAGGTTCAGCAACCATTCATAGAAGCAAATGCCTTATACACATATGATTGAAAAAATTAATCCTGACCTCCATTTTTCCCTTCAGCTGAGGCAGCCAAGCAGCAGACACCAAAATGCATATTTTTGTGAAGACTCTGACAAGCAAGACTGTCACTCATGAGACAATATTAGTAATTAGAATGTCATGGCCAAGATCCAAGATAACAAAGGCTTTCCACCAGAGCAGCAGAGTTCAATATCCACCAGAAAGCAACAGGAGGATGATCACACCCTGTAAACCTACAGCCTCCAGAAAGAGAGAGTCCACTTTGCACCTACTGTTGTCCGTTTGGAGTGGCAGCATCCAGCTGTCCCTTTGTCAGCTTGCCTAGAAGTACAACTGCAAGGAGATGACCTGCTGCACGCCTACCCTCTTTGTGCAAGAAGTGAGAGCACAGTAACATTTTGCACCCTAAGAAGAAATTTTAAAGCTGGGGCCATATTTTTATTGACTGGAGCAGAAAAAAATAATAGTCTTTTTTTATTTCTGTTATTTACACTTACATAATCTAACTTTTTATTGATATGCACAGATGGAAAACTAAAGAAATTTCTCATTCTACTTGGTAATGCCATTTTTGAGATGCTAAAAATCTATGAGACTTTGTTCCTACATTTGACTTTTCATTCTTACAAATTTTAGTTTACCAAAGGCTAAATTGAATTTAAAACTAAACTAGGTCACTTAGGTTGCCTATCAATAAAAGATTCAACTTCCTTGCCTCATGTGATCTTCAAGTGAACCATATTGACACAAGAGAACAGGACATCTAATTTGGCTTACTTACAATGTTAGCATGCCTCTGATCTGGGTCATAGATATATAATAATACCCCCCAGATGAAGCATTCACTAGCACAATTAAAGATTGCTTGTTTTTTCCTAGAAAAGACACTTATACTAATCAACTGTGTACTTTTTTAGAACAAGTAGCTGGTTTGAGAAGAGACTGACATATGTCATTTGAAGCTGTTCAAGAAGTCATTTATATAACCCTAGAGGGAATACAGAAAACATTCTAAAGAAGAAAAAGTAAGAGAAGATACTTGGATGTGACTGGAAATGTAATGTTGAACTGTGATTCACAAAGTAAAAATCTCTAATACAAATAGAAAATAATTAAACAAGATAACTAACTTTAAAAAGTAAAGATGCCAATGAAGATGGGTTATGGTGGTGAGCAGAGCCATTCAAATGTTAGCAGAAGGCACAGAATTTTGTGCATATATGTTGCAAGTAAGATTAAGATAAGTAGGACTGTTTTGAAGTAGGAGGAGGAGAGGCATTATTACTGCTTACTAAAAGACAAAATACATAGCATGGGCCTGGAACCAAATTATCTAACTTTAAAAGAAAATACCTAGTTACTTAACCAGGAAGCGAAGTAAAAATAGTGATCAATAAATTCAAGCTGCTTCTTATAATATGGCAGTGATTATTCTACACGCTTTTACAAGCATTAAGTCATTGAATCTTTGCAAAATCTGTGATGACACTGGTATGATTTTGTCCTCTTTAAGAATCTTTGAATTAAGACAAGGAGATAATGAGACAATTGTCAAAATTCACATAGCTAGGAGACAGAGGAAAGACCAATCAATAAGATGCGGGTCAGAATTTGAGAATTTTTATTAAGCCGGTAAGCTAATACTGTCTGTTGAGAAACAGTTCTCACAGAGCAGCCCTGACTGCTTTATGCAGGAAACGGTAAAGGCAAACCTCTGTTCTAGGAGGTAGTTTTGGGGTAAAGAAAGCAAGCACAGGCACTTCAACAGAATCAAAATTGTGGCAGTGAACTGGGGAACCTTGGCCTCAAGTTCATAGGACAATACTGAGTAATTTTTTAAGGACTTTCCCATGGGAGCAGACACAAGCAAAGTGTAGGTTTGGGGAGGGTTCCAGCTGTCATTCAGACCTTAGATGGCTGCAGCAGGGTCAGGATCGAGGGCCCTTACCTACATAACACTATGTACTACAGACATCGTCCATACAAACACAAAGATTACAAACTACTTTTAAAATTTGAAGTATTTTAAATACTCTAAAAAACTCCTAAAATAGCAAAGTGAAAGAGCTATGCAGATTAATTCTATTATTGTTTCATGTCTACAATTTTCTCAGTGAAATAAGCTCTATACTTAAATATACCACACACTTGTACACACACTTGTACACACACACACACACACACACACACACACACACACACCTTTTGTAATAACTGTCCAAAGGCAGAGAAAGTTAGATAGAAGTGGAAAGAATAGTTGTTAATAAAGAGTCATTGTTCTATTCAAAATCACTAGCTACAACAAACTACCATCTTTCAATTGTACTTATCAATACAACGAAATAATGAGAAATTTCGTGTCTCATTTATCTAGCACCTGAACAAATTATTGAGAATCTACATAAATGATACAAAGCATATGTTTTAAAAACTAACAAGTCTCTTAGCAAAAGCATTTGAAATTATGTATATTGTGAGTTGTATAAGGTGCTTACAAATACATAACATATGTGTGCACTGTGGTTTGTCTATAAATGCTGAAATTTTCAATTCTACGATGCAGCCACTATCTTGCTTTTCCTTATGAAATGCTATTCTTCTTTTTTCAATACAACAAAGAATATCCACCTGAAGCAGGTTAACGAGACAACTCATTTGGATAAAACTACATAGAAAATATTCACAGAGACATTTTTAATTGAATCACCTCTGATCAAGAATTTCAAAATAGCAGCAGACTACTCTCCCAAACTTCAAATATTATCTGTAACTAAAAGAAAACTTGCATGTTTGTTTAGTATATATTCTCATGTTTGATAAATTGGAATTATCTAGGAATATCAGTTATTTTAGGGTAGAAAATAGGCAGGAAACTATATTCATCAATAATTGATATATAAATGAGATTTTAGTATATCCTAAAAGCCATCAGTGTGAAATTTACAATTTTTATTTATTCTCTCTAGTACACCCTTTCTCTATCACACACAAACTAGGATCGTATCATTTCATCCTGCCCTAAGGTCCTGTATTGATCCTCTCTGGAGTAACAGCATGTCTGTTTTGATGTAGTGAGTAATACCCCATGCATATGCACATGAACTCTGACTGTCACATGTCATTATGTCATTCTGGAATCCATCTCAAAGGCACTCATCTCCTCCTGGGCCTCCTCATTCCAAGCTTTCCTCATCAACTGACAGTGTTCTGTGCTATTCTAACAGATAAACAGTTTCTGTGCTTCTACCCTGTTACATTTAGCATTTCAATTATTTTTCTTTTTCTGAAAAATATAAAAGCTATCTATGGGGACAAAGAAGATGGTTCAACTCTTAGAACCCACTTAATGGGAGAGAACTGACTCCCATAAATCACCCTCTGGCCTCTGTGTGTGTGCTAGTGCACACACATATATAGCAGGTTTTGCTCTATAAAACACTTAGATGTTTCAGAATATAAGACAGGCTAAATTTAGTAATTAAATATTTAATTAGCTGAATAGCTTAATTTTCACAGCTATTATACAGGGTTCATGTTACTAAAGCACATATTTATTAATTGTCTAGTCACTTGGCATGTGTGTAAGAGGGAAAGAAGAAAATTGTATCAGTCATTGTTCAAGCAATATAATTCATTTTATTGCTGTTCCCAGGTCAGAATAGGCTGAGTCATAATATTTTTCATGGGAAAGGCAAGACTTAGAGCAGGTGGGCTATTAGTAGCCAGTATATAACATGCTTCAGTTGTCCCTAGGGAAGCAAATCCTGAGACTATATGAGATATCACTATAATCAATAAATATAAAGTCTGAGGCAGATGACAGCTACAGCACACTTTCAGAACTATTGCAGATGTAGAGATAATTAGCAACACAATCAGCCTCTCAGTCCAATATTATTACCTCAGAGGTCGAAAAATGAAATGCATATTATTCATTAATCCATTTCTTAGACTCTATTGATTCAATAACATTATCAATAATTTGAGAAGACAGATTTTATAAATGAGAGCATTATTTCAGCCAATCAACAATGAAATTATCTTTAGTAATCTTTAAAATAGCTTAACTAAAAATGTTTTCTTTAAAGTACTTACATGATTTATTCTATATTCTGCAAGGGAAATCAGAGATTCTTTACACAGGCTAACTCTTGTCAATTTTTGCTTCTAGCCAGCTCACAAAAATATTCTTAAGCAAACAGGGAACATAAATTTCCTTACATATTTTAAATACTATGCTCTTCCTAGACAACTATTCCTGCTATGAACTAGAATTATAGTATCTAATAAAAATAATGCACATGGAAAAAAGAACAAGGTTTGTAAAAGAAGAACCAAACAAACAAAGTACATATGAAGACACCATTGCTTTGTATGTTGACTTTAAAGAACAACACAAAGCCGTATCCACTTGGCATCCTCACAGCTCCTGACTTGGTACTTAATCCCATGCTATTAGAAAACAGCATTGGCTTTCCCATCCTTGTCAGTAATGCTGACATAGTTACTATGACATAATCCTTCCTGCAAAGCAAATATATTTCTCTACGAATATGAATGATGCACTTGAAACTTCTGTTTTTTTTTTTTTTTTTTTTTTTTTTTACTGTTAATAGTTCATCCACAGGTATTTTTAAAATCTTTTTTACTTTTTAAATTGAATATTTTATTTATTTACATTTCAAATCTTATCTGTTTTACCAGTTTCCCCTCTGCAAAGCCCCCTTTCTATCCCTGCTCACCTTGCTTTTATGAGGGTGCTCAGCAATCCATCCCCTGACACCTCACAGCCATAGCATTCCTCTACACCAGGGCATCAAGCCTTCAGAGAACCAAGGGACTTGCCTCCCATTGATACCAGATAAGACCCCTTCAGCTCCTTCAGCCCTTCCCCTAACTCCTCCACTGGGAATCCTGTGATCAGTCCAATGGTTGGCTTTTAACATCTGCATCTATATTGTTAAGGATCTTGCAGAGCCTTTCAGAAGAAAGCTGTATCCTGTCAGCAAGCACTTCCTGGCATCAGCAATAGTGTCTGCATGTGGGATAGATTCCCCAGATCAGACAATCTCTGGATTGGCTTTCCTTCAGTCTCTGATCCCTTATTTGTCCTGTATTTCCTTTAGACTGAAGCAATTCTGGGTTAAAAGTTTGGAGATGGGTGGTGACCCCATCCTTAAACCAGGGAGTAGGGAGGGGTCATACCTAACCATGGTATATGGTCTCAATGGGTTCTTCCTCCTCTTTGTGTGGTATATCAGCTAATGTCATCTCTGTGGGGTCCTGGGAGGCTCTTGTTTTCCTGGCATCTGGGACCTTCTGATTGCTACACCCAGTTTCCCATACCCAATTGCTACATACCTCTGTTTAATTTCCTGACCCTCTGTTCATCTCTTCCACCTACCCCCATACCTGATTATGCCTCTTTTTCGTCTCTCCCTCCTTTCTTCCTTCCACATCCCTTCCAAATTTTACTTTCATTGAATATTTTCTTTCTCTTTCTAAGTAAGAATGAAGCATCCACTCCTTAGTCTTTCTTCCTTTTGAGCTACATATGGTCCATGAACAATTGTATCTTGAGTATTCCAAGCTCTTTGTCTAATATCTCCTTCCCATAAGTACATTCCATGTGTGTTCTTTTTTAACTTAGTACCTCACTCTGGATGATATTTTGTAGTTCCATCCATTTGCCTAGAAATTTGATGAAATCATTATTTTTAATAGCTGGGTAGTATTCCATTTTGTAAATGTACCACATTTTCAGTATCCATTCCTCTGTTGAGAGACATCTGGGTTCTTTTTAGCTTCTGGCTATATAAATAAGGCTACTATGAACATAATGGAACACATGTCCCTGTTATACATTGGAACAACTTTTTGATTTATGGCCAGGAGTGGTATTGCTGTATCCTCAGGTACTACTGTGGCCAGTTCTGAGGATTTCCAGAGTGGCTGTACCAGCTTGCAATCCCACCAACAATGGACGGGTGTTCTTCTTTCTCCACATTCTTACCAGTATCTGCTGTCACCTGACTTTGTGTGACTCCCTGACAAATAACTTAGAGAGAGGTATCCCATGGATTTTAAGTTCAACTTTTAATTGAGTTATATTTGGGTATCTTCCAGTTATTAGACATCTTAGAATTTTTCAGTCTTGTTCACATTATGTATATTCTTGAAATATGACCCAAACAATAAGAAATATCTTCAAGATTGTGTGATTATCTACTAAAAAGCTTCTAATTTTGTATGAGAATCTCAGAATTTGTATGTGTTGTGGGACTTTAATAATTTTTTTGCTTTTTTCTGTTAACTTTAAAATAACATTTATACAACTTATTCCTCTTTTGAACAATAATGATTAGTCAGAAAAACAAAAACTATCATTTACATTGTGCTACAGGGACACATCGAGCATCAACCATTTATGTTTCCAGGATATTGAAACACTGCCTTTCACATTAATTATGTTTTTCGGTAACCATGAATAAAAAGACTGGGAGACCATATAAATTGAAAAAGTTCACTTTGAAAATCTTCCTACAAAAAGGTTGACATTCTAGGTGTTTTTATGGTTTTATTCCAGAGTAATATAGTCCAAGACTCAGTTGCTTTAGAAAAAAGATTTTCTAAACCAATGGTTCATTATGTAAGTCATTTAAATTCTCTATTCTCTTTACCATTCTTTAGAAATGCTAGTGTCAGTGCAGCAGAAGACTTTAAATAAATTGATAGCCTAGATTAGTCCAGATTTTCCAGAGGGTGGTTTGTAACCTTCCTAATGCTGTGACCCTTTAGTACAGTTCCCCATGTTGTAGTGATGTCCAATCATAAAATTATTTTCATTGCTTCTTCAGAACTGTAATTTTGCTACTGCAATAAATCATAATGTAAATACCTGAATTTTCCAGTGGTCTTAGGTGACCCCTGTGAAAGGGTCATTCAACTACCCCCAGGCAGTCGCAACCCAGAGGTTGAGAACAACTGTTTAGAGGGATGTCAAATGTCTTGGTGGCCTATTACACACAAGAATGTCATTCTAACCAATCACATCTTCTAGGATTTTATTCCCAAATAAAGTTATATTTGTAGAACTGGGTCTCAGGAATTAGATACTTAACCTTTCAGTATCTCAAGCCACTAAGATGGAAATCTGACTTCCTTATGAGCCGTTAGTAATAATGAGCTTATTGTAATTTGTGCAGCTAACCTCTTAAGTATATAATTTCTAATGGCACATATCTACACCATTCTCTATTCTGTATGATCACTATGCATAAACTTAAGACATCTTTAACAATTTAGTGTTTCTGGAATTTTCACATTCTATACAAGCTCAATAAAATTGAATTTTTCATTAGCATTGGGCTGGTGGATGCATGCTGGCCTTCTTTAACTACAGCAGGCACAAACAAAGAGAAAATCAAGGATGTGCACACATACTTTGAGAAACAAAAGGACCTGTCTTCCCTTATATGCAGAATTTCTTATTTCTCAGAGTCACAATACTCCCCACCTTCTATTGCTTACTCTTCTACTCCAGGACAAAGTCTATGGGCTTGGATGTCACTGATAAGAAATGTCCAATTTATCTCATCTTATTCAACATCTTACAAGAATGGCAAGAGTCATAAAAGTTAGTGGAACCTCATTTCAGATCTTCTAAGCTTTTACTGAGAGTTGCTTCTTTAGTAAAGGGGAGGTTCATATTTAAAAACACAATATAAATAAAGTGGAAATATTCAGCCATAAAGACAGACTGAACATTTCCACTTTATTTATATTGGCTTCATTTTTTTTTTTTTTTACTTTTACCAAACTTGTACCTACTGTTTAATCTCTTCCCATTGTTCTCTATGCAAGCACTGACTCTGTAACATTTGGTCTTTGTGCACTTATTAAGATAATATTATTAATTACATTAATTAATATTTTCAGGTTGCCATGAGACAATTTGGAAGCAAACAGCAAAATAATGTTCTGTTTCTGCTTTGAGTATCTTCTAGGCAGAACCCTTTTTATTTCTTTAATTTTGTCTCACTAAAACTACTAGACCTTCCATATATATAGTTAAAATTGTGTAAAAACACATGTGCCCTCTTCTAGGATTAGAGTTAAAATAAGAAACACCTGGAGAAAATAGTCTTCTTCTAATTCATCTCCACTGAACATCTTCACAAAGATACAGGTTCCTTGTAAAGCTCCTTGTTTTGGCTTTCATCAGAACTTGAAATAGGAAATCTGCTTGTGACCATTCCTAAGATAGAAACTATGGATTAATTGCAGCATTCAAAATGAGTAAGGGATTTTGAAATACAAGTGTATGTGAAAGTACATATAGGCTTAAGGTCCATTAATGAGGCAGAAAGTACTGAAAATCTTTTTTTTTTTTTTTTTTTAATAACAAACAAACAAGATGATAGGGTAAAATAACATTTTCTATTTTCCTCAGAGCATTAAAAATCATTTTTTATCTTACAACTTTATTTAAAGATGAAAGATACATGTACAGATTTTTAAAAGCATTTTGGCAATTCTTTTAGAGGTTTGATAGCATGCATTGAAATCCCACTAGTTATCATAAGCATAAAGTACATGTAGAACAGAATGTAACATGGAAACAGTCAGAGTTTTCTTGCTGTGTAAACATAATGATCTTTGAATACCAAAAATTGCCACAACACTTAGCTCTTGAATTATTAATGAATTAAGGTCTAGCTGTACTGTACTCTGAGAGGGTTATACACTTATTTTATTTTCTAAGAAATACTGAGTATTCCACATTTTGGACAAGGGGAAAGGCATGAGGTGATGATGCTTTCAGGTCTTCATTTAACATTCATAATTATAGCAAAATATGAAGCAAATATATAAACATCAGAGATATTAGCTCTGAATTGAGAATATAATGTTGGGTGTGTTGCATAGTCTTTCTACTTCCTTTTATTCCCAAAACGTTTTAAATTTTATAAATCAGGACTATCTAACATATAAAAAGTGAGCCTGAGCCAAATTACTACATAAATATTAAGAACACATTTATGTCTCAGAGTTTGGCTTAAAAGCCATCACTTTTGAAGTTTCAAAGAAGGGAAATTAGAGCTGGGACATGGGTAACCCTCAAAGCTGAGAGAAAAAAAAAATGGAATAAGAAAGAAAAGAGATGAGGGTCAAAAAAAGTGAAAGGTTCACTGCATATTCTTCACAGATTGAAACCGTGTGGCACATGCCATGGTGTGGGCAAAGGGAACTAGAAACAAGAGAAAAGTAAGACTTTTGGCAGGAGATTGATTCTAAGGCAGATATTCTTCCTATGAGTTTGAAAACAACCCATCTAAGAAGTTGATTGAATATTGAATCCATCTTGTTTTTGAAATGGACATGAAGAGACTGAAGAGTTCCTTCAGTCAGTGAACTTCTTTTTGCTCCACACTGAGGACCTGAATTGAGATCCCCAGCACTGCAGGACATTTACCATTGTTTCTGTGACTCCACTGATGGAGGCAAAGAGAGATGGATTTAGTAAGTCCACTGGCCAGCCAAACTCACAAGTTCTCAATTCCCTTAATATTATTCAACAAATGAAGTAAAGAGGCTGGAGAACTGCTTCAGAAGTTAAGAGGATTTTTTCAGTGGTCATAAGGATAGAAATTCAGACCCCAATACTTAAAAAACAAACCAGACATCTGGTCACCCTGGTAACCCCAGACCTGAGATGATAGAGAAGGAAGAAGCTTACTAGATCTCAGTTTAGCATTGCAAATGTGATCTCCAGATTCAGGGGGCCTTTGTCTCCAATGAAAAGTGATATTTGAAAATATGTGATGTTTACTCCTGTCCTTTCCCATTCTTCCCTTCACATACAAGTGCATACATTTACAGGAAGATACAGATACATAAACACATGATGAATAAGTGAATATGTTTGAAATTATTAGGTGGTGAGCAATAAAGGTGCCTAACTTCCATAATCACATACATATATGCACACCTGATACATGTGAACATATCATAGACACATGCACACACATACACCAATGGCATGACATGAAACAATACAAGCATGCTGGACTCTAGATAGTGATGATAAAAGCACTCCATTTTTCTTCCAGATGACAATTTGACTAGAGTCCAGTTAAGCCTGCTTATGATTTAGTCACCTTCTATGTTAGAAGTTTGAGATTGGGATGGAAGAACTCACTAAATCATTATGAATTCGAACCCACCTTAACATGGCAACCAAGCTCTAATATTTGTTTCAGCTTTCCTCCTTGCCGCCTTGTGTACTCAATGGTATAAACTAGCCAAAAACTCAGAGATCACTGCCCCTGCCAGCTATACACATGAACATAACAGGGGAGAAAGTAAAAGCCACGATTAGTGAGAAACCTCAGTTAGGTGAACTTCAGCAGGTGCCCAGCAAGCCTGCCATTCACTTTAGCACACCTAATACTCTCTTCAAATAGGAGATGAGAAATGTGCTTCAGATATAGTGGTATATGTGATAAATCATATCTCATACAATAAATCCTTTTGGGTTTAAGCCTTTAATCCCTGTTTATAAGTCAAGACTTCACTCACTTCAAAGGATCCATTGACAGCTCATTAGAGATGCAGAGAGTTTCTATAAGAGGAAGACTTGTAGCAGATAATCAAAAACAAAACAAAACAAAAACCAATATTACTGTCACTATTCTGGCAGTGGGTAGGATCCACTAGGGATTTGGGGTTGTGAAGTATGAAGAGAAAAAAGAAAATGAGGTAAGGTCCAATATATGTGAGATTCATATTTTTGCTTGAGATGGAGAAGCCCAAACTCTCTACATTAGCAATTGTTTAAAACTACGAAATTTAAAAGTAACTACAAAAGCTATACTTTAAAAATGTGACAAAATATTTTAAACAATATTCCCTAGCCTTATATTATCACAAATGCATCCTAGCCTGCTGTGTCATTTATAGGTTAGGATCTATGACCCCTAGCAAGTCACACGTAAAATAAACTTTACATGAAGAGAAATATCCTGTACCCCAGTCATTCATACGGACATAAAATTTGTGGGAACTGAAGTACTAGAGGGTTGTGACAAATCTGTATTTGTTTTCTGCTCTTCTTGGTATTTGTTCTCTGCTGTTCTGGGTGATACTCCTGAGATAATAGCAAACAAAGTATCAAAGTATTTAAAAAACATAGAGCCGCTCTGGCACAATCCTGTGTCTAAGAGTTGCAGCTACAGTTAGTTAAAGTGTGCAAATCATTCCAGACAGACTCAAGAACTATGCAAATGCTCAGTCATTTTTCTCTCTCATCTGGTATGGAAGTGATAGACTGAAAAATCAGCCTTGCAGAGATTCCCTGCTTTAATGCACAGCCTTGTTAATCTAATAGCTTACTTTTATGGGCCAGCTACTTCAAACCAAGAGTCTCACTTCACAGGCCCATACATTACAATACCAACTGTGCACTAGATATAAACAAGAACAATAAGCACATGAATCAACGAGCTGCAAGAATAAACATGCCAACGTGGCAATAATACTCAAAGAAAAGGAAACAGTAGTTGAAACAAAAAACTCACTAACAGGAATTTATATTCAATCTTTTCCAACTTCTAATGGGTTTGAAAATTGAAAGCAAAAATATGACAATACAAACATAAAATGGTAAATATTCCTTGACATTATGTGTCAAGTGTGTATCTTTATTTGGTAGCTTTAAATATCTCATTGTGATGAATACTACCCAAATCGAAAGAAATACTGAAACCAGTAATGTGCTTTGTGAAGTCTATTTGAATCTTTTAGCTTTGTGTTAATATAGAGTCTTTATAAGTTGTAGATTCTGCTTCAAGCCCACTCACAAAAACAGTTGCATCTGCATATACATATAAGAGTACCTATTTTAGATGCTGAAAAGGAAATATTTTATTTGCTTATCTCTTAGAAAGACATCTGAATTTAAATGCAGGTTTAAATTCAGCAGCCTAATATTGTTATGGGTTGGTGGTATAGTTCACAGCCATGATCGAGGGACAGGTTTATAGAATTTTTGTTCTATGTTAATTTTACAGATTGGCTCCAGCAGAAACAGGTCTGTTGAAATTTCCAATACGGTCAAGGAGTTCAATAATATATCTATGAAATATGGGTAGTCTGACCACTGCCTCTACTTTAATTTCAAATTTTCACAGCTTGTGGGTGAATAGAAAATCAGATTCTATAGCTTCTTAGAATTAATTATAGACATTTTTCTTTCTTAATAGTGTAAAAATAAATATGTAAGCTATTACCGGTGACATTTTAGATTAAATTAAATATGGTATAGTTAAATCTCACTAGTACTTAGTATTATAAATAATAAATATCACTACAATTAGTCAAAGCAAATGATATAGGCTATAAGGTTTTGTTAAATACACTTTTATTAGTTTTACCTACTATAACAGTTATTTGCAATTTAAACACCATTGATGAATTTTCAGACATGACTTTGCTAAAGGGACTGTTTGAAAGTAATAATAGTAAATCCAGAAGGTACTTAATATTCCCCAAGGTCTATTTTTAACACTTCTGTATTCATATTTCTTACTTAGCCCTCTTAATGACCATATCTGGAATCTGAATTAAAAAGGAAAGTTTTCCATGACTAACTTAACCAATTGAGAAACAAATTAATGATAACACATTTGGGATATCACAAATTCATTATTAGCGATAGAGGTATATGATGGCATATTGGTTGTTTACATATAAGGGCTCATAAAAACAGAAATAAGAGGTAAAAAAAAGAATAATTCCTACTTCTTAACAGCAGCTGTAAGTATAACATTTTCAGTACAAGGATAAGAACTGGAAGGCAGAAAAGTTCAAAAGTCGGGTATGAAAAGTGGTGGAAAGTATTAACCCTAAATATACTACTACATTTTTAGAATGATCGTAGCAGGATATCATTAGCAATCACTTACTATCCTAGGTTTCTAGGCTTTCCAGTCTCTGGGTCCTGACCCTCCAGGCAATATAAGGGAAGGGCTTACTCTTCTGGCATGGGTCTCAAGCTCAACTAGTCACTGACTGGCCACTCCCACAGGTTCTGTGGTACCTTTATCCCTGCTCCTTTTGTAGGCAGGACAAATTGTAAGTCAAAGGTTTTGTGGCCCATTAGATGTCCTAAGCCCTCCAGGTATCTTGCCTTACAAGAGATGGCAAGTTCAAGCTCCTCATCCCCCGTTGTTAGGAGTCTTAGCTAGGGACATTCATAGAGATTGCTGGGAGTTTCCATTGCATGAGGTTTCTAGCTCATCCCAAAGATGTCCTTGATTCCCATTGTTTCTCCTAGTGTTGTAATGAGAATTTTGTTTTTTTTTTTTTTAAGCAGTTATTTAATGTGAATGTTTTGTTTAAATCATAGGATGGAATATGGGACTGTTTCAGACTGTCCCCAGCCATATACTATGATTGTCTCATGTTCTAGGAGGGGTGTGACTTCTGCAAGCTGCAGATTTTGTTTGTGTTTGGAATTGGGGACTCTCAAGAAGATATAAATGCAAGTGCCCCTAGAGAGCCCATGACAGCTTCTGTTCACCCCTGCTACTGCCCCATCTGCTTCTGGCCCCTGCTGTTGCTGGTTCTCTGGTCTTGTTGCTGCTGGTTTCTGGTGCTGCTTTAGCGGTTTTGCTGGACTGCTGGTTTGAGATACCCTGATAATGGAGATTGGACTTTCCCCAAGAAACTTGGTTCCTTTAATCATCAGGAAGTAGTCTAAAGAGGTCTAATTCCCCTTTCACCTCTAACTTTCTCCTCTAATCTGTCTCTCTTACCTAGTGTTGGGGTGGTGGTCAAAGAGATTGAGATGAAATATGTTTTGGAAGGGTGGTAGATAATACAACCCAATAAAGCAGCCCCCCAAAAGCATGCATACACAGAATTCCCTGCCTCGATCATCACTCAAACTGATTTCTCCTGTTCCAGAGCCCACTGCCCAACTCAAACACATCCTTCACCCTCCTTCCCAACATCACTACCATCTACCTGTAATGTTTATTCTATTTCTCCCTCACAGGGAGACAAGTATTCCCTTGAGCCTTCCTTGTTACCTAGCTTCTCTGGTTCTATGGATTTTAGCATTGTTATCTTGTACTTTGGTGCCTAGCCCAATTGTCATCAGGGAGGCTTCACCTAGAAACTGCTGAAAAGGGATGCAGTAACCCACAGCCAAACATTAGGCGGAGCTAGTGGAATCCTGCAGAGGAGGGACGAAATGATTGCAGAAGACAGAGGGTTCAAGTATGTCACAAGAAAACCCACAAAATCTACCAGAATGGACAACCTTGTATGGGACTGACCTAGGCCCTCAACACCTATGTTACAGTTGTGTAGCTTGATCTTCTTTTGGAATTCCTAACAGTGAAAACAGGTTCTCTCTCTGACTCTGTTGCCAACTTTAAGGATGCCACTCTCAGCCTCACTATGAGCAAGTCTTACTGCAGCTTGATATGCCATGGTTATTTGATACCCATGGGATGCCTGCCCTTTTCTGAAAAGAAAAAAAAAGAGTGAATAAGTGAAGAGGGGGATCAAGAGAGAGAAAGTAGGGGAAAAGCAGGAAAAGAGGGAAGGGAATCTGCCATTGGAATATAAAACAGGGAAAAAGAAAACATAAGTCTGATGTACATGTATGTGTATGTTTGTGCATATGTATGTAAATAATGAGTTTAGTCATAAGGTAGAAAAAAGTTAAAGCAGACAAGGCTCTCTACTCTTTCTCTCCTAACTTAAAGATATAAGACTGTTGAAAATGCCTCTGCTCCCTTGTACAAATTGTGAGACACTTTTAGATCATTCTCAGCCATGTAACATTCCTAACAAGATGATCTCCCACAGTTTACTTCTCCCAGAGGATCTGTGTCCTTTGCCTTTGTCAAGGTGTCTGGAGAACTGAATTAGGACTCTAGGAAAATGCGTGAAAACTGGATTTGTAAGCCACTTCTTTGAAAACTACTTATGTCCTAGGAATCTCATATACATGTAAGTATCATAATATACATATATATTATAATACTGTTATGTATTATGTAACATATATATATAGTTTGTATATATTTGTGTTTGACTTCCTCTTATTGATCTTTGTTTTGTTATAGGAATTCCATCTGAGAATTCAAATGGGTGAAGGAAATTATGTTTTCCTTTCCTTCAGATAATTAATGCTCATAGCATCTTCAATAATTAATCTGCCCTAATTTTTCCTTCATGAATACAACACAGGTAAATTTCATGCCTTCTCCTTAATCACTATTATTTACTAATATTGGTGAAGCTGCTCAGATTCTCTGTGCCTCCGTTTCTCATCTGTCACACAGATATTACATACATCTTAAAGTATGATGCCAAGGTGATTAGCATACATAACGTGTCTGTAAAATAATCTAGCATTAGTGAGCATGCAATAAGAGAACTTTATTAAAACAAATGGGCTCTCTGTATTTAGCACTTATGGCAAAAATGAAAAACATGAGCAGGGTCTTTTGAGTCAGTCCTTTACTTCATTTCTTTTTGAAAGAATGGTGTATTGCTCTCATTTCAAGATAAGTGTTGATTTACCATAGCTGCCTTAACATAAAAATGGTGTAGTCGTGAAAATGCATCAGTTTTCTGAATAGAAAGTTGCTGGGATATCAGCCTAACATAAATGAAGGTTCTCTGATATAATGCAGTCCTATTCAGAAGCCTCGCTAGGTGAAGATGCTAACTCTGATCAGTTGTCTTCTACTCAATTCTTCCCACAGATGAAGTGGGCAAGCATGCAAACTAAGTAAAGATAATGAACTGTCCTTTGGAATGTATAACAGCTCTGAATGAGCTCTCTGCCCTTTTTCCTTTCATGCCCCTGTGCTTTTCAGCAAGATTACTTGCTGAACATTGGTGTCTCTGGTAGAGTGGGAAATGAGTGGTATCATTTAAGCTTATATATGTGCATTTAACATTGGAAAGTTCCTAATCCTTTGAGATTAGGACAAAAAGTATGGTATAAGAAAGTCACTTGTTTCTTTTGCTTTTTCAAGGTTGTTGAAATACAATAGAAGAGATAAAAATCCATTTGAAAAGGAGTATTCTAAATCTACTCTCCTCGGTTTACCCCATTCAGATGCATTGCTTTTCTGTTTACTAATACACAATTCTATCAGCATATGTTGGATTTTCATGTATTATGTCTTGTGATGTGACCATTGGATATGCAAGAGCTGAGGAAAATGTTATGTTTCAATTCCTGTGTGACTCAAGGAGCCTAGTGTTCAGGAAGTGGTGGTAGGAGACCTGTGCTTCATATTCATAATCAAGGTACCTGAAAACTTCCTTAAGCCACAGGTTTCCCACCCCACCTCTATCACCAAGGTATCCTGGTAGAGTCAACCGTCAATAGAACAGCAGCAGAAACAAGAGCCTAGAGACCTTGGAACCTCCCAGGTTTCCCACTGCTCAGCCAAATCTGCCTCACCTGTGAGTCAAAACTAAGATCTATGGATTATAAAGACCCAGGAGACTAAACATAATTATTTTTCTTTTTTTTCTGGCCTTTGTTTTTCTTTAACTTCATATAATCTGTGAGTTGTTTCTGGGGGTGTTCAGAGCTTTCTGGGGTTAGTATCCAATTATCAGTGACTGCATATTATGTCTGCTCTTTTGTGACTGGGTTATCTCACTCAGGATGATATTCTCTAAATGCATCAATTTTCTTAAGAATTTCCTTAAGTCATTGTTTCTGATAGTTGAGTAGTACTCCATTGTGTAAATGTACCACACTTTTTGTATCCATTCATCTACTGAAGGACATCTGGCTTCTTTCCAGCTTCTGGGTATTATAAATAGAGCTGCTGTGAACATTATGGTGTTTGTGTCTTTGTTGTGTGTTGGAGCTTCTCTTGAGTATATGCCCAGAAGTGGAATAACTGGATCTTCAGGTAGTACTATGTCTAATTTTCTGAAGAATCACCAGACTGATTTCCAGAGTGGTTTGTATCAGTTTAAAACTCCACCAACAGTGGAGATGTGTTCCTCTTTATCCACATCCTCGCCAGCATCTGCTGTCATCTGAATTTTTGATCTTAGCCATTCTGGTTGGTATGAGGTGGAATCTCAGGGTTCTTTTGATTTGCATTTTCCTGATGGCTAATGATGTCGAGAACTTCCTTAGATGCTTCTCAGCCATTTTATATTCCTCAATTGAGAACTTTTTGTTTAGCTCTGTACCACAATTTTAATAGGGTTGTTTGATTCTCTAGTGTCTATCTTCTTGAGTAATTTGTATACCCTGGATATTAAGCTTCTATCAGATGTGGGGTTAGTAAAGATCTTTTCCCAATCTGTTGGCTGCCGTTTTGTTTTCTTGACAGTGTCCTTAGCCTTACAGAAACTTTGCAATCTCATTAAGTCCCATTTGTCGATATATGACCTTAGAGCATGAGCCATTGGTGTTCTGTTCAGGAAATTTTTTCCTGTGCCTATGTTGAACTTCGACTTCTCCCCTCTTGCATCGTGCCATTTCTTTGGGAAACTGTGACTTTAAATTCATATATCAGCTCTGACAGAAAGTTAATTTTATTATGTTTGAAAAATAATCTTACCATGTATGGTAATGCATCCATGATGTAATTTCAATTTTTCAGAGGAAGAGGATTTCAGCAGGTATGAGGATGGTGTGATGCCATTCCCCAAAATACACATGAAAATTGTCTCTAAATAACACTGGAATTAAATTAGAAATAATAAAATCGTGTATGTGATTAAAATAATGATTTTATATACAAAAGCCTTAGCACTGTTTTTTGTTGTTGTTTTTTCTTTTTCTTTTTTCTTTTTTGTAAAATATAGTATAAGTGTTGAAGGGATGTTTGAATAGAGTTTAGTACATACTTGTTCATTATTCAACATTATCTAGACTGTCTTAGTTTTCTGTTGGTTAAGATACTAAGTCCCTTTTCTTACAGTTCTTTCTCTGGTAAATACAGACCTAGCATTTACTATGTGAGGGCTACGTAATCAGAAAATCAGAGAATTTGGGTTTATAAATGTGGTTTTAATCCTCAATAATCCAGAAACCAATCTCCTCCCGGAGATTTTACTTGTCAACACTGGGGAGCAATTAATTTTCCCTTTAAGGATACATTGAGTTATAAATAACACAGAGTCCTCTAAACACTCCATAGAGGGCAAATCAAAGGGCAGTACATTTTAGCCCTTGTACCTTAAAAAGTCCCTTGAAGTGAATGATTAAAAACATCTTTCATGACAGAGCTCGGTCCATCTGCCACCCGGAACAGCAGTTCCTAAAGTTTTTTTTTTTTTTTTTTTTTTTTTTAATAAAATTCCATTTTATGTAATATTCCAATACTATTTTCATGAAACATCATGTCTCAGGCCTAGAATACAAAGATAATCAATTGTACGAATGTTACATAAGAAAAGACTAAATGCAATCTGTCAAATATTATGCAATATTAGAGGTAATATGTCCATAACCTGTTTCTTTCACAAAACTTAGTCATACAAACTTTTATTCAACATCATCAAAAATATATTGTTAATATTTTCTTTTTCATATTCAAAATGTTATAACATTTTTATCATTTCTATTTCAGTCAAAAATCTCCAAACACAGAGTTAATAGTATAATTTTAATTTACACTGCTATTAAATAACAATAAATTGCATCATTATTAGATATTTAGTATAACTGTCATAGGTCATATTTCTGGATATAATATTTTTTTATTTTAACATCTTTATTTTACAAAACAAAGATAAATGTACAGATTTCAAGCATTTTTGCGTAAAATTATACAATATATTTTTGTCAGTACTTTTTTTCAGATTTTAAAATAATTTTTACATATATCTATATGAATAGTCAATACTTGATCTTTTTAAAGGTTTGACAGCATGCATCGAAAACCCAATAGTTACAATGAGCACAAAGTACATGCAAAACAAAATGTAACATAAAGATAGTCAAAGTTTTCTTGTTGTGTAAAGATTTTTTTGTTTTGTTTAGTTTTCTTTATTTCTTAGACTTCCTACAGTCTGTGAGTTTTTTCTGGGGGTGTGCTAGCCCCTGAGAGTTAGCATCCCACTATCAGTGACTGCATATTATGTCAGTTCTTTTGTGACTGGGTTATCTCACTCAGAATGATATTCTCTAGATGCAGCCATTTTCTTTTTTTTTTTTTAACATCTTTATTTTACAAAACAAAGATAAATGTACAGATTTCAAGCATTTTCTGCGTAAAATTATACAATACATTTTTGTCAGTACTTTTTTATAGATTTTAAAATAGTTTTTACATAAATCTATATGAATAGTCAGTACTTGATTTTTCAAAAGGTTTGAGTGTATGCATTGAAAACCCAATAGTTACAATGAGCACAAAGTACATGCAAAACAAAATGTAACATGAAAATAGACAAAGTTTTCTTGTTGTGTAAAGATTTTTTGGTTTTGTTTTGTTTTGTTTATTTCTTGGATTTCCCACAGTCTGTGAGTTGTTTCTGGGGCAGTGCGAGCCTCTGGGGGTTAGCATCCCACTATCAGTGACTGCATATTATGTCTGTTCTTTTGTGACTGGGTTATCTCACTCAGAATGATATTCTCTAGATGCAGCCATTTTCTTAAGAATTTGGTCAAGTCATTGTTTCTGGTGGCTGAGTAGTATTCCATTGTGTAAATGTACCACAATTTTTGTATCCATTCATCTTCTGAAGGACATCTGGGTTCTTTCCAGCTTCTGGCTATTATAAATAAAGCTGCTATGAACATTGTGGTGCATATATCTTTGTTGTGTACTAAGGTGTCTCTGGGGTATATGCCCAGAAGTGGAATAGCTGGGTCTTCAGGTAGTATTATGTCCAATTTTCTGAGGTATCGCCAGACTGATTTCCAGAGTGGTTGTATTAGTTTGCAAGCCCACCAACAGTGGAGAAGTGTTCCTCTTTCTCCTCAACCTCACCAGCATCTGTTGTCATCTGAGTTTTGGATCTTGGCCAATCTGACTGGTGTGAGGTGGAATCTCAGGGTTGTTTTGATTTGCATTTCCATGATGGCTAAGGATGTCGAGCACTTCCTCAGATATTTCTCAGCCATTCGATATTCCTCAACTGAGAAAGTTGTGTTTAGTTCTGTACCCCATTTTTTAATAGGGTTATTTGATTCTCTGGTGTCTAGCTTTTTGAGTTCTTTGTATACCTTAGATATTAGGCCTCTATCTGATGTGGAGTTGGTAAAGATCTTTTCCCATTCTGTTGGCTGCCTTTTTGTTTTCTTGACAATGTCCGTACCCTTACAGAAACTTTGCAATCTCATTAAGTCCCATTTGTTAATCTTTAACCTTAGAGCTTGAGCCATTGGTGTTTTGTTCAGAAAATTTTCTCCTGTGCCTATATGTTCTAAAGTTTTCCCTACTTTCTCATCTAATATTTTCAGTGTATCTGGTTTAATGTGGAGATCTTTGATCCACTTACACTTGAGCTTTGTACAAGGAGATAAGAAAGGGTCTATTTTCATTCTTTTGCATGCTGAGTGCCAGTTGGACCAGCACCATTTGTTGAATAGGCTGTCTTTTTTCCACTGAATGTTTACGGCTCCTTTGTCGAAAATCAGGTGATCATATACATGAGGGCTCATTTCTGGATCTTCTATTTTATTCCATTGATCCACATGCCTATTTCTGTACCAGTACCATGCAGTTTTCAGCACAATTGCCTTGTAATATAGCTTGAGGTCAGGGATAGTGATTCCGCAAGATGTTTTCTTGTTGTTGAGGATGGATTTCGCTATTCTGGGTCTTTTGTTGTTCCATATGAAATTGCACATTGATCTTTCCAATTCCATGAAGGAATGTGATGGAATTTTGATGGGGATTGCGTTGAATCTGTAGATTGCTATTGGTATGATGGCCATTTTTAAAATGTTGATCTTTCCAATCCATGAGCAAGGGAGATCTTTCCATTTTCTGAGATCCTCCTCAATTTCCTTCTTTAGAGGTTTGAAGTTCTTGTCATACAGGTCCTTCACTTGCTTAGTTAGAGTCACACCAAGGTATTTCATAGTTTTTGTGACGATTGTGAAGGGTACCTTTTCCCTAATTTCTTTCTCCACATGTTTGTCCTTTGAGTATAGGAAGGCTACTGATTTCTTTGAGTTTATTTTGTATCCAGCCACTTTGCTGAACTTGTTTATCAGCTGTAGGAGTTCTCTGGTGGAATTTTTGGGGTCACTTAAGTACACTGTCATGTCATCGGCAAAGAGTAATGTTTTTATCTCTTTCTTTCCGATTTGTATCCCCTTGATCTCCTTTTGCTGTCTAATTGCTCCAGCCAGGACTTCCAGTACTATGTTGAATAGGTAGGGGGAGAGTGGGCAGCCTTGTCAAGTCCCTGATTTTAGTGGGATTGCTTCAAGTTTCCCACCATTAAGTTTGATGTTGGCTGTTGGTTTGCTGTATTTTGCTTTTATTATGTTTAAATATGGACCTTGGATTCCTGTTCTTTCCAGGACTTTTAACATGAACGGGTGTTGAATTTTGTCAAATGCTTTCTCAGCATCTAGTGAGATGACCATGTGATTTTGTTCTTTGAGTTTGTTTATATGGTGGATTACATTGATGGATTTCCTTTTATTAAACCATCCCTGCATCCCATGAAGGGGTTTTGAATTTTTTTTCCCCAGTAATGAATAAAAAGTGTCCTTCCTTATCTTTGTTGATAACTTTTGGTTGGAAATATACTTTATTCGATATTAGAATAGCCACTCCAGCTTGCTTCTTGGGGTTGTTTGCTTGGAAGTTTTTTTTCCACCCTTTTACTCTGAGATAGTGTCTGTCTTTGTCTCTGAGATGAGTTTCCTGTATGCAGCAAAAGGCTGGATTTTGTTTATGTATCCAGTCTGATAGCATAAGTCGGCCAATCTGCCACCTGGACCAGTGGAGATCCAGGGACACAGACCAGAAACAAGGGAAAGGTAAGAACATATCACTGACAACAAGATGGCAAGAGGAAAGCGAAAGAGTATATATCCCAAAAAAACCAAGACAACCTGGCAACACCAGAACCCAGCTCTTCCATAACAGCAAACATTGGAATGCCAAACACTCCAGAAAAAGAAGACGCAGACCTGAAATCATACCTCAAGACGCTGATAGAGATACTTAAAACAAGAACGGGAGGAAAAGCAAAAAGAATCAGAAGCTTTTAAAAAGGAAACAAGAAAAACACTCAAAGAACTCAAAGAACTAGAGAAAAACAGAACCGAAGAGACGAAGGAATGGAAAAGTGAATTTAAAATGGAAATTGACACAATAATGAAAACACTAAAAGAGATAACCTTAGAGGTAGAACACCTAAAAAAGAAACCAGGAGTCACAGAAACAAGCATTTCCAATAGACTGCAAGAGATGGAAGAGAGAATCTCGGGGGCAGAAGACAACATTGTAAACATAGACAAAACAGCCAGAAAAGATGTAAAAAACAAAAAGCTCCTAACAAAAAATGTCCCGAAAATCCAGGACACAATGAGAAGACCGAACCTAAGGATAATAGGAATAGAAGAGGGAGAAGAATATCAACTAAGAGGCACAGTAAATATCTTCAACAAAATCGTAAAAGAAAACTTCCCTACCCTTAAGAATGAGATGACCATGAGCATAAAAGAAGCCTTCAGAACTCCAAATAGGTTGGACCAGAAAAGAAATTCCTCCTGACACATAATAGTAAAAACACCAAGTGCCCAAGGCAAAGAAAGAATACTAAAAGCAGTAAGGGAAAAAGGTCAGTTAACATATTATGGCAGACCAATCAGAATCACACCTTCTTTCTCAACAGAGACTATGAAAGCTAGAAGATCCTGGGCAGACGTCATGCACACCCTAAGAGAGCACAAGTGCCAGCCCAAGTTGCTATACCCAGCAAAACTATCAATCACCATAGATGGAGAGATTAAGATATTTCAAGACAAATCAAAATTTACACAATATCTGACCACAAACCCAGCACTACAACAAATTATAGGCGGAAAACCCAATACAATGAGGGAAAATACATCCTAGTAAAAACAAGAAAACCAAAAGAAGAAAAAGACACAGACACAACTCAACCCACAAAAGCAATAATAGCAGGAAACAGAAACAACTATTCCTTGATATCTATTTACATAAATGGACTCAACTCCCCAATAAAGATACATAGGCTATCAGACTGGATACATAAACAAAATCTAGCATTTTGCTGCATACAGAAAACTCATCTCAGAGACAAAGATAGACACTATCTCAGAGTAAAAGGGTGGGAAAAAAACTTCCAAGCAAACAGCCCCAAGAAGCAAGCTGAAGTGGCTATTCTAATATCGAATGAAGTAAATTTCCAACCAAAAGTTATCAAAAAAGATAAGGAAGGACACTTTTTACTCATTACTAGGGAAATCTGTCAGGAGGAACTCTCAATCCTTACCATATATACTCCAAATAAGAAAGCACCCACATTCATAAAAGAAACCCTACTAAAGCTCAAAAAATAATTTTACCCCACACAATAATAATGGGAGACTTTAATACCCCACTCTCTCCAATGGACAGATCATGGAAACAGAAACTGAACAAGGACACTGTAAAACAAGCAGAGACTTTTAAACAACTGGAATTAATAGATATCTACACAACATATCATCCTAACGTAAAAGAATACACCTTCTTTTCATCACCCCATGGCACCTTCTCAAAAATTGACCACATAATTGGACACAGAATGAGCCTCAATCGATATAAGAAGATTGAAATTCTCCCATGCATCCTCTCAGATCACCATGGTCTATGGCTGGTCTTTATCAACAACAAAGAGAAAAAAAAGCTCACATACACATGGAAACTAAACAATGCTCTGTTAAACCACAGCAGGGTCAAAGAAGAAATAAAGAAAGAAATTAAGGATTTTCTAGAATTCAACGAAAAGGAAAACACAACATACCCAAACCTATGGGATGCAATGAAAGCAGTACTGAGAGGAAAACTCATAGCCCTAAGTGCTTCCAAAAAGAAACTGGAGAGAGCTTACATGAGCAACTTGACAGCACAGTTGAAGGCTCTAGCATAAATAAAAGTGAAAACAGAATACAGCAATCCACTTAGGAGATAATAAAAGCAATCCTAAAGGAAATGTTTATAGCCTAAGCAACTACATTAAAAAATTAAAAGACAACAAGTAAATGACTTAATGATGCACCTCAAGAATTGGAAGAGGTGAAAACAGGACAAACCTCAACCCAGCAGATTCTAAGAAACTTCAAAAATCGAAGCATATAAAGAAATGGAAACAAAGAGAAGAAGACAAATGTTTGGTGAATGTAAGAGCTGGTTCTTCAGGAAGATAGGCAACATTGACAGATCACTGGTGCAACTAACCAAACAAGACAGACAGACAGAGAGAGAGAGAGAGAGAGAGAGAGAGAGAGAGAGAGAGAGAGAGAGAGAGAGACTGTGCAGCAGACCCCAAAGAAACACAGAATGCTCTAAGTGAATACTTCAGAAACCTTTATTCTATTAAGGTAGAAATTGGAAATAAATGAATGAATTTTTTGATTCTTCCAAATCACCAAAGTTATTGGAATAGGTGTGTGTGCATGTGCATGCTCGCTTGTACACACATGTGTGCCCATGTGTATGAAGCTCATAAAGTAGTCTTTTCCATACATCTTTACATCCATTCTTGGTATTAGTTATTTCTCTCCAAATGCTCTGCCTTATGTCTTCATATTTCTCCTCTATGAATCTCTCCATTACTCTTCAGAAAGAAGTCATATTTAAAGTTTATAGCATAACATACTTGTAGAGCCCTCAACATTACCTAACATGAATACACCAGCATGAGGATGTCAGAGAACAAAAGACTGATACAGAAAGTCATGTGAGTGTGGCTTGATCAAATGAATAGGTAGGTTGTTTCTAATCATTTTTCCAAATGAATCTGTGCCTTCGAGTTCATAAGCATGTTAGTTTGTTCCTGAAGAGTTAGTCTGTAAGAAATTCTATTCCCCCAGGCTGTCCTGAAGGACATCACAGTATCATTTACACACAGTCACTCAGTACTTTTAACTTCTTCGGAATCTATCTGCTGTTAAAATTTTTTCCTGATATTTATATTTTATGAAATTTAGTTTGCTTAAAAATATTTCAACAAGGGCTGGAGAGGTGTCTCAGCGGTAAAGAGCACTGACTGCTCTCTTCCAGAGGTCCTGAGTTCAATTCCCATCAACCTCATGATGGCTCACAACCATCTGTAATGGGATTTGATGTCCTCTTCTGATGTGTCTGAAGAGACCAAAAGTGTACTCGTAAATATAAAATAATTAAAAATATTTCAACAAATATATGTTATGTTTGTTGATCATTTAATGTCCTGGAAAATATTTTGATTATAAGTAAGATCCAATTGTATTTCTAAAAAAAAATATATTATAAATAAGAAGGACAATTCTATAGGTTTTTGAAGATATTGTGTGTCATGATACTGCTAAATTTAAAAAAAAAAGAATAATTATAAACAGTTGGAGAGGACGAATGGGAACAATTATCTTTGTTAGTGTACCCGTGTGAATTCTTTGGTGTCTTTTAAACAGTAAAAGCAGCATATGGACACTGTGAGATTAGAATGTTAAAACTGGAAGGGATGTAAATATCATCTATTCTAGTCAACATTACATTTTTCATGGATGAGAAAGCTGGGGCCTGAGGAGATGAAAGGTCTACCCAATAATCACAACAAGATATGGGCAGATCCAAGAATAAACCCAGGGTGTCCCAGTTGCTAGCCTTGGTCTTTCAAGAGATAGCACAGTATGTGCTGTCCATGCACCATGTCCCATCCTACTCACTGAATAGGTAAACGTGGTGAAAGCCGAGTCTTTGCTGAGCTGAAACAAAACCATTCTTTGCCTGGAGCAGCAGTGAGCACTGGATGGGCATTCACATTCAGCCACTGGCATAGACCAGCTGCATAAGACAGAAGAAAATGTGGTCAAACATTATCCAGACCACGAAGTTCTAAAAAGAATCCTTCCCATGTTTTCTTCTCCACGTGATAGAAGTAGAGGTTTTCAGATATGCCATATTAGAAACTGCTGCAGGGGCTTGAGATAAAGCTCAGCGAAGAATGTTTGTCGAGGATGCACAGTGCCTGCACATTGTTTTGGGCTCTCTCCTCCTAGGCCACAGAAAAAGGAAGAAAGAAAATGAGAAACAGTGAAAAAAAAGGGACAGAAGTGGTAGGAAGGGTGAAGAAAGGGGAGAAGGGTGAGTTAGCCTTCAATCATGATCCAAAGAACTTACACAGAAACAGAAAATGTTTGGCATCATAAAGACAATTTATTAAGTAAAGTGGCAATATTAGACCTCATAAATTCTCAGAATGCAAATTATAAGTTTTAAAATATAGGCATCTGGTAGATAAATGTGAGGCTCACTCTAAGAAAAATTGACTGGTAAAGTTAAGCAGAGCCTGTAAGCTGGATCTCCATGCACAGTCAATGGCAGTTGAGAAGTCTAATGTGCGTCTTACCTTCTGACTATACTCCCATATAATCTCGCATTGCTACTAAATATGAGAATTCACGGTGAACATTGATGAACATTCAAAAAGCTCAACCAAAATTCAACTGTAGATATCAATCTCATTGAAAAATCATGTGATTTAAAACTATAACTTTACCCATTGCACGCTCATACTTTAAAAATGTGGTGACTTTCTGTGCCCCAGGTGTTGAAAAATAGATGCTCTTTTATGGTTCGGTTAAGCCATTTACAAATTTTTTTTTATTCATTATTTGTGAATTTCACATCATGAACCAGGGTTCCCTCATCTTCTTGTCCTATTGTATTTGCCCTCTGCTCATGCAGCCTCACCCCAAAATAAAACACACACAGATACACACACACACATACACATACAGAGAGAGAGAGAGACAGAGACAGAGAAAGAGAGAGACAAGAAAGAGGAAAAAGAGACAGAGAGGAGAGAGAGGAGAGAAGAGAGAGACAGAGAGAGAGAGAGACAGAGAGAAGAAAGAGAATAAACAAAACAAAGCACAGTGTGTCCCACAGTGTACCCCTCTGTCCACATTTTCACTTGCAAATGTTCACTGCAAAGTATCATTGGTTTGGTTTGAGGTCTTTGGCTTCTGTGATACCATTAATATTATAATCCTCACTGGGACTCCTCTCTGATATTGTTATTGCCCTACGTCATGGATGTCATGCAGCTCTGGATCAGCACGAGTAGCCCTTTGAGACACCCCAATAGTTCAGAGATGATGTAGGTTTTGGAATGGGCCAACTCAAAGCCCTGGATCTGGGCCAGCCTAACAGATAAGCTGATCAGTATGCCATCTCTCCCTTATCCAAACCACAAGGAAAAGCTCTTCAGCACTACTCTGGGTAGGCTGCACAATGCCACCATCTGCATGACATAGTCATCTCATGCCCTCAGGCCAGCTCACCAGCACCCATGCCACCAGAGCCAGCTCAATTATGCTACCAGTCAAGGTGAGAGACAACTAGAGAGGGACTGGGTTTTTAGTGTATAGTATAGTTGGTATAGTTAACTGTGGCCCAGAGACAATCAGCAAATGGGAACCTGGAGAGATGGCTCAGTTATCCTGCAAGTACAAGGACCTGAATTCAATCCCAGTTTCCATGTAAAAAAGCTAATCACAGCATCATATTCTTGTAATCCTACCACTGGGGGGGGGGGGAGAGAATGAATGAATGAACAGATGAGGGATGGGGATAGGAACGGTACATAAATTGCATTGTGTACCTTCTTTTTCCTTTAAATTTTGAAAATATTTTAAGTATCACTAACAAGAACTAGATGGGTGGAACTTAACCAAAGAACTTGAATAAATTTAATTGGAGTTTCCCAAGAAGGCTGAGGTGGGTGTGAGACTAAGAGAGTAGCACAGGAGTCCTGGGTAGGTGAGTGGCTGTCAGTGTACTTGTATGACCACAGCAGTCCCAGAGAGAGGAGAGGCAGATGCTGCCCAAAGCAAAAGCAATGAGTTCACAATTGGGCCTGAGACAGACAGGAGAGAGGAGGGTGGTTGAACTCAGCTATTTTGAATTCTTGAGTTTCTCAAATGCATGTTGATATACAGAATCCGGATCTATAATAAAACTCTTGAGAATACCTTTTGATCTTAGTGAACATCACACATGCTTTATGCCGATAAAGTGAGGTGATGATTGTAACTGGGTGTAAAAACTAGTGCAAATAGGTACCTCCTTAGGAATCAATACACAGATGTGCCTAACTGTACTGTCAGAGAGCAAATGTTGTAGAATCTTCAACGTATCTATTTCCAAGTCACTCCAGAGAAATGTAAACTTAACAAAAAACCGAAAAACTAAAAACTATTCATAGTTTGTTTACATCCAACTAACAATGTCAATCTTACACTTGGTTACTATTTTTAAAAAATGACATAGACAAAAAGATGGACCCATAATTCTCTACTTCAATGGTTGGATGAACAAAGCATAGTTTCCTTCCCAAGGTTGTTGCCATAAATAGTTAGACATCTCTAGAGACTTCCAAGGCTGTTGACTACTTGCTTCTCTCTAAACCTAAATGCTATCTTCTGTTTGATATAAAGTCAATATGAGAATTACACAATTTACACTCCAGTTACTTTAACCATAATTTTGAAATTATACCTGTAAATCTTATGGGTCTGAAAGCAGAAGTGCCTTCAAATCACCCCCATTTCTCCCAATATGTTAATTAACTGGACTGCTGTGAGTTCACAGGAGAGCAGTGTGTTCTGGCTGCTGTCTACCAGAGAGATGGATAAACACATAACCAGCCTCTATGATGAGGCAGGTGTTTATAGCAAAGAGTACTGGTACATTTTATTGGTTGACTTATTGGTGGTTTGGTTTGGTTGGAAACAGAGTGTGACTGTGCATTTCAGTTGCTCTCAAACTCACCACACTTCTGCCTCAACCCTGGAAATACCAGGTAGGTGTCGCCATTCCTGTCTCCACGGGTAAGTTTTGCTTTTTAAATTTTAGTATTATGCACCTCGGAAGGGAGGTAGGGGAAACCCCTATAATGTGCCAGAGACCTGGGAGTTGAGAGACTCTCAAGACTCAAAGGAAGGAACCATAGATAAAAATTTCCAACACAGGGGAGAGAACTTGGAGAATCCATCTCCAGTAGAAAGACAGGGCATCAAGTGGAGGGATGGGGCTGCCATCCAACAGTCAAGAACTCTGACCCAGAACTGTTCTTGTCCAAAAGAACTGCAGGGACAAAAAATAGAGAAGAGACTGAGGGAAAGGAGGTCCAGTGACTGGTCCAATATGGGATCCATCTCAAGGGGAGGCTCCAAGGCGAGACTATTACTCATGCTATGGTTTGCTTACAGACAGGAGACTAGCAGGGTTGTCCTCTGAGAGGCTCAACAAGCAGCTGACTGAGAAAGACACAGATACTTACACTCAACCAATGGACTGGAGTCAGGGACCCCTTTGGTTGAATTTGGGAATGGCTGTAAGACACTGAGGAGGGGGGCAGCCCCATAGGAAGAGAAGCAGTCTCAACAAACCCAGACTCCTGAAATCTCTCAGACACAGGGCCACCAACCAGGCAGCAAACAGTAGCTGATCTGAGACCCCTACACATATACATCCTCTTGGAGAAAGGGAGGAGGAGGGATGGAATGAGGAACTGTGGGAGGGTAGACCAGGATGGAGATAACAACTTGACTGTAAGAAACTAAAAGTAATTTTGAAAAAATTACACTATGCTTAACCAGCAAATCTCTTAGTATTCTAGGTCTTCACTAGAGGTGGGTTTTGACCCTCTACCAATCTAAGTACATGTGACACTTTGTTAAAAGATAGTGGGTTGTTGCAGCTTACAGGCAGCAGTATTGGAGGACTCCTGAACATCCAGTGGCTAAAAGGCAAAAATACTAAATACATCCCAGACAGAACAGCACCTGAAAAGAGAGCTATCTGACACCAAAAGTCAATAGCACTGAGTATAAAAAACTCAGTGTTGTAGAGATAATTGTATTTACGTTTCTCAAATTAGATTTGGAATTCTGGCTAGAACCCACACAGGAAGAAAGCTTCTGTTATCATGTCTATTCCAAAGCTTAATTAATATTTTAAGTATATCTTGACTACAATGCATTAGAAAGAAAAAATGTGATCGTGGCTTTTTTTTTTTTAATGTGCTTGAGTTTAATGTGGTTTGCATCTTTTCTCTAAGAAGCAGTTTTGCTTGTTCGAATTTCTAAGTCTGCTCAAGAGTTTACAAATTCTTCTTCTCAGCTACAAATCACAGCCAGAAACTGTCCTTAGCTGTGACATGCTTTTCTGTATTATTTGATTCCTTATTTGAGGTCATGCCCTAGAGGTTAGTGAGGTAAATTTAAAGCACAATTAAAACTGTCAGTCATTTTCGTCCTGGATGGTTCATGGTGTGAAGACACAGACCTCGCTGACAAGTGTTTATATTCTTATTACAACCCATCAGGGAAAGTGCAGCTGAACAAACCTACCAAACAGTTTGAATTCATTGAATCTCTCCACCATTACACAGAATTTTCTGATTCATTTTTTTTAACCATTGTGAAACAATCATGCTCTTTTCCAGACAATTTTTCTTGGGGGAAAAAAAAAAAAAAAAAACACCTTGACTAGCTAATCTGAGTCAAATGGAAATAAAAAGTAAATAAAATCCTGCCAAGAGAATCCACTGACCCCCTTGAACACCCTGGGGAATCCAACTAAATGAAGCCAGTGGGAAACATAGCATGGGACAGTTCAGGACTTTAGACTTGGTGATCTAGGGAGTAGTGCCTTCGATAAACTACTGCATTCTAGAAGCAACATTTCATTGTTATCTCGAAGGAAGAATAAGTAAGATTTCTATCTAAGTTTTTGTTCTAACATGGCAGTTATAAGTTTAGAAGAAAAACTTCACAATAATATGGCGGTGCCCTGAGTCAACGTATATCAGAATATACTTTTTATATCGGTGCCCATGCACATGAACTGTCACAAACTGGTTTGAAATACCTCTGTGGCCATGTGTGTGCTTAAGGCAGCTTTGTCTTCTCTGGGATTTGTGCCACAGAGTACACACTTCAATTGCCTTTGGGAAAAGACTCTCAGAAAGCATCCCTTTTTTTTTTTTCAGGTTACACTATCTGTTGGGTCTTTACCATGACTTCTTCACCTTTTAGATGTTGGTCCTGATGATCAGAGCTTCTAACATTTGAAACTAACTGCAGCCCTCTGCAGGTGCCCCCTCCCCCCCCAACTACCTTGTAAATGACCCTCTCTGTCCAGGACACAGGCCAAGCATATCAACGACCCTGAGGTACACTCTTGTTTTCTTACCCTCTGGTACAGCCTTTCGAGAGTAGATTCAGCTCAGAATATGTGGACTGGATTCTCTCTCAGAGCCAGAAAGGTATGAAAGCCAACAACAGAAACTTTAGAACAGGATGCCCTGTGTTATTTTGTTTTTATGTCCATTGAGATTTTCCTGGATTCAACATTAATGTTTCCTGCCCTTTACAAGACTCACTAGAACATGTGCATCCTTTAGCTACTAAGAAAAAAAAAAGAAATTTTAAGAACAGTTATATCAAATTACTTTTTTTCTTGAATGTTTCCAGGATAAGCTTTTTAAATGTTTTATCCCTTAGCAGTCACATACACAATGAATTTTAATCAGCTTCACCCTCTAGCCTCTCTAATCAACATCCCTCTGCTGCTGAAAGCTTTCTTTCCAATTAGATTTGCCCCCCCTTACGTGTGTGTGTGTGTGTGTGTGTGTGTGTGTGTGTGTGTGTGACCAGTAACTATTAACTGCCAATAACCCCTTAGGGTCTAATAAGCCTCTTTTTATTCCATGATGAAAGAGTGTGCAGGTGTTATACAGGTAATCAGAGATGCTATGAGATCATAAAAGCAATGGCCATCTTGTAGGTAGAAGTCTTTTTGTTTTTTTGTTTTTTTTTTTTTTTTTGCAGGCAACTCCCCATCATATAGCTCTTACATTTTTTTACCCCCACTCCTACAATGTTTGCTGATCATGGAGCAGTGACTGAGGTGTCTTGTTTGGGACTGATCCCCCAGCAGTCAGTCACAGTAGCTGGACCGGTTATGAGCCTCAGCATCGACCGCCACCCACTGCTTCTCTGGCTAATGCCAAGAGCAGTGCAGATCTATGGATGTAAATGTGGGTGTTTAGAAGGCAGTTTGTCTGTGTGTCTACTTAACATAACAATAGTAGTAGTTCTGTCCCTAGGACCTATGACCTCTACAACCTACTGGCTCTTTACCAAGTTTACTATATAAGGCATGAGGTCTTTCCTGTGGTCCAGAGAAAGCTAGGTCTATAGCAGTTGCACTACCATTGTGCCTGTGGGAACAACCCTGCTGGCAGGTCACCATTGAGTCACCTCATTCGTATCTAGATAAAACCACTACTGACTTTTATCCAAAAGGGTCCTGAATGGCACTTTCTACACTATGAGAGTAGTGATGAAACTTCCATCTCTCTATCTTGACTTCTCCATATGCTGTGACCAAAAAGTATGGTGGGCAACTAACAGCAGCAGTGGAAATGGCATGCGCTGTTTGGACACCGCTGGACTCTTCTGTGACCAGTAAGGGAAGTTTTCAACCGTTAGCACTGGGATTTTGTAACATAACATATGGCTTCTGGGATGTGCTTTAGCCATCCATACAGAGTATTTCTATTCAAACTTTGTTTTAATTATATTTTTTTCAATAAGCTCATAAAATTGCTGTGTTCATATGGCACCTTTAGTGTTGTTCATCATTCCACCTGCTCTGGCCCTTAGGCCTTACTCTCCCTTACCCCACCCCACTTAACCATTTTCGTCCCAAGTATTCCCCCTTTTACAAATTTACTGTGTACAGAAGTAGAAGTTTCTGGATAAATCAGGTGATGCAGACTCACAGGGTGTTTTGCTGATACACACACTCATGGTGTTTTGCTAAGGCAAGAGCCATGGAGGACATGTGATGCTTGGAGAGAGTATTAATAAAACTCAGTGGATAGTTAACAATTGCTTGCATAGTTAACTTTGCAACACTTTGTTGGTCTCCCATCTTCATTGTCACTGATCTTCACTTTGTTGAGAGAGGCCTAGCGGAGAACTTCTTTTGGCATCCCAGCTGGTCCTGATTGCTCCCACTGACTCTTGCCAATTTGATGGAGGCCTGGTTGTTTCTGTTGAATGGTGCCATCACTGTTGATTTATGTTTGGTGTCCTGACACTACTATACTAGAAAAGAGTATACTATCTCTTGTTCTCTGTATTTTGTTTGCTTGTGGCTTTCTGTAATGGTCTCAATCTATTGCAAAGCAAAGTTTCTTTGATGGCAGGCAAGTACCACAGTAATCTGTGGGTTTAAAGATGAATATTTAGAATGTACTTAGAAATTATGCTGGCTTAGTAAAGTTGTAGGTTCTCCTGACAAAGAGAGATTAGGATCACCCCAAAGAATTATTTCTAGAAAGGTCCACATCCCTTTGTCCTATTTACCATCTGTCTTGGGGTTTTACTGATGTGATCAGACACCATGACCAAGGAAACTCTTATAAAGAACATTTAATTGGAAGTGCCTTACAGGTTCAGTGGTTCAGCCATTACCATCAAGGTGGGATTGTGGCAGCATCCAGGCAGACATGGGGTGAGAGGAGCTGAGAGTTTTACCTCTTGTTCTGAAGGCAGCTAGAAGACTGGCTTCCAGGCAGCTAGGGAGAGGATATTAAAGCCCACGCCCACAGTGACATACCTACTCCCACAAGGACACACCTCCTAACAGTGCTATGCCCTAGGCTAAGCATATACAAACCATCACACCATCATTTCTCCCCTACCTTTGGATGGTGAGCTAGAAGTGGGGTCAAAGCATTTGAGAACTACATTTTTTGTCTATCTTAGCTGTTGATGAACATCTAGGCTGGTTCCATTTCCTGGCTATTGTGAATACAGCAGCAATAAAATTAGATGACCATGTATGTTTGTATTAAGATACACAGTCTTTGCTGGGTGTGTCCCAAAGTATTATGCTATATTTTAGCTTCCTGTGGGACTTTTACACTGATTTCCACATCAGACCAGTTTACACTCCCACCAAAAGTGAATAATAGTTTTCCTTTCCCCAGGTCCATAATGACATTTGTTGTCATTTGGGTTCTTAATTCTAAGTAGGGTAAAATAAACCATCAAATACTTTTGATTTTCAGTTCCCTGCTGGGATGTTAAACACTTACTAAAATATTTATTAGCCATTTGTATTTTTCTTCTGAAAAATTCTTGTCAGCTCAACAGTTCATTTTTAATAGAGTTGTTTGGGTTTTATACTTATTTTTTAAACTCTTAGTATACTTTAGACACTAATCTTCTAGTAAAGATTGTCTAATGCTGAAGGCTGCCTCTTCACTTAATGGTTTTCTTTGATATACAGGGATGTTTTTGTTTCATAAGGTCCCACTTATCAACCGTTGGTCTCATTTTATTTCCTCAGTGACTAGGGTCCTGATGAAATAATCTTTACCTAGTCCTCTATCTTCATAATCTATGACCTACTTTTTCCTCTAGAATGTTTTGGCCTACCATGGAGACCTTTAGGAATTCTAGAAGCACCATTTTAGTAAGTTAGTCAGTGCAATTTTTTAAATCAAATGTATAATTACCATAAAAATTGCTCATTTTCTCATTGCTACCAGCATAATCAATGTTATTTCTGTTGTTATTTAAAAACCTCAAAATAAAGACTTAACATGAGAAAACCCAAGCCTGTACTTTCTGTATGTCTTCTATATATAGTTCAAACTACCTTTACCTCTCCAAGGACATTTCTTCCCCTCAAGAAAGCTGACCTAAAGCAAGCATCTCTCAGAGCTACACAGAGAACTAAGCAAAACAGCATAAGTAGACATTTGGCATGTTCACAACCCTGCTTATTTGGAGCCACTTTTTAAATGAAGTTTGATGATCTAGTTTGGCTCAACATTTTTGGAAATGGGAACATTGTGACTCACAGGAATTAGGGGATTTGTCCACACATAAGCTAGTATGTAGAGCACAGCTGAATTTGAAGTTTTCAAAACAAATGCATGAGACAATCAGATCCTTCTTCACCCTACCCATCTCTTCCCAGGCAGAGCCCTTGCAACTGAAGGCCTTATTGAAGTTGTAGGGGAGTTTAGCTTCACCCCTGCCTGGCCAAGATTCCCTTAGTCCTTGTAGGTACTGATCCCCAACACACTCCCACTCACAAGTCCCCCAGCCACAGTCTCTTACTCCAACCCTCCCAGATGCTAAAATTAAATTATGGTTTCCTATCTCCAAATTCCATGCTCTTGGCACACCACAGCATGTGAACACAAGGGAAATTTTCTTCACAATAAAGTTGTATCTGCCTGCCAAGTTATCAGAAAATCTTTTAAGAATGCAAAACAGAACCTGTAATTTTAGATCATTGCAGGACAGCCTCAGATCTAGAAGAACAGAGCCTGAAGCAAAATTAAACACATAAATACTCTCTTCGATTTCATGTGAAGAGTTGCAAAAATGAGATAAAACCAGCTCCTGCTGCGAAGGACCCTGCAACCAAAATGCCTAGGAGATCAACTTTCAGTTGTGGGGGAGGGCAGGAGCAGGGGCTTCCTATCCAGAAGCTTCTACTTTAGGGCTCTGGGGACTATTAGCAAAGCATTTTACAAAGCAAAACAATGTGGCCAATGTCCTCCCAACCATTTCACAAAATGTCACCTTTGCAGCCTTGCCATCAAGACCTGTTCTCTTGACACACAACCTCTCAGAGCAGGCAGGCTTCTGCTGTGATTGGTCTTCTGAGGACACCTAGGTTAAACTAAGCCTAACACATTCTTTCACCGGCTATCTGTATATTTGAATCATGGACTCAGAGACTGTTGATCTCAATAATCAGACAGTGCAGGGAAGGAACCATGCAATGTCTGCTGAGCCTTACAGCAACTATGCTTCCTGAGACCCAGATGTATCTTCCTTGAGCTTTTTCTTTTTTAATGAATAATTAATTTTTAAAGCACCAAAGAAGTGGACTGGAGCAGTCTAAGTAGGATTCTGTCATATGAAACCAAAAGAACGAAAACTGCTACCCTCCCTGAAGTTTTCTAGTTAGCTCCAGAAATGTTAATTCTGGCTTTTGGCAGAATGAATATCTATATAGACTTCTTTTCCTTATGGAGATGTTGATAAAACCAAAAGAAAACTTAAGGAGGAAAGACTCCACCTGTCCCAGTTCCATACACTAGGACCACAAGATCATGGACATGAGAAAAGTCTGTATCTTCAACAGAGATAAGTCAGAAGCAATGTCACTTTTCCTTTTCTTATTTCAACAATTTCTGTATTTGAAATTAGAATGTAATTACATTGTCCTTGTTCATTTAATTCCACGGCAAAGGAGAAGGAAACATTTGAACACAGCCCATATGCTATGATGTAATAAGACAATATATCTTATCATGAAATATAATCGCAGCACGGCACCTGCTGTCCTGAAGATTTATCATGGCTAAAACTGTGACTCAGAAAAGACCTGGCCTGATAAAGTGTGAGCCGGTGCAGCACAGTGTGTTCCTAGATGCAGTACCGGGCAGAAGCGTCAGTGTGTTCGTAGATGCAGTACCTGGCAGAAGCTGCAGTGTGTTCCTAGATGCAGTACCTGGCAGAAGCTGCAGTGTGTTCGTGGATGCAGTACCGGGCGGAAGCTGCAGTGTGTTCATAGATGCAGTACCGGGCAGAAGCTGCAGTGTGTTCCTAGATGCAGTACCGGGTGGAAGCTCGTAGTTAAAGTACTGGGCGGAAGCTGCACGTTTCATACTGTCCTTCGCAGTTTCTGGAAGCTCGCTCCACTTTGGGCCAGAAAAAAAAAAAAAAAAGTTAAGTGTATTGAACAGCAGAGTAAAATGTATGTGCTGTGCAAGGAAACAAGTATAGAACGAGATTCATATCCTGTTTGTCTCATGAGCTTTGATGAGGATGTCACTTCAATGCTTATTGGCTGACTAAAAGTGACACACCAAGTTTGTCCTTCAGCCTCGCTGGCTGACTAAACCTCAAGCCACCTTTATTTTTGTTTTGTAATACCGTACATTTGCACAAGAGCAGAATAGAAACTCCCCAGTGGATGAACCCCTCCCAGAAAACCACAAGGTCACCAGGCAGATTTTTCTCCATGAGCATCGGGTTCGACATAAAATTTCAGAAGCACAAAGGAGCAAGTGTGGGATCTAAGGCTACGGGATGCACCGCATAGTGCGTGTTGGATGGTTTTCTGGGAGATAAGTGGGGTCGGACAACTAGCTATTGCTTTTCTTTAGAGAAATGACGAGCCATCAGCATGGTCTTCCTCTGTTCTGGTTGTAGGACACAGTTCACTCCAAGGTCTAGCCTGAGGATTGCAGTCAAGCTAGGACAAGGTCAAGATAATCTTGCAAATACACAACTTTAGGCTCTCGGCTACCTAATTTCCTTTGTGAAATTTCATCCTAACCACCATTTCTGTGGGTAAAATATAACAATGCAATATTGAAAAAGTCAATATACAGAAGCTTTCTAACGGATCTTCAATTTGAACTATTACAACTATTCCTCTCCAGCCTTAAACTCTGATCCTGTTTTATTCAAGGGCCATACAAATTACAATAACAAGAGAAGGCTCTGCTCAAGACAGGGTTCCTCGGCATAGCCCAGATATCCTGGAACTTGCTTTGTAGACGGGGCTGGCCTCAAACTCAGATATCCACCTGCCTCTGCCCCCCTCTCCTGCCCCAAGTGTTTGAATTAAAAGTGTGCACCATACATGCCTGGCTCCTCCTGAATAGTTTTAAAAATATTGGTTAAAAACTTTTATTTATGTATTATGTAATATAATAAAATATTATAAAATATTTTAATAATATAAAAATAAAAACACACTTTATCATTGAGGGGAAAAAACGGAATGTAATTACATCACTCACCCCCTTCTCTTCTTCATTCACTCCCATGCAGCCCCCACAGCCACTTCTTGCTCTCAGATTCATAGCCTTATTTCTTTAATTGTTGTGACACACATATATGTGTGTTCATGTGTTTATTTATTCTAAATATATAAATATAACCTGCTCCAAAACGTAATCAGAGCTTCCCAGTATATTTCCAATTGAATCCAGTCTTTTTCACTTCCATGCACATATACTGCTCTGGTTTTCCCCTCAAACACACGGCTACATCTGGGTCTTTGCATATACAGATCCCTATTGCACATTTATAAAGCCTACAAATAGATTTAGAGTACAGATCTCATCCCTTCAGTTCATCTCCTCAGAAAAGCCTTCCCTGAACTCTTCCCTAGAAAAGCAATATTCCTATTTTATCCTCACATCCCAGTTCATTTTTCTTGGCATTAACATTGTAAGACTGTTGCATATTTTTCACTTGTCTGTTACCCCCCACCAATTACAGTTTCAATCATGATCATGAACTTGCATGCTTTTGCTTATTGTCATGTTTACAGTGTGAAATGTAGAAAGTCCTCACATTATTCATTGGATAAAACAAATCAACAATTGAAACATTTCCATTTGCAAGTGCTATATGCAAATTTGGACTGTGTAAACCTCCTATCTGGGGTTGTACAATAGTAGACACATCTATCCTTAGGGGAAGAGTCCTGGGGCAGTTTCAGTATGCAGGGTTCACCTACTTCAGTCCAGTCTCACACAGACTTGCTATGGACTAAGCACCAGAGCATCCCAGACTTTGTAAAGGGAAGAAAACCTGTGAGACACTAGTGGAGAGGCTTTAATGACTGGAGCTGGAGCAGCACAACTCTGAGGTCTAATAAAGGGCATTCTAAGCTTAGGTGCAGAAGAGGAAGGGTAGACTCAGACAGAGGCCAAAGGAAACAGACCGATTTGTTATCTTGAAACATCCACCCTGACAGTGTAGGTTTTTTTTTTTTAACATGTCTCTTTCCAGTGTTAAATGGTTTTAATAGCACTGTGATGAGTTTATCTAATGTTTCAAAAATGGATTGGTTTTACCCACCCATGAGAAAAATACAAAAGCAGAGAAGGCTAAGTCTTAAACTCACCTAAGTCTCATTGAAATAAGAATTGTACGTACACACACACAAACACAAACACACTCAGACACAGAAAGTGAGTGAGTGAGTGAGTGAGAGAGAGAGAGAGAGAGAGAGAGAGAGAGAGAGAGAGAGAGAGAGAGAGAGAGAACACCTGGAGATGAACTCAAAAAGGAGAGTGCCCAAGTCTTTGTCTGGGAGAGAGAATAGCAGCAGGAAGTCAGCCATCTTAAATGGCCAACTGAAAAGTACACTAATCTACCCAGAGCCTCTTTTCCCTGCCTGTCAGTGGTCTGCCTATCCTCAGTCTATTTTTCCAAAAATTCTATACACCATCACCAAGTGTATTCCCTTACAAGTACCATATGGGATGGGGGAGGGTTTGGATCTGTCTCCTTCCCTAATCTCACACTGCAAGCTAGTTTCTTTTAGGATCAAATGGAAAGGCAACTTTTCACACATTACATTTTGTCTGTGAGTTTCCCAACCTTCAAGCTCACTTGTTAGCAACAGACTCTACCAAGACAGTTGTTCAACTGCCATGCCTACCCATGCCACTGGGTTCTTGACTTCCTTTGAACAAATGGGTGCAAAGGCAGGTAGATAAATAGATCTGTATTCCAACTAGTTTGAGGATCATACAGGTCGAATTGTTTCACACAACAACAAAAACATGAAAGATGTATTCTGAAAGAATAAAAAAATGATTATAATCTCCGATGAACAAAATATATATCAAACAGCTTGAAAATGCACTGCTTTGCAACCTAACAGTTTTACTTCTGGAATTTCTGTAAAGGCACTAATCATAGATGTACAGACAGATTCCACTAAAAGAATGTTCTGTTTGCATGTAATTATAATCATATAAAAATTGGAGATGACATTAATGTCACACAATAGGGGCTGAGTAGAATTCACTGTGAACAAGCATGCAAAGGAGTACAATAGAGCCATTAATGGGATGTGACAATATTTAGGAGGTTGGGAAGTAATTATAGTATAGTCTTCAATTTAAAATGCATTCTACTTTTAATGTATCACAATGCAAATTTATTTTAAATAAATATGTATTTGCACTCAAAAGAAGTCCAGAGGGTAATATAATGAATGTTATGAGGTTGCCCTTAAGTATTTGAATTCTATATAATTTTTGAGTATATTTATACCTGTACTCCAAAATCTTCCATAAGGAATGAATGGTACCATTTAATAAAAATGCTATGTATTTCAACACTATATTTTAAAGAGGAAGTATGGCCTTTTACTTGCAGAAGACTGAAGAGAAAAACATCTATTTACACCATGACAGAGAATAGTTTGTGTAATACTTCTCAAAGATATGGTCCTGTCTTGCCACCTTGACATGATAATAAATAACAACCACCTTTACAATGAAGCAGTGTCAGAGGGCTGTAGGGGGGAACCAGAGTAATATTAATGGTCCACAAACCACACATGGAGCAAATGTGAACGTTCTCTATAGAAGGATGCTGATAGAATACACAAGGAAAACTAAGACGCTGTAGTAATGACACCTTCTGAGGCGGCACACATGGGCTATGTTTTTGAGTATTAAGGTACTAATTGGTGCCCTGCTTTCTGAAACACGCCAATAAGTATTTTAAGATTTTGTGCAACTATATCTGCATAACAACATCACAGGTGATTCACGAATAAAAAATTGGGAGACATTTCACATTTAAAATCTTATTTTTATCAAAAAACGATTTATAAAGGCAGAAGATTTAGGGCTATACACAGTCAAAAATGTAACAGCTTTCCTCTTATTTCTCCTTATCACAACTTTGGCTGTTCCTCAATTTATTTTCTTCATCTCACTATCATACCAAAAGCTACCTTTTTTTCACTTTTACATAGTAAATTTATAGATCTCTCCTCACCCAGCTACAATACAGCCCATGTTATCTATTTTTTGCTACCTGGGGGTGGGATCTAAAGGAAATTGAGTCTTTGACTCATAAAGCCCCTGGTAAGCTTATGAACTCCTTGTCATTCAAATCACATTGAGAAAAACTGATTAAAGCAGAAAGGAGTTTCATGGGCTTAGTCTCCGTTTCTGTCTCATTTGTTGCAGAGAGGAATGTGATTAGCTGCACTTCAGCTGAGCCAGGGAATAATGTTCCTGAGACCTAAAAGTTGACTGTACAGTGGAGAAAGCAAAACCTAGGCTTTGTGCTCAAACCTGGGAAACTTGGGAAAGCATTCCAACCAGAGAGGCCATACAAGCTAATGGTGGTGGACTGTTCCGACAGATGCCAGGTTGTTTTTCTCTGTTTATTTAGAGTCTCTTAACAACCTACGGTTGGTATGTTTTACTGAAGAAATAGATCCTGGGCAAGAGTTTAAATAAATATTAATAGAGAGGCTCAGGAATCTCCAATAATATAGTAGGGAAGGATACAGGAAGGGAAGGAAGCCAATGAAAAACATTAAGCCAGTGTTTTAGGTTTAATTGTGTAACAAACTCTTAGTGACTAAAAACAAACAAACTTGTAGACTCTCTCAGGCTTCTGTGAACCATCCAGATACTACTGTCTGGGCCTGCTCTGGAGACTTCTACTTTCAGTTGGGAACTCTGGAAGATCTAATTGCTCTTCACTATCCAAACAGAGTGATTGGTCTTGGGTGTTTTGGTAAGAAATCCTCACCTTGATATCATCTTTCATCTTCCAACAGAATGACTTAGACCTATAGTTCTCAACCTTTCTAACTGTCTGATTCTTTAATACAGTTTCTCATGGTGTAGTGACCCCAATCATAAAGTTAAGTTTCATTGCTATTCCATAACTGTAATTTCACTACTGTTATGATTCGTGATATAAATTATGTTATATGCATGATATCTAATATTCAACCAAACCCCCGCAAAGTGGTCACAACCCACAGTTGTGTACAGCTAGCTCAGACTCCCAGAAACACCCCTCCCCCCAAAATTAAAAAAAAAAAAACAAACAAAAACTTAATCAGCAAATACTTTTCAAGACTCTGATTGGGTTATGTCTGCTAATTGCCCAAGGACAATACAAGCCTTGCTGACCAGGCTACCCTGTCCAGTTAGGGATCTTCAACTGTGCAAGAATAGAACACAATTTATGACTAGTTGATAGCTACCACCACCTAACATAACAAGTGATTTGAATATAATGTGATAAGGGAATTCTGTGTTAAACTAAACTTCAGAATTAAACCATTCACCCCTTCGGCTATTTATACAGGAACTCTAAGGTACTAGAAGGTTTCTTCAGGATGGCAAGAGGCCAGTCATTGTAGCAGACATTGGCAATTAGATTCTCTTATGAAAACTGGGTCTAATAAGGTCACTCTCTGCACTGGTGTTTCCATAAGGTCTACGAGGCATGGCCTGTGGATGAGACCAAACGGGCCAGGACTTGGGCGCTTACCTGCAGTAGCACAGGCCTTTTGGGAGAAAGAACAGCCAGATGAACACAAGGCCTGTAATCAGATGAAGGAGAGCTGAGCACATTCAACCTGACTGCATTCAAACCACTACATGCACAAGTACCCTCAACGCAGAGACACCATCTTCAGTGGCCCGTCCGTGGAAGAGAACAAGCTGATCCTGTCCGAAGACACTTTGGAAGAGTTTCAAGGGATGATTAAAAGCACGTGGGGGAAACTTCAAGAGAGGTTTGCACCCACAAGGCCCAAGGAAAAGCAGAAAGTCTGGGTTCCCGTTCTATCCGTCAATAGATCTGACAACTGTGATCTTCTGATGCTCTTCACTTAAACTGCCCAGTTTCTCACACCCACACCCCTAAAAAAAGAAGTCTCTTGGGACAACAAGAATTAGTAAGTCCCAAGTATAGTTATGGGACATAGTATAAACTATAAAACCACACAGATTTATTGTTCAGACCCATTTTGATATCTGAGGTAATTAGTCTCAACTACTTTCTTTTTAATCTAACTCACCTTGCCTTCTTCTTGATGTTTTTTCTTCCTTCCTTCCTTCCTTCCTTCCTTCCTTCCTTCCTTCCTTCTTTACTTGTTTCCTTTTAACTCAGGAGACAGTAAAATTCTAAAAGAGGCATTGATAGCCTTCACTTCTTTTTGTTTTTTAAAGGATGCCATAGTCCCAGATAAGATCCTATTTCACACACCTGAGAATTCAAACTATAAGTCAACTTGGTTACTAGATACGCTGATGACCATGTAGATTGTTCTTCACACAAACATTGAACTCTGAGTCTGACTTGGAACACCAGTCACACTGATTTTTTTCATGATCATGAACAAGGCAAATGCCCCCTGTCTGGAAGCACTGCCAAGAGTCCTGGTAATATTACAGCAAGCACCGTTGAAGCAGGCATCAACAGCTGACCGGTTTGGAATTAGAAATGTAGGTATTTCTGTTTTCAAAACTGCTTTACTTCATCATGGTTGAACTGTCAGGGTTATGAACTCTGAAGCCAGATGTGGGAGTTTATATCCTGACTGGCAAAAGCCCAGTTCTTGGGGTCACACTTTTCCTTCTATAAAATAAGAGTGGGAATATTACAGAACCAAAGGACTGTGGTAAACACTGACAGTCTGAGAGAAGATTGCACAGTATGGTAAGTTCTCACAGTTTGGTGTAGGAAATTATTATTCCTGCGTAATGACTGCCAGTCTATTAGCTTGAGATACTACAGATTATTTTAGGAACAAAACAGTGGAGAGTATGTAAATATGGTTTATTTATATCCAGATATTAGCTTGGGAAAGTTGACTGTAAAAATTGGAAACAAGTGGCATTGACCTCAGTGGAGTGTAACTTTTTTTAGTGACTCTGGAGTTAAAATTGCATTCTCTATGGTATTTTCCATTTTCCACTCTCTGGTATTTCAGTTTATTAAAACATTGGAATGAACATTATCTTCACTGTCTTGACCTTCTTGACAAAAATAACATATAACCAAGTCTTTTAATTAGACAGTTACAGAGGGGAAATATGTGCCTGTCGTTTCTGGATAATCTTCATCCAATCCTACCCTGTAGTCAAACTCCTTTCAGTATGAAAGGAAATAAAGGCTACTCTTGCAAACCTACCTGCAGATTTGTAAACTCACCAGGCTACCCTATCACTAGTCTAGTTCCTGGCTACTCCATCGTTCTTGGTACAGAACATGGGGATCAGTGCTCTTGTCTAGAAAAATAGAGCTTCCTTGCGCCTAATATTCTCTTGTCTGTTGTGTACATGCTAGGCATGAGTCCAGAGCAAGGAAGAATTATTAATCTCTAGAGAACTGTGAAGAGCCTCCTTCAAGCCCTATCATAAAAATCATGACCCCCTGCTGTTTTTTCTCATTTGTGGCTAAATCAGCATATGGTGCAGCATTTAAATTAGTGCTTGACAAAGTAGCATGTGACATGTTGGAGGGATATCAATGCAGGCTATATTAAGGATGCTTTTCTCTGATAAACGATACTTATGCCACATGAATTACTTGAAGTGTGGTTCATTTGTCTTTTTAACTGTTTCAACTCGTGGCAGCTGCGCATCAGAAAATTCTAGCCTTAGTCCTAATGTTTGCTTCTTATGTTTCTTAAGTTAACTCTACTCTTGGATACCCACGCTTGATAACTTAGAGACCCCACAGGATGGCATTAAACAATGGAGATAGAGGGTAGCAGTCGCTCAGTAGATGTGGGTGAAGACTAAGGTGCCATTTACACAATCCCTCTCACCCTTCCTTTCCAACTGGGGCCCACCAGACTGGCTCCCGAAAGAAGAAGGGCCATTCTGCCATCAGTGAGGTGGTGACTCGAGAATACACCATCAACATTCACAAGCCCATCCGTGGAGTGGGCTTCAAGAAGCCTGATCCTGGGACACTCAAACAAATTTGGAAATTTGCCATGAAGGAAACGGGACTCCAGATGTGCACATTGACACCAGGCTCAATAAAGTCGTCTGGGCCAAGGATGCTTCATATACCATTTGGGTTACATTTGCCCAGAAAATGTTATGGTAGGAGGATTCACCAAACAAGCTCTACAAATTGGTAACTTATGTGCTTGTTACCACATTCAGGAATCTAGGGACAATCAATATGGATGAGAACTAACCTGCTGAATGTCAAGTAAAGGTGCAGAACTGCCAAAAAATTAAAAAATGCCATTTACTTGTATATTGACAATGGTTAAAACATAAATGCCTGTGTATTTTATGTAATTAAAAAAATTAAAGTACCAAATGAAAGTAATTTTGAGGGTTCTGGAGACATGCTCAGTCGTTAAAAGTATTTGCCATTCTCAAAATGAATAGTGGTTTAGTTCCAAGCACCCGCGTGGTGGCTTACATCTACCTGTAACTCCAGTCCAAGTGGATCTGGAACCCTTTTCTGGCCTCTTCAGGTATCAGCCATGCATGTAGGACAGTTACATTAGGCTAATGCAGGCAAAAATAAAATAAGATGTTTACAAAATCCTTTAAGTTCTTTTGAATGAGTTCTTATGCTTTGTTTGAACCAAAATAATTAATTACAAAGAGGTGTCACATTTTCTAGTTGCTTATAAGAGATATTTATATAAATGTTCAAAATCTCTCCTGTCTCTACTTCCTGCCTTTTCCAAGTATGTGGATTGATCAACAGAAACACAAATACTGTCCCTCTTACTCTCTTAATTAATCAAAGTTCCCGAGCATCTCTCCACTTACCAGTGGTAACATTTCCCTAACAAACATCACCCATAAGCAGACAGTCATTTTTACTCATTCTGGAATTTTGTGCAAAACCTTATTGACTTAATGTGCAGCAGTCAAAAGTCATAAAAAATACCTGTAAAGAACATGAATAAATGGAGGTGAGATGGAAAACCTGATCAACAATTTCTGCTTCATTGCACTTTTATCGAGTGAAGAAAGGAGATTTTACTTGGGTGCCTCTTTTAAATTGGGCGCAGTTTTAAAGCACAGGCTTGGTGGAAACTAATGTAGCAGCTCGTTTAACATGTGTTTCTCATTGACCTTGTGTGGCACACGTCTGGTTCTCCCAGCACATCTTCAGAAAAGAATGTTACACATGAGTGTGCTTTCTTACCTTTGGGTGTATGTGTCCTTAGAAGGCGCTCAAGCTTCCCCTCTGTACTTAATGTGTCATGAGAATCTATTTCTAGCCATTTCGTAGATAGGTCTGTTGAAGTCTTCAATTACCATAGTGCATGGACTTCCTTCCTGTTCTCACCCTATTACCTAGGCCATACATTTTGCTAGTAAGAACTAGGTTACATTGTGGAAGACTTTTTTGTAAAAATTTAACTTTGGGCTTTTTATTCAGTCATTGAATATTGTCTTTAACATCGTGGGCTTAATTTTTGTTCAGAAATCTCCCTCAGTCTAGCATAGTATTTTGCACCTTCCTTGTCCCTGTTGATCACCAAGTAATTGATTACATGAGAAGCCTAATACATCTAAAATAAAAGGCTAACTATTCTAGCACCTGTCCACACACCCCTACAATGGACTAATCTGGCAAAACTAAAGACATAATCTTAAGTGTACCTTGCAACATTAACTTAATCTAGCACCAAAATAAACTTCTAGATAAATATAGAAAACAGAAGTTTCTAGGAAAGAAAGAAGTCAAATAACACTATTTGAAAATGAAATGATAGTACACATAAACCACCTCAAAAATTCCACCAGACACCACCTACAGCTAGTAAATAACCTCAAAAAAGTGGCAGGATATAAAATTAATTCAAACAAATCAGTAGCCTTCCTTTATACAAATGATAAACAGGCTAAGAAAGAAATTAGGGAAACAACATCCTTCACAGTAACCACAAATAATATAAAATATCTTGGCATAAATCTTACCAAGTAAGTGAAAGATCTGTACAACAAGGATTTCAAACCCCTGAAGAAAAGAAATCAAAGATGACCTCTGAAGATGGAAAGATCTCCCATGCTCATGAATTCGTAGGATTAATACAGTGGGAAATGACCATCTTACCAAAAGCAATCTACAGAATTAATACAATACCCATCAAAATTCCAACCCAATTTTTTGCTAACCTGTAAAGAGCAATTCATATGGAGAAACAAAACTCCAGAACAATTCTCAACGGTAGAAGATTCTTGGGAATCACCATCCCAGACCTCAAGCCGCACTGCAAAGTGATAGTAATGAAGACAGTTGGTATAGAACAGACAGCTGGATCAATGGAATAGAATCAAAGACCCAGTAATAAATCAATACACCTACGGACAGTTGATCTTTGATAAAGAAGACAAAAACATACAGTGAAAAAAAAGAAAGGATCTTCAATAAATAGTTCTGGTCCAACTGGCTGTCTGTATGTAGAAGAATGAAACTAGATCCATATTTATCACCCTGTACAAAGCTCAAGTCCAAGTGCATCAAGGGCCTCACCATAAAACCAGATACACTAAATCTTATAGAAGAGAAAATGGTAAACAACCTCAAACTCATTGGCAAAGGGGGGAAACTTCCTGAACAGAACACCAATGGCTCAGGCTCCAAAATTAACAATTGAAAAATGGAATCTCATGAAGCTCAAACGGTTCTGTAAGCTAAAAGGTCCCATCAATAGGACAAAATGGCAACCTACAGATTGGGGGAAAAAATCTTCAGTAACCCTTTATCTAATAGAGGGCTAATATCCAAAATATATAAAGAACTCAAGAAGTTAACGTCCAATAAAAAACCAAATAACCCAATTTTTAAAACGGAATACAAAGCTAAAGAGAGAATTCAAAACAGAAAAATCTCAAATGGCTGAGAAGCATTTAAAGAAATGTTCAAAGTTCTTTGTCATCAGAAAAATGCAACTCAAAAAGAACTTCAGATTCTACCTTACACCTATCATAACAGCTAAGATAAAAACTCAAGTGACAGCACATGCTGGTGAGCATGTAAATAAAAAGGAACACTCCCCTATTGCTAGTAGAATTGCAAGCTGGTACAACCACTCTGGAAATCAATCCAGTGACTGGCCCAATTCGGGATCCATCTCAAGGGGAGGCTCCAAGGCCTGACACTATTGCTGATGCTATGGTGTGCTTACAGACAGGAGCCTAGCAGGGCTGTCCTCTAAGAGGCCCTATCAGCAGCTACTTGAGACAGAAACAGATACTTATACTCAACCATTAGACTGAAATTGGAGAGCCCTATGGAGAAATTAGGAGAAGTATTGAAGAATCTGAAGGGGAGGGTAACCTCACAGAAAGACCAGCAGTCTCAACTAACCCGAATCTTTGGGAGCTCCTAAGATTGAGCCACCAACCAAGCAGCATACACAGGCTGGTCTGAGGGCCTATGTCTCCCCACCCGGAGTATGTCACAGAGGATTGCCTGGCCTTGCCTCAGTAGGAGAAGATGCTCCTAATCCTTGTCTAATCCAAGAAAGTCTAGAGACCCCAGGGAAGGGGGATGCCTGAAGGGGAGGTGAATTCTCTTCTCTTCTGAAGGCAAGAAGAAGGAGAAATGGGATGAGGAACCATGGGAGGCAGGACCAGGAAGTGGGAAGCAACAGCTGGAATGTAAACAAATAAAATAATTGCAAAATGAAAAAAAAATTCCGTAGTTGTTGTACATAACTCCTATACCAGAAGGACTTGAGGGAGACAGTCAGATATACAGAAATGTCAAGAACAACACAATGGCCCAGGAAGTGGTGGCAAACTCCTTTAATCACCAGCCTGATCTATGGAATGTGTTCCAGGACAACCACAGATACAAACAAAAAGCCAGTTTCAAGAACAGAAGGAAGGAAGGAAGGACGGGAAGGAAGGGAAGAAGAAAGTAAAGAAAGAAAAAGAAGTGAAAAAGAAGAAAGTAAGACAAAAATATTAAGACAAGGCAAGCAGCCCTGAATGGTTAATTCTTACGAATACCAAATACCAAATGATAGACAACCACTATTAATATGAAAATGGGGTGAGGATTATAAACACACACCTTCAAAAGTAAAGCTTTTGGCAAATAAGGAAATGTGAACCTTGGAACCCACAATCTCTTTGAAAATAAGGAAATTTAGATGGTCCAAATCATTGATGGGATTTCATTTGCACTAAGAAAAGGGAATGCAATAGCTAAGAAGGGTGAAATACTTTGGTTGCATTTTGTAAGCTGTCCATTCACAGGCTTCTCATCTCTGGACTCCTGAAGCCTGTTGGGCCTGTATCCAGGAAACCATTCAGAGTGACTGACATATATGAAATTCTTATCACTATGGTAGACTATACGGCTTCATCAAGTGGCTTCTGAAAATTACTACTTTCTCAATCCCAAACCTCACATGGATTGTCACAAAAAGAAAAAAAGAAAAGAAAATACTGCTAAAGTCAAAATACCTCATCACAGTCTTTTCTATTTCCCAAATAATCTATATATGGGGGCCGGATATTAACATTTTTTCTAACAGTTATAACTACCATCATCTGAGGTTCTATTAAAAGGCAGGAATTGCTCTAAACACATTACAAATAGTATCTCATTAGCTCCTATTACTCTATTGAAGAAAGAACTGCCAACCCTCTACTCTTGGTCGAATAGTAAGTGACTTGACTCTGACCAAAAGGCCAGCAAAACAAACAACAACAAAAGATCTCCTAAAAGCCCAGTTTTTTTCAGCCCATGCTACCTTGACTGTCTTTCTATGTAAATAGACACACAAACCCCACCTGCTAACAAGTGCCATTTTTTGCTATAAATTTGTAGGGAATGAGGAGTCATTCCCTAAGCACTTATGACAGACAGAGTCTATGAACACCCTGCCTTCAGTGCTCTAAGGGGAAGAGGACATAAGTCCTGTTCCAGTCCCAGGTGAGTTCTCAGTCCAAATGCAGACAGACACTACAACATACAAAACCGTGCTTACAAAACCATAGCCAGAGAACCTGAGGGCACAGAAGTAGAGAAAAGGAATAACTTTTTTTAAATGTTTTCAGGGTGATGACCAGAAAAGATGATAAAAGTCTGAGAAATGAGTAAACTTTTCCATATATAACAAAGGCAGAAGAAGATTGTTGCCCATGTGTTTCGAAGGAATATAGCTTCTACTGTCACCACTACTACCATTTAACTGAGGAGCTATAGGTGACCATGTTCCATGAGGAGCTATAAGTGACCACATTCCATGAGGAGCTATAGGTGACCACGTTCCATGAGGAGCTATAAGTGACCACGTTCCATGAGGAGCTATAAGTGACCACGTTCCATGAGGAGCTATAAGTGACCACGTTCCATGAGGAGCTATAAGTGACCACGTTCCATGAGGAGCTATAGGTGACCACGTTCCATGAGGAGCTATAGGTGACCACGTGCCATGCTAAGAATAAATGTCAGAAAAACTCTTCAAAGACTGGATGCACACAGAAATGGGGAGCAACAAACTATTCTGCAGCCCCTGCTCATGTCCTGTGAGAGCTACATATTCTTGGATATGTATTACATTTCCTCCTTTTTTATTAATACTCTGTTTTGTGTCCATTAGCCAAATTAAGCCAGGTCTTAAAACCTAACTTTCAGAACCTGCACAAGGTCAGTTAATTTTAACCCATTTGGTCGGATGCAGCAGCAGAGAAGACAGGAAAGGAAAGAAAATGAGGGAGGGGGTCGAAAGGAAGAAATGGGGTTAATATTTTATGTCCTGTCTGCTATTTTTTGCCAGTTCTCAAGGCCCACGCTCTACTCCACCATACTGAAGGAACAGCTTCATAGCTGAGTTTCTGCTGTGTGTACAGTGAGTCAGATGAAATGTTTTCTCCAGACTAATCTTGACAGTGCTTTGGTGCTGGGAGAAATATGGAAACTATGAAGGACTTAGGTCAGAGGGCACATTCAGGAAGGAATCAGTAAGGAGAGTCATTTGGGAACTGAGAAGGAGAACTGAGAACATGACAAAAAAAAAACAATGCTGGGAAGGAAGGCTGGGAGTCACTTAGCATCCAGCCCACGATGGGGAGATGGGAAGGAAAGATGTCAGTGATCATGGTAACAACAAATCTCCAAGAGACACATGGGGAAAAGAGAAATCCAGACAACAACATGGTGGTGGTGATGCTGACAAACTTGAAGGAGGTAGTGGGCAAGTTTTATGTACATCAGAGAGGTCTCAAGAATTGAAAACTGGAGAACAACCATTAAAATTTGAGATAGACCTGGAAATTCAAATATTAGTGAATTTCTTTCAGTGATTTTTGACAGAAGGAACCTCTTGGGGACAGAAGGGATAGTAGATAAAAGAAGATTCTAGGCAAAGGAGATGATCAACATATTTTATGTAGATGTATGAAACACATTATTTTATATATTTAATATATGTCCATACACACTTTAGAATACATAGCTGAGAACCTTCAGGAGAGATAGAATAAGTAATTAGGACCAAATAGGCAATGAGGCCAAATAAGAAGAAATTCTTTACATGACCATGCAGAAGGGACGACTTATCTCGACTTCTGTTTTCTTTGCTTTTCCTCTGTATTCTTTTTCTGCTTTTCTTTCCTTTCCTTTCTTTTCCTTTCCTTTACTTTCCTTTATTTCTTAAATGCTTAAAGACTTAACTCTAGCAGTGGGAAATTAGGGAAGAAAAACAAAAGTCTAGAAGGGGCTAAGAAGCACACATGAGGCTTTGAGGGAAAATGTGATTTGGGCCAGAAGAGACAGAAGAGAAAGCCATGTGTTCCATGTCCCTGAGAGTTGAGGAGAGGGGTCCCTGAAGGAGTCATACAGGGAAGGAAACCCCTTAAAGTGATAAGAATGAAAACCCACTGCAGATTGACTTCAACCTAGGTCAGACTTCAGTGAATCTGATGTCAGGCAGTCCATTGATAGCATATTTAAGAAACAGTACAATTTGGAAAAAAAGGTTTCCAGACAACAATGAGCTCAATCAATCCAATACACTAAAGAAATTCCTTACAAAGTACCATGTGACCATGAGGATGAGTTCTGTAGCCAAAAAGCCTAGAATCTAATGTAGTCTCTGACCAACAGCACAGAAGTCAGTAGGCCATGAAATATTTGTGACTTATATCATAAGGATGGCTAAAGATATAGGAAGATAAGAGTCTGGAACAATCAATCCGAGGAATTACAGTGAGTTCTGTTTCCACAGAGGGCAAAAGGTCACCAGGTCATTAACCTCCTTCAGTCTCAGCTTTCTGGATGGAATGCAGGTATTTGATTGTATTGCCTCCATTGAAGAGATACCACTGAATGATTAACATTCCGTGCTCTCTTAGTGCTTCTCTCTGAGGACAAGGACCTTTGTGCCCTCAACATTGCAGGTCTGCCTCCAGAGCTGACCACGTCCACAGCCCAGGCCTGAGGCATGGTCAACACTTAAGTGATACTATGAATGAGTCAATGATTCTGCAGGACAAGATTATATGTACAAATGCACACATGTATATTTGGGGGGTTTTAACTAGTTTGTAAAGAAATAGCATTCTACAGCCATCAGTCCTGAAGAAAGCCAAAAATAGCAATAAGCTTTGCTTACACTGAGCAGCTTAGAAGAGGTTCCTTACTGTGAAATATTGGTTTTTTTGACCATAGTCAAAAAACCATGCCACCAGCAGAATAATCAGACACTGTGAAAACTGGAGTGATATAAACATCGTTTTCATTGGGGTAAGAGAGCCCTAGACTATCTTTACAACATGATCTTCTACTGCCAGAGTTCTACAAAATTCATCATGCTTAACATTACTCTTGTTCAGAGAGCAGAATACATTCTGTCTTCAGCAGCAGCAACAAAAACAACAACAACAACAAAAAAAAAAAAAAAAAAAAAAAAAAAAAAAAAAAAAAAAACCACATAAGACCAGGCAACCTATGAACAAGGCAGAGTTCAAATTCTCTTTTTGATCATATTTATTGGATATTCTCTGTACTTATATTTCAAATGTCATCCCCTTTTCCCCTTCTTCCATCCCCTCGCCCGCCCCTTGTCTCCATAAAGGTGCTTCCACTCCCAACCACTCACTCCTACCTCATCACCTTGACATTCTCTTACACCGAGAAAATGAGCCTTCACTGGACCAAAGGCCTCTCCTCCCATTGATGCCAGACAATGCTATCCTCTGCTAAATATGCAACTGGAGCCATGGGTCTCTCCATGTGTGCTCATTGGTTAATGTTTTAGTCCCTGGGAGCTCTGGAGGGTTTGTTTGGCTGAGAATGTTATTCTTCCCATGGGGTTACAAAACCTTTCAGCTCCTTCAGTCCTTTCTCTAGCTCTGCCATTTGGGTCCCTGTGCTGCAAGCATCCTCATCTGTATCAGTATGGCCGTGGCAGAGCCTGTGAGGAGGCATCCATATCAGGCTCCTGCCAGTAAGCACTTCTAGAGTTCAGATTCTCACAGGCAAAACTCAAATCGGAAACCCACTGATAAGCAGATTTCTAGTGATAAGCATTATAACCTATGTACCCTTTAGCAAAAAAAAAAAAAAAAAAGAAAAGAAAAGAAAAAGAAAAGAAACAAAATTTTTAAAAAGCAAAAAAAAATTGTGTTCACATTGATAGAGAGAAAAAATGAGTTGTTCCACAAAAATGCAAAGTAATTAAGGAACACGAACCCCAGATCTACTGAGGAAATGGGAATGTTAGTTACTGTAACTTCTCTATGCCCTTGAAGAGAAATAGAAGAAATAACTCAGTTTCTAAAGAAGCACATAGTTTTGCTTGAGGCTTTGGTTGTCTTTTTAAAAGTTAGCACTACTGTTAGCATTTTCTGTGCCATATGCCTCCTTGGCAGTCTGGTGCATGCCTCAGAATTTTATTAAAAAAAAATAGGCTTACAAAAGCTACTGCAATTGGACTGCAGTTGACAAGCAACTGAGATACTATCTGAAGCCAGATGTGGCAGTACGCACCATAGTCCCAGCATTAAGGATGCTGAGGCAGAAAGACTGCCCATGTTTAAGGTCTGCCTTGGCTATGTAGTTGGTTTGAGGACAGTCAAGGATACTGAAGGAATTTTGGGCTGCTTGAGCAACCGATGCTCTGGCAAGACTTCCCTTCTTCCTTATCCCCTCTGTCTTGCTAAAAACTATTAGATTACATTTCTAAAGATAGCCACCATGGCCTAATATTCCCTCATTTAGCCAATGCCTCTTCCTTCAGCAGACTACTAAGGCCCAACTATCAAAGTACTGAAGTCCAGCAATCAAAAGTCCACTTTGACTCATCTAATTAACATGCCTAATTAAAATTAAACTCCTTATTCTGGCACGGGATTTCCAATTTTACTTTAAGCTGCCATTTGCCTACGAGCTATGTCTGCCTCCTCTCTGTTGTAATGCGGTCCTGTGTCCCACTCTAGAACAAATACCACTTACCCCTCCTTTGTTCCTTTTCCCTTCTCCCTCTGCCTCTATGTCCTGTCTTTGTCACTTATTCCCTGATCTATGTCCTTCTGGGACAAATAAACCTTCTTTGTGCTAAGAATTTGGTATATGGGTGTCTTAAGCTGATACTTATCCCTTCAGATTCTGAATTGAAATGTGATATGCCATGTGTATGTGTATGTGTGTGTGTGTGAATATTTTATATATATTCATATATATGTATATATGTATGTATGTATGTATGTATGTATTACTGTGACTGCATTACAGGTATTTATTAGCACAGCATAGTTCTCTGTGGCTTGTGACTTAGATCCTAGTTCGTTGGTAAAGGAAATTCTCAGTTACAATCAGAGCTTAATAAAGATTCTCACTATCTGAAAACACAAATGCCTAGTTGAGAGCATTAGTTGTTTGACCATGGTCAGTATTGGGTCCATTTTATGCTTAAGAGTTACAGAAGTGGTCTTGATGCCATGTAAAGTCAACATTAGATGACAAATATAATAAGAAACTGTCATAAGGTAATTGATGGCTGGCAATAGGAAGGGGGGTCTCCATGCCACGATTCAAAACATCAATCAAGTGTTTTCATCTCCTAGAGTTATTGTAACAAATTACCTAAAATAACATATTTACTCTTCTATGGTTCTAGAGGCCAGAAGTTCAAAGTCATGATATTATCATAAGGCAAGCAGATGACTTTAACTCCGGCTTTTGAGAGGAAGAAGGCAGGGGATATAAATTCAACCTGACTAGGCTACCTCGTGAGTTCAAAGCCAACCTGTCTCAAAAAACAAGGGCCAATAAACTCATTCAACATTAGAGCATTTACTTGTGCATTTTTGCATCCACAAGTCCAATGTACCAGCAGGATTAACTCTCTCTGAAACCTAGAAAGAGAAATCTGTTCTATGCCACATCTCTGCCTTCTGATGACTTCAGACACCCAATGGCATTGTGCTTCCAAATCCCAAAAGCTACATAACTCCAGTACTATTGCTATATGCTTTTTTCTGTGTTTTTGTATTTCAGATATTTCTCTTCCTTATCATACAAGGATAAGTAATTATACTTAGAGTCACTTGACTTCAGGATAACCTCTTCTCTGATTCCTTAACTGCTTATTACATTCATAGCTCTTTCTAAATAAGGTCAGTCACAGGTATCAGGTAATGGGAGCAAAATATTTTTTAAATCTTAAAAGAGGTAACACTCGCTATTACTACAAAAATTGAATTATATGCCAAACTACATAAACTTTGTAATAAAAGATGGGCAAAGGATTACAAAGTATGAAATATATATATATCATATAAAGCCCTACTATGTAGCTCAGGCTGTCCCAGAACTCACAATTCTCCTGCCTCCTTTCTGGTACTACTGAGATTATGGGAGATTATAGATGTGATTTACTACACCAGGTGTTCTTTGGTTCTTTTTAAAGTATGTATTGTAAATTACTATCATTTGCAGACTGGAAAGTATAAAGAGTCTAAGCAGCTACACAGTAGAAACAAGAGTTTATGCAGTTTTGTGGCTAACTAGACAGGTAACATACTTTAAGGATTGAATTCAGAGAAATCCCAGTTGAAACTCAGGAATTCCTAGGAATCACCTCTGGAATAAGCCAACACTGCACCAGAGGCTGAGGACCAGCGTAGGGCATAAAAATACGATAAAGACACATGTCCCTTTAGCCACCACTGTCTAAAGTATGCCCAGTTATGAGCAAACTAGACCAAGTATCACCCAACTTAAACTATATCAAATACATAGTCAATAATTATTCTTATTTTACAGACATTATTATCTTACAAAAATTATTACAAACACTAATTCTGAAAATTTTATATTATTTGTAATTCATCTAATGATATACAGCCAATTCTTCTAAACTAAGGTTTTTTTTTAGCTTTACAGAGATCTAAGACAATTAAGAATACAAATCTATCAATAAAACCTGAAAATAAAATGGTATCTTAACTGTGTGGAGCCATTAATATTTGGTTCAGGAAGATGTGCCCAAATACTGGTATTAATTTTTGATCAAACACTCTTGGCATATGCAAATTTTAAAGCCTGATACCAAGGTATGGTTGCATTGTTTTAGAATCCTAGCCAATTTTATATGTTCTGTCTTCCAAATAGAAAGCATATTGTCAGTGGACAATTAGAAGTTTGAGTGCAAAACATAATTTACCGCTCTATTTCTTCACTGTATTTGATTATATTGCTCAGGCGTTTATAGATGTATAGTCATAGTTAGACTTACTCAATAGAAGAATCTCATGTCTCTAAGAAGTTTGCCTGATCTTCTTTGACATACCCATGATGTCTAGGCCAATTCCTGGTAAACAGGAAATGCACCAAATACAGTAACTACCAGATTTCCTCGAACTCTCCATAAAATGGTCATCTTGTACATGACAATGTAGAAAAAATCTGTGTCAAATAAATTTTGCTCCATATTTGTCTTCACCTAAGCAGCTATTCAGACTGTCTTTAGGGAGTTTAGTGAGCATGGTGCCTTAGTGTCTTGATTTGGAAACTGAAAATTCTAACTGTATCTGCTTGAGAGGCTAGTTCGTTAAATACTAATAATGGCACTTGTAAGTTATTCTGAAAAAAAAATCTTTATCAGTAGTGGTATTGAGGTTATTCTTGTTAAACATCCCTTCTTGTTGGCTGTGATGTTATATCCTTTTATTCCAGCTACTTGGGGCAGGAGAATACTAGAACAAAGCTAACCTGAGCAACCTAACAAGACCATATCACAAACTTAAAAATTAAAAAAAGAAAAAAACCACATCTTAGTGGTAGAGTACTATCTAACATATGAAGAGTCCCAAGTTTGATGCCAAGCATCATCCCATAATCCGATAGACCCCTTCCTTTCGATTTTAGGAAGAACTTTTTTCAAATCCAAGAACTTAAGTGAGTTAGCAGGGTCCCTTGTGTTTCTTTCTCATTGCTTCCTTTACTATGGGCAACTGAGTCTTTGTGAAGTGGACACTTGGGCTGGTATTCTGTCACTTCCCACTGATAAGGACCATAACCTGTCAATCCTAGAAAGGAAATCTTGGTGAGATTTGATGAACTACTCCATTTGATTTTTCTGGCATTCAATTAAAATTCTTCACATCAAAACCTGTAATAAAAACTTCATTTGCTGTGAATGCTCCTTTTGGGGAATTGCTATTATGCTGCAAAGTCTGCTGAATGGAAGTCCAGTGTTAAAATGATTGTGATTTAGGGTTTTAAGTCACTGCGCCAAGCCTTGGAAATTATAACCCACATTGCCTCCAAAGATGTTTTCCCTTGTGGCCTTTCTCATGTATAAAATTTGCTGTAATCACAGATTACAAAATACAAGAAACTATGAAGGAAGGATGTTTTCAAAGAATTCCTAAACAATAGCCCACTCAAAGCAGATACTGGAAGAAGGCTAGGAGAGTGAACCATTTATTTTTGTCTTCTTTCGTTGTACTAAAAGTGCATTTTACTTCTATCAGTTGAGAGTGCATGTCTAGTCCCCTCTTCCTGCAGTCCTGTACAAAGAAGAGATGTCATAATAGAATCAGAGCTCTCTCCGTAGCTGCTATATTTATTCCATTGGAAGAGGGGACATGCTCATCTCTTCCACATAACGAATTATGCTCGGCATCCTTCCATAGCCTGTTTGCAACTGCTGACTGCCCGGATTTAAGGGAAAAACTCACTACTTAGGAGGGGAAAGCTCACTACAAAAATGCTTTCAGCAAGGAACGACCCAGGAAATCTATTATGTTTCCACACAATGCTTTTGCAGACATAGGAGATACAGAGTTGAGAAAGAAGTATTTAAATGAAAAGGTTATAGATTTTTTTTTTAAAGTCTGAAGAAAAAAGAAAGCAGAACACTGGGAATAGCAGGATATAAAGTAACCAGAGGCATTTGGCCTTTTCTGAACAATTTTAGCACAAGAACTTTTGGCAATCAGAAGAGGTGGTTACTGCTTCTCGGGGTGAAGTGGGGTTTAATTTCACCAGTGTGTTTTTTATTTAAATGAAAAGGCATCAATGTGTATGTTATTTTTACAGGTTTGTATCAAACCATTGCTACCTTTCTACTCATTCATTCTCTCCTGGACATGTATTAAGACCCTACAGTGTGCCAACCACCCTTCTACGTGTTTTATATGTGGCAAGATATAAACTGTATGGAAAATAAAATAAGCATTGATCTCGGGGCTCCAGACTGCCAGGAGTAAAGCAAGCAGCACAGCTGATAAGTTACTTACACTGTACTGAAAAGTAAGAGTGCTGTGCGCACAGGTACAACAGGGTAAGGGTGCTGGGCACATGGGCTGCTCTGAGAACTGCAAGGTTGATGGGCTGACTACTAGACTGCCTTACTGTCTGCATACATGCTGTGTGTGTGTGTGTGTGTGTGTGTGTGTGTGTGTGTGTACTTGTGTGAGTATAAGGACCGACATAATAGAATGTAGGGGCCAGAGGTCACTGTCCTGCATCTGCTTCATGCACTCTCCACTTTTAATTATTTCTTCTTCATTTTTTATCTTATGTGTACGGGTGATTCTGCCTGTATGTGTCTGTGCACCACTTGCAAGCCTGCTACCTCTGGAGGCCAGAAGAGGGCATCAGATCACCTAGAACTGGAGTTATCTACAATGTTGTGGGGGCACTAAGAATCAAACCCAGGTGCTCTGCAAGAGCAACTAGTGTGTTGAACTGTTGAGCCATCTCTTCTTCCCTCCTTCACTTTATTTTTTGAAACTGCATCTTTCACTGAATCTCAAGCTCACCCATTAGCTAAGCTGGCTGGACAAGACTCTAGGATCCCCCTAGCCTTTCCAGTGCAGAGATTACAGACACATGCTGCCACACCCAGGTTTTTACACGTTTTCAAGGGAATTGGTCTTAGGTCTTCATACTCAAGTAATTTTACCTAATGAGATGTTTCCATAGGTTCCTCAACTTGTGGGTTGTTGTTTTTTTTTAATATTTGTGTATGTCCATACACCAGTATGAATGTTAGTGAGGTATGGGAATCATGGAAAAACCTCCAGTGTAGGTTCTTGTCTTTTACCTTATTTGAAAGAAATGTGTCTTATGTGCTGCTGAATATGTCCAGCTCCCTGATCTGCAAGTTTCCAGAAATTCTCCTGTCTCTGCATCCACTGTGTTGTAGGCATGCTGGAACTGCAGATGCTCCCAGCATGTCCAGCTTTGCCTGGGCTGTAGGATCTGAATACCCATCCTCATGTTTGCAAAGCAAGTGCAATCTCCACATAGCCATCTCCCCAGCTCTCCACTAATATTTGTAAGAAATAAGTGCATATGCTTTTATTTGTGTTAAAATAACTCAATGAACACAGTGTCACCATGTTTTTCACATAAATAGGGGTATTCAGTATCTGGAAGAGAAGGCTTTCTAATTCTTAAAGAAATGTTCCTTTAAGTCTTGAAATTTTACAACTGTCCGTAAGTTCACTAAACACATTACTACTTTTTTTAAGTATTATAGACATAGAGACAAGCTGTAGTGGTTAAGTGTATTGTTTGGGAAATAATAAGAGTATAAAGGAATCATCAATATCTGTAATCAGACCAAAAGACTGCCATTGGGAGAGCTGAAGTATTTCCATTATCATTAAAGCCCCACACAAAAAATAACTCTCAGCAAGTGCACAGGAAAGACAGTCTGACACGGCCTCTGGACTGGCCTGTTGCCTGCCCTCCTCTGGGCTGTTTCATGCTAATTTCACCTTACTGAAAGTTCATAGGACCACACTGGCCAGAGAGTACATTTTACTTTCTTTTGGTGTGGTTTAGCTTTCACCTCTTCTTTCGTATGTGAAAATCCAACCTTTGGTTACTGGCAAAAGGACAAACTGACTGAACTGGAATTGGCCCTACCAATGACAATAGTTCCAGTATAAGCAATGGCCACCAGCCAGACGGAGTCAAACGCCTCCAAGGAGTTGGAAGCATGGCTGTATACCAGGAGAGTGGGGCAGCACTGAATTGGCCTGTGTTCACGTTTCAAACTACTTAAAGAACACGTTGATTCATACCAACTTCATTTATCAAATAAGGAATGTAAATTTTTCCCTATCTCTACAAACTATTTTGAACAATTGTTCTTTGATCAGATCCTGACTCCCTTTGAGTTTATCCTTATTCTTTGTGCAACCTTCAGATTGTTGTTGGTGATGCCCAGCCCATTGGGCTGCCAGTGCTTCAGAAGCTTCCAAAGTTAACAGACCGCAAAACTGAGATGTCATAGACCCACACAAATGGGACAAGGCTCCACTCCCCCCTTTTAATCCAAAAAGTAGCTGTAGCTGCTTTCCACTTTAGGTTCTATCATTAAAGAAACACACATTCATTTACCACATGGGCTTAGTTGGTGTTCTTTTCTTCTCTTGTGCTATAGTCTAATTACTTGGGACATGTTTTATTTTTAAATTATTTTCTGCTCTTCCTGACTACCAACCAGCCCAGTGTCTGATACTGTCAGCGTCTGGCTTATTTTCCCACCAACACTTATTTTGGGTACAGGTGGGTGGCAAAATGTTTGGTTTTGCTTTCTGGTTGGCATTGGAGTAAGTCCCAGAATATGGTTACAGTTAGGTCAAAGGGCTAAATGTGTTACTATATCCTCTGCTGTTGCAGAGACTAGAGTAATGGGGGAAGGGATTTGTTTTTTTTTTTTTTTTTTTTTTGTTTTTTTTGTTACTTCCCCATAAGGTAGGCAAGAAGCAGGAAAAAAAAAGTTTACTGTTTACTGAGACAGGAAATTAAATTGCAGCTGTATGGGAAGTAGCTGAGAATGTTCTTCCACAGAAATCAGCTGTTTACTCGAGCTTCAACTCAACTAGAGGCAAAATAAGAAAGGATAATTTGAGTTGCTGTTGTTTTGAACAACAAATGTCTCCCTCATACTGACCACGTGTTTTGTTGACCCCATCTCAATGGGAACACGGTCTATGATCAGAGAAAATAATTGAGCCCATCCAAGGTCCATCCTACCTAGTCAACTTTATAAGCCCAGACTAAATAACAGAGTCACAATTTTAAAAAAAATAAGTAAACCCAGGGTGGAGCTGGAGAGATAGCCCAATAGTTAAGTGTTCTTCAAGAGGACAAGGTTTCAATATTCCACTATCTACCTGAGCAAATCCACAACTATTATTAACTCTAGTCCCAGGAAATGTAGACGCCTCTTATGGTTCCCACAAGCACTTGCATGTATGCTGTGCTCATACCTTCACACAGGTACAAAGTACCCTTTAAGCACAAAGCGCCAACAATCTAGAAATTGGTCTCTCTCTCCATCCTTGACCCTGCTTCATGTAAGCAGCTTTTTTCTTGGATTCAAGTTCTGCTAACAGTGACCTGGAGTCATAATCTAACAACAACAAAGAGTGTGTTGCTTCCGGAGCATTCCAGGAAAGACTTGATCTACCCTCTTGGGTCACGTCCCATCAGAGAACCCACAGGTGTGGGCAATGCTCTGTGCTTTGGTGCATGAGCCTAACTCCTAGTAACTGTGTCAGTTCAGTATGACCCACAAGGATCAAGAATGTGCCGGGATAATCATGATTGGAAATTAAGATACATGAAATAAAAAAATAATGGAAACAAGACAAGAAATGGGAAAAGAGAAGTTTACTGAGACACAAATATTGTTTTAGGTTTTCAATTTTTAAAATATTTTTAAGGAACGGATAAAGTCTGAAGTGAAGAATGGCTGCAGAATGGCTGCTTCTGCTTCTGAGAACTGAAATGACAAAGGAAGGCTTGTCCTCTGCAGAGCCTGGACTGCAAGAGACCCGGTAAGGTGCCAAAAGGTAAGAACACTAAGCAAAAAAAAAAAAAAAAAAAAAAAAAAAAAAAAAAAAAAAGACAGAAGAGTCATTACATCCAGATGCGAAAATATTTCCAGAGGACGTGAGTTTCACACTAGTCAGAGAGTCATTTCCTTGAGTTAGGCAGAAATACCTCCAGTGGTACTTTTTGTTTCTTTTCCTTCTTTTCTTCCTTACTTCAAAAACAGATAGAGGGTATTTAAGTGTTCGTGTTTCCCACACGTGTTAATGATAGACTACCCTCTCCAATGCTGAAAACAGAAATGACTCCAGGCACAGTGAACATGGAAATCCCTAAGCAGAAGCTCTTTGTTGGAGTACAGCATCTGGAAGGCTTATCAAAAGATCTGATGATGCAGCCACAGGAAGAAGAATGAATCCTGCCAACACCAAATCCTTGGGTATTCAGGATGCTGGCATCTTTTGGAAACTTAATTTTCCCTTACAGCTAGGCTTTAAAGAAAAACTAGGAGAGTTATGAATTGTGTGTGCCTCCTAGGCCTAAAGGGATAATCAATCTTTTAACCACAAGATAAATAAGTCAAGTGCCTCTCAAGTTTAATACTAATAAAGGCAATTTCTTCCATCCTTCATATCCCAGTAATTTAATCTTTCTTTTCTGGGACTCTGGATGCCCTCAGCAAACAAAAGGCCTTATATAACTAAAATATATTTGCCTCTCATAACAATAAAATTGAAAAAAAATTTTTTCATCTTCCTAATAATGATAAAATGCCACTAGTTAGAGAATTTGAGCAGGTGATTGTCCTTAGTATCAGTACGCGATGGGGTGAGTAAAACCTGGTATAGAAACCAAATGTCCTACTCCACTGATCCAGTTGTCTGTTCCAAGTGGTAGACAGGCCTTTACCAAGAAGAGTTTAGTTAATCAGTCTCCATACTAGTAAGCCATCATCTCTTGTGCCAACACGTGTAGATCAGGAGACAAGAGAAAATTCATAAAGACCTGAGACGAAATAGTTGGGAGTCTGAGAAGAGGAAAAAGCTCTGCTTCCTCTTGTTTGTGTTTTGTTTTCGTTCGTTTGTTTGTTTGCTTGCTTCATTGCTTGCTTGCTTTTTTTTAAGACAAAATCTCACTATGTAGCCCAGGCTGACTCGGAGCTCATGATCCTCTTGGCCTCAGACTCTAAGTGTCAGGATTTAAGACCTGCACCACCATGGGGAAAAAAAGTTTAACTTTCCTTTATAGCAAGGGCTTAAGGAAAAACCAAGGAGTTATGAATTGTGTGTCCTTCCTAGACCTAAGTGGAAATCAATCTTTAAACCTGTCGATGTAAGTACCAAGTCTATACAGAAAAAAGCAAATAGTTTATTCCAAGCCCAGTATGAGCAACCATAACCTGGGGACCCAGATTCCGTGTTCTGCCTCAGAAAAGGTTACAGGGGAAAAGGCCATAAATCAATGTGTTTACAAACTACAGCCATGGGGTCTTCTGGTAGGCAGGCTGTCAAATATCTGTGAAATCTGTGGATTTCAATGTGGTCTTTACACATCCTCGCTTTGGGGTTGGTGAGCCTAAGAGTGTCAAACTTGGGGAACAATTTCAGGAGTTTATTTCAAAGTCAATAATGTTAGGGGAGATAAGTAAATGACTAGTCAATGGATGTTGATCAAGGCTAAAGATAGCCCAAGATGATTTGGGTTCTTAATCTACACAATGAAAACATTCTATTTAGCCAACATCAAGTGGTCTTCAGGATCATTGACACAGTTGTAGCTTTCTAAAGGGACTATAACTCACAAGCCACAAGATGAATGAGTGAAGTGCTTATCTGTTTAGTACTTGGCTATTTATTACTATTACTTACTATTGTAATCTATGTCATCATAAACATTACAGATTCTCTTAATTAGAATCAGTAACTCACGGAATCTCACAGCTTACTTCACCATAACTGAGGCTCCTGCTGCACATAACATGAAATGCCCAGAAGAAAAGAATGCAGTGGTCAGAATGTCTGCTGCCCTTAGCAACTGTCTTTTTACAGTAAAGGGTATTCCACTGGCAACTAATAAATCTGAATTCTACATGTGAATAGCAGGGTCACCAGGTTAAGAGTGGGTCTCTTTATCAACAAGGCTTAAGCTGGATGCTACCCATAGCAAATCACCAGGACAAAGCACTTAAGCCCTCCTTAACTCTCTAAAACCCCAGTCTTCCCAATCTCTCACCCAGCTATCAAGTTCGCCAATTGTGAGTGTTCTTAGAGATGCAGCTGGATTGCAGCTAGATGTCTTCTTCCCTAGACACATACCTATCTCTCACCTCTGAGTCTTCAAACCCAGAAAACTTAATGTCACAAAATCAATAGGCGCTTTTTGATTTTTTTTTAATTATATATGTTCTTTTCTGGCCTACACAAATATTATCAGATGAACACTTTGCCAAACACAAGAATGGCGAGGAGGTTTATCAACAAGTACCGTAGTAAATATTCTCGATGTGGTACCACATTAGATGTGATGAAAAACTGCCCATGGAGAGCTACAAATGTAGTAAGTCTCTTAGGGGATGAGATTCCCTAACCAAGACATTAAAAAAAGAAGTTATTTAATCACACCTAGTTGTCAGAACAAGACTTTTGGGGAGATACTGAGGTCTCCACTGACTCCTCAGGACATGTGAAGAGAGTTGTAATCAAAGCAAAGTAAAGAGTCTGGTTCCTAATTTCTGAGAACACACTCCCCTTAGACTGAATCTCAGCTTTGGCAAGAGTATGATGGAAGTTAAACAAGATGGATGGGAGAAAGACAGACTTAAGAATTCTGTACTTTAAACTGTAAAAACAGTACTGTAGAGATGCTCTTTCCTTCAAGTTCTCATGTTTCTTTATGTCTTAAAGTATCATGACAATGGATTTGGATGTTTCTGTAGAAAGATACACCTATGCAATTTTATAGGTGGTCAGCCCTTCACATCCATGGGTTTTTCATCTGTGGTTTCAACCAACTATAAATCAAAACTATTTAGAAAAAAAACATATTTTCATCTTTTCTGCCTGTGTGGTCTGATTGTTGTCTTTCTTTCACAAACAATAAAGTGCGGTATCCATTTAGGTAACGTTTGTATTGCATTGTTACCTGTAGGGATGAAATAAACAGGCAGAGATGCATTCCTTATACAAGAGGCTTCCTTCCACCTTCCTGAATATACAACAACCTTGGAGCCCTGCAGTATCCCTGTGAACATAGAGATACATATGCATTTGAAATGAAGACCTGAAAACTTTTCATCTTTCAGACTCTGGTTCTGTTAAGAATCAGGGCACCTGGTCGGAGAAAGATCCCACTATTTCGTAAGAACAGAGGCAACTAGGAGGAATGCCCAAGTCCTTTCCCGTGTACAGTTTTCTGACCTACTCAGAGTCCTTTAGCTCCAACAGAAAAGTTGTTATCTTTCTGCTCCTCGGGGCTGCAAGCTGGCTTGGGATGCCCCGTCCCCAAGGGTTCAGGGAAAACCCCCTTTTAACCCCGCTTGCCAGCGGAGAATGGCTACATCTGCGAACCAGAGCTGCACAAAAAGTTCTGCTCCATTCAGCTGCGCGGGATTCCCAGGTTGAACTCTTCTGGGAAACTTTGCTTCACAAGCTCCTCTTGCGAAATCAAGCGGGGCCCTCCCTCCGCTCTTTGGCTGGCTTAAAGGAGAGAGCCTGGAGCCAGCGCAGAGCACAAGCTGTCTCCCTGCTCTGCAAGCCTAAAGGGCAGAGCCCACCGCAGCTACCTCGCTCTGCAAGCCTAAAGGGCAGAGCCCACAGCAGCTGTGCCAGACCAACGCCCCTCCGGGCGCCTCTCCCTCAGGTGGGTCACTTTACTGGCTCTTTTGCCTTGTCACTTTCTCCAGTGGCTGAGGTCCCTTTTCTGTCAGCCCACCTCCAGTCCTTCTTTTCTGGACTCTACTTTCCAGCCAGCTGATACTGAGATGTAGGTAAACTCGCCCCATATCCTTCTCATAAAAATGCCACCCAAGGCTGCGTCTAAATCAGTTAAGCCATTCAGCCAAATGTTACCTTCCAGGGTTGTATTACTCAGAGGACTCCCAACAAGAAAGACCCAGGACTAGATTCTTCCTCTGTCTAACTGGTCTCTTAACTACAAATCTGAAGCGCCCATGAGAACGGAGCATGGAATAACTTATGTGTGCAGTCTGGCAGTATAACCCTGAATCTAAGGACTTCTTCACACAGAGCTGAAACTGGGCAGGCAGTCTTCCTTGATCTTCATTTAAATATCCTTAAGCAGCTTAGCGATTGCTTTTCTAGAGGCATACTGCCTGTCATGCAGTTGGCTGTAGGAGGGAAAGAAAGCCAGTCCAGAGGCAGATGGTAGGTGGTTTGGGATTTTTTCCCCCCGCTTTATTATTTGTCCCTGCACAGCGCTTCAAAACATGAATGGTGGGTCCCAGAAAGTAAGTTGCCTGAACCACGAAGTCGAGGTGTTTAGAATTCCATTCTTACTTCTAGCTGCAGTTTCACAGATCTAAGTTGAAGGGCTATTGGTCCAAGATGATTTACACAATGCAGCTCTACCGAGGTAAAAAAAAAAAAAAAACTTATGACTTAAGGTGCTGCTGAGAAAGGTGTTGAAAGTCTTGTTAAGCTCCAGGTTTGACTGAGTAATTACTTTCCATATTAACACAAGCTTGGTTTTTACAAAGAAACTACCGAGTCGTTCTCCCAGGAGCATCTAAAAGTTCCATTCACCACATTTATCATTCAGAGACTACTCTAGGCTTTCAAACCATTCCTCAGCCTTGCTGTGGGAGAATGTCCAATTCTGTATAAATGGTAGACATATAAATGTCACTCACATGAAAGAACCTTTTTCCCCCCTGATACAGTAGGTGTAATTTTATAAAATGGCACATTTATTTGAAGCAGTAACTTTTTGGAAATAAGGCCTTTGCACGGCCCTGAGTTTTTCAGAACACTGTGATTTAGCACGGTGTGAAATCCTACCAACAAGCATTTTACCTGCATGGCAAACACCGCCAGCCCAGAGAACAGGAATGGAACTCTCTTGAGTATCGGAACCTCAAGGTTATAAAGTAAATGGTGCATGTGTACATCAAAACCGGGTCACTACACTTTCTCCATCTGGCAACATTGATGGTTCTGCTGAAATTCACACAACAACAGGCAGTTCAGAAACCAGCCTCCGCTAGGCCAAACCTCTGACTGGAGCATTTTTTACAGTCGTCTGCCTTTCATAAGCTTACTAACTGCTGTTTAGGGAAAAAAATAGATTTCTATGACCTTTTGTAAAAAAAGAAAAACTAAAAATACTTAGCTCTGCAGTGTGTTGCAAGCAACTTTAGAGAAATAGGTTTGTATAGAACATAAAGTGTCTAATCACTCCAAGCTGCTTTGTCTCATGAAGGGTTACCCTTAAATTACCTGTGCCATCAAATGCCAGTATTTAAATGATACAGATTTCACTTTCAAAAAATGCACAGCTGATTCGGCTGTCACAAAAACACGTCAGTTTTCTGTGGTCTTCACTCTCTATTTCCCTTTCATAATAAATTTAAGGACTGAAGAGATGGTTAGTAGGTAGGATTCTTACCCCCAAATCATGAGGACCCAAGTTCAAGTCCTCAGCACTCTCATAAACACGGGTTGCCATGGTATACACCTGTAAGCTCAGCACCAAGGTAGCTCCAGGGAGAACCTCTGAAGCCTTGTTAGATTGGTGAGCTCCAGGAGTAGTGAGACTCACTAGATAAGAAGGGGGCTGGATAGAAAGGAGCATTAGCAGGTGTGGGAAAGGTCAAGTAAGATTAATGAGGGAGGGATGAATATGTGTGAAATGCATCATGCACATGAATAAAGATGTTATAATTAAACCCATTATCATGTATAATTAATGCATGCTAATGAAAACATAAAATGGGAAGCAATCCAGGAAGATAGCCAGCATTGGCCTCTGGCCTCCACACACATGTTCACACACACTCACACACACACACAAACACACACAAATGGGTACGTGTGCATATACCCCATGCATACAATTAAATTTAGGTATGTTTTATCAGGTGGTGTAAAAATTATTTCCTTAGAGATCTTGAAAAGACTGACAAACTCCTGGTGAGAGGGAAACAATGCCCACAGAGTCACCTTTTAAAGCTGGGGGGGGGTGGAGCTTTTTCAGGTGCCCAGTGGAGTCCAGTCCCTAGGAGGCCACTTGTTAAGTGCCTACAGCTTTCCTACCCATAATTCTCACCAAAATATGGACTAATGGGCCATGCATATTTAATCTTCCAGCTGGGCTTTAGATCAGACTAGATAATAATAGAAATGAAATTTACAAAGACAAGACCTCTGATGTTACCTGTGTCTGTTCACATCCAAGAAGGGCGGCTTATTAGTTCATTACAAAGACTTCTTGACCAGTTCTCCGAGATATGTTAAACCCACGTCAAATGGTTCTCCATGACTGTTAGGTCATTTCCAAAATGGTTTTAATTAACACTTGTTCTTTTGTTAAAAAAAAAAAAAAAAAGCAGCACTGCAATGAATCAAATTCAGTAAATAACCAAAGGATAATGAATAGTTAAGGAGTTATTTGATAAGAAAATTATTAGGCCTATACAGAAATAAGTTTTCTTCCTAATTTGTTGGAGAATAAATCATGAGGAATGCTTATGCCATTTGAAGATCGTCTTTTAGGAACACGGTATGGCAAAACGGAATGGCCTGGACTACATATATTTTTTTCCACTGTAATTAAGCAGGCAGGACCTTGACATCCTGATCTAAATTGTAAGTTCTGCACTATGCTTAGAGTTTATTCAGCCATGTATGAAGAGGTCTTCTTACACTGCACTTTGTCAGAAGTGTATTTGAGAGATGTATCTTTTAGATTTAAAGTACATCATCATTCCTTACATCAGAATAAAGTTCTCTTTTCTTCTGAAAAGAAAAGAAAATATACGGGAAGAATAATTTTGAAAAGTTAAGAGCTGTAATTCTGAATTAAAAGAAGACTAAGGAGTAACAATCTAATTATATAACACAGCTCTGAAAAGAGTTATTTAGCAGAGCTGGAGAGATACTTCTGAAGTTAGAAACCTGCACAGCACACTTGAGGAGGACCTGAGTTGACTTTCCATCAGCCATGGTGAGAGATTCACAACCTCTTATAACTCCTGCTCTGGGGTGATTCAGTGCCTCTGGCATTCATGGGTACCAGCACACAAACAGACACACACACACGCACACACACATACACACACAGACACACACACACACACACACACACACACACACTTGTTTGATTTCGGCACCCAATATTAAGATCAAATACATTAAGAAGGAAGTTGTATCTCTTAGCACACTGTTATCTGGCAAAGCTGTGGATTTAGAGACTAGAGAGATAATTAATGCTCAGTGGGAAACATCTTTCATCTACACATGCTCTTCGTACAATGTGGAAACACTGAACTCAGCTTTCAACCTAAATAAAATGGTATCTGAGGAAACTCTGGCAGGCTTTAATAAATGTTCTCCCCCCGCCTCCTCGCAGACCAGTGTCCCTCAGGTGGACTCCCAGTACCTGCACATCCCTGTGCTTGACCCTCACACATGCCCTAGTGGTTTGGCCCTGAGACCTAAGCTCCCCAGTGACCAGGACTTTCTGATGCCCCACTTCGTCCTTTTGCCTAACACAATGCCTGGCACAAAAAAGCTATTGTAAAATCCTGGAAATTTGAAATTTTACCAAGCCACTCTTGGTAACACTGATTTCTGAGTTGGAAAGATGTCGCCCAAGGGTGGTCATAGTCAATGAGAATGAATGATCTATTGTTTTCAGTTAACACGATCCAAGTGGAGAATTTAAGCCTGCCATTTGGAGAGAACTTGAAGATTCTTTTATTTACATAGAAATAGTCAAAGCTTATTGTAACTGCTTAGTTAATAGAAGACAGTATAGAAGTGGTGTTTGGTTTACTTTCTTTTTAATAACATTATGGTACATTCCGGGACCACCATGAAATGTAAAGCCCCTGAAGAGTTCAAAAGATTCTTTTTATACTGCATTCTTATATGCACACACACACACACACACACACACACACAGAGAGAGAGAGAGAGAGAGAGAGAGAGAGAGAGAGAGAGAGAGAGAGTATTGTCTTTCTAGTTAATTCTTCAATGCACAAGTTCAAAGGTGGTATGTTTATCATGCTCAATTCTGTGATGTAGAAATAGGAAAAACTGGTTTAAGAAATGGGCAGAGGCGGAGACAGCAATGGTCTGGGGAATGGGAAGATGCTGAGGTGTAGTTGCTCAGTTAGCAGTCGCAATGACAGCCGCTTCTACACTGAGATCCAACACTCTCCTGGCTGTATTTCTGTGTCACGTCTGAGAAGCTGGACTGTATTTTTGGCGAAGCAGGTACACAAATACTCCTTTTGAGAAGCGAGAGTCCAAGGGTATTAGCTTTAGCGCCTAAACCATGTTGGCCTGATGTGTGAGGAAGACAGAGTATGCGGTGTTATCGCTGTGCTGGGAATCACACGGGTTATTTCCGAGATGAACCTGGGAGCCTTTGGGGACATGATGCCCCTAAGAAAAGATTTAGACATAAAATACCATCAGGGTAAGAAACGTGGTTTCAGCTCTCCACCCACTTGCTTTCCCAAGTGCATGAGCACGGGCCATATTTGGGAGAAGAGGAGGTGAGAGGTAAGGAAGGGGCTGACACTGTGATAAGAAAGATACTCTGGGGAAAGCCAGTCCTAATGTTCAGCATTTGGTGATTTCCACAGTGAAAAAACGTGTCTGCTTTCCAGCTTCTACCAAGCAAGCCAGCTCCAGCCGCTAGAGGGAGCCCAGATTAAAAGCTGGGATATTAAAAAGGGAAAGCTGTTTTCTAGAAGCAATTACCAACTAACACTGCTCAGAAGCTGTGTATCAGAGCATAACCAAGGAGTGGGAATGGAAGGTCTGTGTTCTTCTGCTGCTTCTGTTAGAGACACTGGGACCCATCCCTCAGAGAGTCAGTTTACAAATGAAGGCAAATGTTATCCAAAAAGATGAAAGACTAAGCAATCCCCAGAAACTTCTAAAAAGGGCAAGATATTTTAAAACACAGTGGAAGGCCCTATGAGAAGGGTTTCTGAGGAGGCAGGAAGATCTGATACACAACAAATTCTGTCTCGTGACTGATTTAGCAGTTATCAATATCTAGATAATAATTCCCAGGGACATGAATGACTGACTGTTTTATTTGAACAAAGTTCCTTGACAACTGAAATTACTAAATCATGTCCTAAACATCTCAAAAAGCTAAAGCCATCAACTAATGCTAAGTGTTTGGTGAGTTTCTAGAGATGCCAAATTAAGCCAATGATCATAGAATGCACAGATAGCCTGCAGTTTACTCGCAAGAGAGAATGCACTGTCTGCTAGTGGTGACCTCAGAGGCCTCATCCTACCACACCACTGATGAACTACAGATGTGTAAGTTGATCCAGATTGAAAATCCCAGTAGTTGTCGAGGTAAATTAACCAAGGCATAACTGTATCTCTAGCCAACCCTTGTACTCCAGGCCTCAAGCAAATGATCTTTTCAGCCTAGGCAGCAGACACTGAACCTACATGGATAAGAAATCACAAGACTATCTTAACTTACCCCGACAAATAATGCTGAGATAACACTGTAGCGCCATGCACCCGTGTGATGCTCAGATGAGCTGCAATATCAGCAAAGAACTTATCACAAGTAATTTGTCTCTATACTGGAATTAAGATATATAAGTGGCCTACATTACTATGTAATCATTCATCTCTGGAAGGGAGTGAGGATTCTGCCTCCTGACAGGCTCACTCAAGTTCAGCTACCAATTAGCAGTTCATGTCGAAGTATATAAACCACACAACATTAATTGGAAGGTTATCTCTCAATATATTCTTATGACTTTGTCAGTTTGTACAGTAGATTTTGTGTGTCATTCTGTTGGCTATTAGGGGAACACACAGATTAGTCGAATAGGTTTCCCTGAGATGAACAGCATTTCTCACAAAGAAGCATTTCTACGATCTATTTTTTTTTCAACAACTAACCCACAGTTGTATTAATGAGGAGTGTCAGGGTACTCAATTTCTGGATAAACTTTGTGGCACATACCTGTTAGCACCCAGAGTTTCAGCACAGGAGAGCCATAAGTGTAAGGCCAACCTTGGCTACATAGCAAGTCCTAAGCCAGCCTGGACAGCATGACAAAACTATTTAAGAAAAACAACAAAATATCTGTGAATATATATTAGTAATTTTAGTTACCAGAAGAATTTTTTTGTAAATTACAAAATAGTGACATATCCTATACATGTTTGCTATAATTTTTACTTCCACTGGTATATTAGCAAGAGAATGGGCAACCCCATGTGCCTGTGAGAAGTATGAACATCTCAGATGAGGATGCAGCTCAAGTGAAATAGTGTTTGCAGAGGCTGGAATCCTAGCCTGCCCTGGTAACCCAAAACTCAGAAGGTGGGGCAGGAGAATCAGAAGTTCAAGGCCACCCTCAGCTATAGGATGAGTAAAACTTCCCTGCACCATATGACATCCTGTCTCCCCAAGACACACACACACACACACACACACACACACACACACACATACACACACACACACACACACACACGCACACACAAAGTTACACATTTTAGATGGAGGGTCTGAAAATTAGTTTTCATAAGTTCTAAATTTCTGTGAAGTCCCCCTTTACTTCAGAGTGTTTTCTTTACTGTTAATAACTATATGTTTTGGGTGCTGAGCAATGGCATTTTCCCTCTCTTCTCCTCAGAATGGTTCACTGTAGTTTTATGAGCGGAATTCAGTTAAAGATGGAGGCTGTGAACAGACTTGAGGTTTCCTCTCAGAACTCCGTCATATTCTTCAGTCATCTCTCAATCACAGAGATCCACAAACACATAAAAGCGTCCGGTAGCCTTTCATACACACAGCAGAGAAACTGGCCAGGAGGTGCCAAATACCCTGTTAAGCTAGTACACGTGCTCTTGCTCTTTTGAGTCAGGGTCTTCCTGTATTACTTTGGCTGGCCTGGCACTCCTCAGGAGTTTAGGCATTGGCCTGACATTCAGAACAATTCTCCTGCATCACTGCCCTGAGTACCAGGACTAATTAAACTACTTTAAGTGACGATGTTGTAAAGACAGCGCTTTATACCACCACAGATGACATACACATGCTTCCTGTCCCCTCTGACTACAAGGGATATCAGACAAAATGCACCATCCGGGTCACTCCTGAATTTCATAGTATAAATGTTTTAGTGTGAATGCGCTGCGGACTTTGCAAAGGATATAGCTGCTCTGAAAATGACTCATGAGCTGAAATTCAAATTTCATTGGTATCATGTGTTTCTATTTATTAAATTTGGCAATCCTCATTTACCTGCACCTCCTCAAGGAGACTCTCGCTGACCAGCATTAAAATTTTTACTGCTCCTCTCCCATAGCAATGTTTATTCCGAAACCCTGTTCAGTATGCTCTGGAGCATTTTCCGCCTTCTAACTCAGCCTATTTATTATTAATTGTACATTGTCCAATTTTCTATAATAACACACGGACAGGTTTTGAAGCATACAGATTCAGAGTTTTGACTTTCTTCTTCCAGGGAGTCGAAACACTTTTAAAGATGTCTGTTTTCTTTGCCTCTTCATCCTCAATGGGCCTGTGGGCTTGTGGTGTGTGTATGAGTGTGTGTCCAGGGTGGTTAATTTCTGAAGAACTCAGATGTTTGAAGCATCATTTCAGAATCTGAAGCTGAATTCACAAGTGGAGAAAAAGACAGCATGACTCTAAAGAGTGTTTCAGCTATATGACTAACCAGCTGGTGCTTACCTGTGTGTTGCTGTCTACAAACCCCAGTAGCGACTTGGTGGTTTTCTCAGTTTGGGTAGCAGCTCTGTAAAAGCTACCTGCATTCTGACATTCTTGGACTCTGTCCTTTGTGAGATTCGTACACTTGTGCCTCATTCAGCCTTTGGTTTTTCATAAATAGAGAAATTCTAGTCTTCAGTCAAGACTACGGGGAAAAAAACTCATGAAGAAGATGGACTGTATCAAGAGTTTTTGTACAAGCTTTCAACCTGATTTGAACGTGCCGCTGGACAGAGACATACTAATTCTCATCGTAACACTTTACAGAAATGTGTGGTTATTCGCAGTCCTTAGTGATCCCAAGAAATCTTTAATAACTAATGTCAGGAACGTGTGATTCCTGTCTGTACTCCAGAGGTGGCCTTTCCTCCTCACTCCCCCAAGATCTCTCTGGGTGGGTTCTCCCGCCCACTGGCGAGCTCCCCGCCCACCTATGAGCTCCCCACCCACCTATGAGCTCCCCGCCCACCTATGAGCTCTCTGGCCACCTATGAGCTCCCCGCCCACCTATGAGCTCCCCGCCCACCTATGAGCTCCCCGCCCACCTATGAGCTCCCCGCCCACCTATGAGCAGCCCCATGTTGTTCCTTCCTAAAACTGAAAGCTATGTGTTGTGTCCATAGCAATTTTCTCTTTAGATTTCCTTTGATCGCCTTCAAACGTTTTCACTTGAAATTTATTTTTGCATTTTTACTTTGCATATATTCATAAAATTGGGTTAGTTGATAAATAAGGCAACTCTAGCTGTGTGTAAATAGCTGACAGCCAGAGTTTATGTAAATAATTTGAATTTCCTTTAGATTTTTTTTTTTTTTTTTTTTTTTTTTTTTTTTTTTTTAGAATTAAAAATGACAGAGAAAGTCATGGTGGCTACTTATTTTTTTTTTAAATTATCTGCATGAGACAGAAGAGGTTTTCTTTCCTTTCCCTTCTAGAAATGACATTACATATATCAATATTTACATTTTTTCTCTTTATTCAAAAAATTTTGGGGTGAAACAAATGGCCCATATTCTAATCTCAAGGGAAGAAAGTGCCGAGTTTAGGAAGAGCTATGATTAGTCACTGACATTCTTAGTAAAAGGCCTGACAAAGGTGTTCTCCCCCAAAGTTCTGACAGTTTTAAAATGTGCCATTTAATGCCAGGGTTCTAGTATACAAATAACTGTGAGTTTTGAGGTATCTTCTAAATGAAGTATATGTTTTCACCTATCACATAACCTGAAACTTTTTTTCTATTCATTAGCTATCTACATGGAAGAGAGAGCACGCACATGCACACAGGAACATGTGTGTGGAGGCTTCATATCCTTGAAGAGCGTAGTTAAATAGGAGACATCCACCCTTGGGATTTCATGAGACAAGATCTCACCATTTCCTCGTGTTCGCCAATTAGGCCAGATCTGGAGATTTCCTTATTCTCCCTCCCTTCCCTGGGATTACAAGCATCCACCACGCCTGGCTTTTCACATGAGCGTTAGGTCCTCAGGATTACATCGAGCAAGCACTTTCTCAACTGAAATGTCATCATCTTTGCAGCCCAATCAATTAATATTTTTAACACAGCTCTTGTATTTAAGCCCCTAAAATAGTGTTTAATCTGTGTTTTAAATTTTAAGTTTTTAAAACACTGATTTTTTAAGTATATAAACTCTTAAAGGGAAATTTTGTGAATATGCAAGATTATTATACAAATTCCATGGAGAAAGGAGTAAGACTAGCTATAATAATTTTTCAAAGAATACATTAGATAAAACAACTGTCAATTTTTAGACACATGTGTATATGTCTAAATATTATATATATATACATACACATACAGATACATACATAATTATAGCTATCAATATTGTATGGTATAGACAAAAAACAGATCCATCAATTAGTGTGTGGAGCAGGATAGAGACCCCAGAAAATGACCCACGCTTACATGGATTATTGATTTGTAACAAAGGTGCAAAAGCAATTAATCAAAAAAGATGTTATTTCAACAAATGAGGGATAAACATTTAGTTAATTTCTATAGGCAACATACATACACACCTACCCAAGCCTTAAACTTTGTAAAGATGAGCTAAAAATAGATCATAGTTCTATTTTTACACTTTCAGAAAAATATCTAGAACCCATGGCTTCATGATGAATGTTTAGATATCAAAAGAATAATCTACTAAAAAAGAGTCAATAAATTAATGTCATGAAATTCTAAAATTCTTTTTCAATGAAGACCCTGTAGAACATGGAAAAGAAAAAGAAATCAGGTTAGGAGAAAATACTGATAAATCACATATCCAACATGTCTATACATATATGTAAAATATATTGTCTAACTAGAAAATAGGCAAAAAGATGAGTATAATAGCTCATATCCATAATCCCAGAACTTAGGATGGTCGGGCAGAATGACTGAGACTACCCTGGACTATATAGATGTCTAAACCAGCCTAGGGTGGAGTAAAACTTTATCTTTGGAAATAAAGTGAGAGTGAGTGGAAGATATGAAGGAAGGAACAGAGGGAGAGAGGGAGAAAAGAAGGCCGCAAGGGAAGGAGAGGAAGGCAGTTCCAGAGGGAGAGGGAGAAAGGGGGAAGGGAGAGAGAGAATGGGCAAAACACACGAAACAATGTCTCACCAAGGATGATATACAGATGCCAAGTAAGTATATAGCAAGATGCTCAATATCATCAGTCATTGGAGACATGCTAATTAAAACCACCCTGAAATGACAAACTAATCAAAATAAAAAATACTGGAACTCATAAATTTCTAAGAAGGGATGTGGAACCATGTGGCCACTGGACAGTAGTCAAGAAGCTCATATAAAGCTGAGCAGAAACTTGCCATATGTAATTGCACTGGAGAGAGCCTTTGTCCCAAACAAATGGAAACTTAATGTCATGCCAAACCTCGCACATGAATGTTTATTGCAGTGGGTCAAGTTAGAGACAACTAAAAGGTCCTACGTTAGATGAAGATAACTCTAAGACTGAGGGTATAACTAAGTGGTATATTGTATGTTTGTCATGTACAAGCTTTGGAGTTGGTCTCCAGAAAAAAAAAAAAAAAAAAAAAAAAAAAAAAAACTTTTAAGTGAAATTGTAATACATCTCTTCCATGGAATACTACTCAGAAATAACATGGTAATGCTGATAAACAAACCAACTTGGATGAACCTCAGGGGCATTGTACTGAGTGAGAAACAAACAAGGGGAAAACAGAGGGTTATCAGCTTGTTTATATAGCATGTGATGTCATTTCTGTAACATTCTCAGAAAGACAAAACTATAGAGAGCCAGTTAATGGATTCTAAATCAGAACCCACTCTGGAGAGAGTTAGTGTGAGTAAGCGGCTGAGATTCCCATGGCTGGAAAGGTCTGCATCTCTTTGTCATTTCCTGACACAACTCTCATTCTCCTGGGAGGCTTCTCTGGGAGAGTCTCCAAAGGCTGGGGTTCCCAATGCCTAGGGTGGAATGCACAGACAGAGGAACAAGATAGACCAGATTCCTCTTCACCTCAGTGACAGCTGCCTCTGTGACCATCAAAGTTACCTTTGTCACTTTTTAGACATTCCTGTGTGATCAGTTCACCTCCCTCTTTAAGAAAGGTGCTGTCATAGGAATTACTTCTCCAAGCTTGGAAATTCCTGTTCTTTCTAGTTACACAGCTGATGGTGTGTGGTGCCCACAAGGCTAGGAAAAACAAGGAAACACAGTTGTTGCAACCCTTCAACCCATTATACCTCCGATAAATACTCTTTCTGTTTGTTTTTCTTAGGATTTCCTGTTTTCCTGTATTTTTTAGATGTAGGTGTAGGCTAGGAATTTTGAAAATCCTGAGCAAGAAACCACTTTCACGAACCCAAGTTTTCATGTAGCTATTTTGAGGTACAAATATGTCTGACATGGGTGTGGTCCTCTTTGTGAAGCACTTATTGTAAAACACACCCTGTGCATGCATTCTATTTCTGTGAACATCTATGATTATAATATTTTTCCAAGAGCTCAGAATCAAGTCTCCAAAGAATTGCTAACTTTTTCCCACATTACTTATTTTTATCGTAATTCTGAGTAATCTTGCAAGCAGATGCATAACAAAGGATTGGGTGCCAATTACTTATTAGAGACCTGATTCTGGGGAACCGGAAGGAAGGACAAAGGGCAGGGCCAGGGAACATGAGAAAGAGTGCAAAAGCAAAGAAGGTTAACCATGGACACAGATAATGAGTGTTCTGGTCCTTTGGAGCCATGTGAGGAGCCTTAAGAAATATGTAAGATTGAGCACCAGAAGAGAAAGGAGTCACAAAGGAAAGACAGGATTCACAGAGCTGCCCCTTGCTGTTTTGTGGTGCCCCATGTACCCTGTATATCTGAATGTCAAGCAAACATGGTTCTTAGAGAAGCCCTATGACAAGAAGAAAGAGGTACAGATGGAAGACCCAAAATGAAGTTAATAGTGGACGGTGTTTACTCAGCAGAGCTAAGATTCTGTCTGGAGACCAAAAATAGAACCAGGAAAATTTAAAGCGAGTCTCAAATCGTGGTCCTAAAGTGTGACCTCAGAGTGACTGCCACAGCCATTAAGAAGTGCTCAGGGAATAAGTAAGCTGCATATCCTTTTATTGGGTCAGTCTGTAATATTTTAATATTCCTTTACCAGTTTTTATATCTGCCATTTACCCAGAAACATCTCTGAACTTTTGAAAGTGAAAACAAATTTTAATAGTTGGAAGAACCAACATCTCAAGGATGTTACCTTAAACCGCTAAGGTATATCTTAAGAGGTAATAAATTAAAGTATGAAAAAATACAAATAGGAGAAACTTATACTCTGTCCATTTGTACACCTGTGTTTTGATATGTTCTACGGTCCATAGCCCTTTTATATAGGTTGTTGTTTATTTAAAGATAAGTGGAGAAAGTTGGCACATTCTAATCTCTGATTCAGACTATTTCATACACTTAAAACAATCACAATTATGAGGCACGATTGCTGCTCAAATTATATGTTTTATATAGATATTAGTTAAGTAATTAGTGGGTTACATTCCTTAGATAATAAAAAGATTAAATAAACTGCTAATGATAAACTAGTGTTCATGCCTCAAGAGCTGTTTCAATTTAAGAGTCAGTACCTCATAACCAGAAACCATCTCTCATCTTAAACATGACAAAACTGAGTTTGAATAACCTGTCAAAGGCCAGCTTGCTAGTAATTCAGTATAAAAGTGGTCTGAAGAGATGGCTTAGTCAGTAATGTGTTTTACTGACAATCACAAGGACCTCAATTGGATTCTCAGACACATATAAAACTTCTAAGCATGGGGGGTTATAATGTCAGAGCTCAAGAACTGGATACAAATGGATGCCTGGATTCACTGGCCTACTTGTCTAGCCTTGCTACAGCCTATAGGAGACAGTCTCTCAAAGAAGGTAGAGAGCTTTGAATGATACCCAAAGTTCTTCTTGGTCTCCACAAACATGCACATATATACACCTGCACACATGCACATGTACACGTACTCATGTTGCACTAATTTCCAACCCCAATAATTTTTTATATGTATAAGCTTAATTTTGCAGAACTGCACAGAAAGTCAGAACGCATCAACTCATGGTCGTCAAATGGCCCGAATCACCTGGAATCGCAGTGTTTTTAACAATCAGTGAGAACATTGCTACAAAGAAGTTAGTCTCTTCTTGCTAGTGAACTCACCCACCCATTCTATAATTTCTGCAGATAGTGATCACAACCTCAGATAGTTCCCTACGTGTGTTCATGCCGTTCCTAATAACGGCTGAGGGCATCTACAGATAGTTTGGAAGATGATTCAGTTATGTGGATTAGTCATAGTTTCTGCAGTGGTACAGGTAGGTCCTATATTTCTTGTCTCTCTCGTGACTCCTGTCTGAGTGCAAAGGCCTGCAAGGCCTGTGTGTGCTTTGATTGCACAATTCAGTCAGGTGCAACTGAGATGACAGGGCTTTGTCTTAAGATAAACAAAAAAGGAAAATGTCCAGAACTCCCTTTAAAAAAAAAAAGTGCAGGTAGGTGTGTGTGTGTGTGTGTGTGTGTGTGTGTGTGTGTGTGTGTGTGTGTGAGAGAGAGAGAGAGAGAGAGAGAGAGAGAGAGAGAGAGAGAGAGAGAGAGAGAGAGAGAGAGAGAGATGGTTGATAGGAAAGCTACAGTGTAAGGACCAACACCATTATAGTGTGTGGAACTGCACATCTGGCTCACTGTCTTACTGTCAACCCACTTGAATGAGAAGAAGTCGTGTTTTTGGCGACATCCTCTCCTGTGGCTTCTCTCTCCCCTGCATGTTGGTTAATGTTAATTATTCAGCCTCCTCCTCTGCCTGCACCCTGTGCCTGCAATGCAGGGAGGACCCGGCCCCTTCTGTCCCTTACATTCCATCCTGCTCATGCTTAACAAATATTTGCCAACTGTCTAACCCTTGGTAGACAGTGCATTTCTCAGCATGAAAAAATAAATCATTAAAAATCATAGCCATTCCCCATCCCCACTCCACCCCCAAAAAGCCTCCTCTACATTAGCTGACAGTTTTAAGTAGAATTTGAGAAAATTTATCCTGAAAGAATATTCACTATTCACCTAAAGAATAGAGAATGAGACAGATTACTGTGTGAAGTTGTTAAAAAAAAAAAAAAAAAAAAAAGATTCCGGACACCAATTGTGGCTGGGTTCCCTTGACACTTTTTCTCTTACTGTCTTGGGGTATCTGGGTTACAAGCTGATGATCTATAAGTCCTTTTACATTTCTACACCTCTAATTTCTTTTGTTTGCTTTTTCAGTAATGGAGAAAGCGTGTGCAGATGTGTTACCTCTCACTACGAATCCCTCAGAAAAGCTAGGGAATGTCTGCATTTTTGGAACAGGGGATTTCGGGAAATCGCTGGGGTTGAAAATGCTTCAGTGTGGCTATTCCGTTGTTTTTGGGAGTCGGAATCCCCAGGTGTCCAGCCTTCTGCCCAGGGGAGCAGAGGTCCTGGACTATTCGGAAGCAGCATCGAAGTCTGATGTCATCTTCCTGGCCATACACAGAGAGCATTACGATTTCCTCACAGAACTAGCTGATTCTCTCAAAGGAAAAGTGTTGGTAGATGTCAGTAACAACCGCAAAATCAATCAGTATCCAGAATCAAATGCTGAGTACCTGGCTCAGCTGGTGCCAGGAGCCCACGTGGTCAAAGCGTTTAACACCATCTCAGCCTGGGCTCTCCAGTCAGGAACATTAGACGCAAGTCGGCAGGTAAGATTAAAAGAACTTACATCCCGCCATTTTAATGTAAATGTTTTAATATGTCCTTATCTAAATACAGCTCTAAAAAGAATCCCTACTAAGTATTCCTAATTGTTCTAACGACAACTTTCTCGGGTTTCATGAGAAGGGTAGTCTATTGTGGTTCATGTGCATTACTAGTTTGATGGAACCAAATGATGTCAGAATCTGTAGTTCTCTTGCCAGACTAGAAACTAATCGTTTGTTGGTTCTGTTTCCACTTGTATGGAAACTGGGTGCACACTCCGAGATTAGCCACAGCCATGAATGACACGCTGCCCACTTTCAAGAGAAAAATAAGACTATTCGTGCTGAGGAGAACCTCATCTTACAGCAACAATATGTGCCAAACATCACCCTCAACCAAAAGCTAGGTCTTTCCCCGTCCAGCACTCCTGTGCCAGTTCAAAGCCTCATCTTGCTAGATAAAGCGCTATTATCTCCGTTCTGAAAATAGTTTATTTTTGTATTTTTATGGGGTGCCGATCTAAAGCTTAATGATAATTTTTAAATAAAGGAAGTAACCAACATGGAATTAATTGTTTTACTTCAGGTGTTCGTCTGTGGAAATGACAGCAAAGCCAAGCACAGAGTGATGGACATTGCTCGCACTCTTGGACTCACCCCACTGGACCAAGGGTCTCTCATGGCAGCCAATGAAATTGAAAACTACCCTCTGCAACTGTTTCCAATGTGGAGGTTCCCTTTCTACTTGTCCTCTGTGCTTTGCGTCTTCTTCTTTGTGTACTGTGCTATCCGGGAAGTGATATACACCTACGTGAATGGGAAGACAGATGCTACGTTTCGCCTGGCTATTTCCATCCCGAATCGTGTCTTCCCCATCACAGCACTTACCCTGCTTGCTCTGGTCTACCTCCCCGGGATTCTCGCTGCCATTCTCCAGCTCTACCGAGGCACAAAGTACCAACGCTTCCCAAACTGGCTTGACCATTGGATGCTTTGCAGAAAGCAGCTGGGACTGGTAGCTCTGGGATTTGCCTTCCTTCATGTCATCTACACTCTTGTGATTCCCATCCGTTACTATGTTCGATGGAGACTGAGAAACGCAACCGTTACCCAGGTAAATTTTCTCTCCTCGGCATTTCCTGGCTCCTTAAATCAAGACATAGTCTCGTTCTACACCAATCTATTTCACAACTGAGGAACATTGTTCCCCAAAGTTTGTCCTCTGTTCTGTTTTGTGTTTTAAACAGTTTATTATTTAGGCCTAGCTGACCTCAAACTCATGACTTTCCGGCCTTGATCTCCCACCCACCCAGCCTCTTCACATTTTAAGTATTAATAATCAGAAACCCTATCCTGGGGCTTGTGAATGAATCCAGTTTGTGATCACATGGGACTAATGAGAATAAAAATTAGAGTCCAGACTCACGTGACTCTAGAGTCATAATCCTGGGCTCATGGAGACACTGACCAACTGACAGGTTTAGGTAGGAGTCACTAACCACACACCCTTATGTCTCAAGCTTCTGTTTTTGAAGTCTAAAACAACTACTCTCCACAAAGTATGAAGTCTGACCAAACATGTGCCACTACCCTACAAACAAATTCACAAAAGTGTGCAGAAAAATCCATTAATGTTTGACTTGTGAGAGGTTGTCCTCAACAAGTGGAAAAAATCAAATGATTCTGAACACGTATCAAATACTATCTAATGAATACCCAAAGATGAAATCAGCTCAAGTAGTCTCTCAGCATTTACAGCAGAGATGCTACAAGTCTGGTCTGGTTTAGAAATTACTGGTCTTGATATATCTTTCGACATTCTCAAAGGCCATTAGTTAATAACTCACCCACACTGTGTCTGCAAGTACTCTCACACATCCCCCCAACAAAACTTTCTTGAGAAAGGATCACACTACATGGCCTGGTTCTTATCACACTGTGATGTGAAAGGTTTAATGCTGTATTATGGCATAATCAATATAAAAGGCCTGTATGTGTGTGTGTGTGTGTGTGTGTGTGTGTGTGTGTGTGTGTGAGAGAGAGAGAGAGAGAGAGAGAGAGAGAGAGAGAGGAAGAGAGACAGGGAAAGAATAAACATAATATAAAAACCAAATTTTGATGTGGTTGTTTAATACCGCTATGTTTTTGTTTGAGAAACAGAAAGCCATGAACTAAAGAAAACTTGCACAAATATTGACTTTGTTTTAAGATATAGAGGGTAAATTAAAACTGTCTATGTGATGCCTAGAATTATAACAGAACCACAGAAGAATCAATTACCTTTTCTGCTCAAAACATTCAGATGTGTTTTTCCAAAGCTGTTCCTAAGTGACCAATAAGAAATGATACAGAGTTTGCTTTGTGCAAGTAACATGAGAGAGGTGTGTTTCAGCCCTTCTGAAAGAGTTGAGTTTCAGAAGCATCCATTTTAATTGTTCTAATATTTTCATTTTTCATAGGCCCTAGCTAATAAAGACAGCCCTTTTAGCACCTCTGTTGCCTGGCTTAATGACTCCTATTTGGCACTGGGAATCCTGGGATTTTTTCTTTTTCTTCTCCTGGGAATCACTTCCTTGCCATCTGTGAGCAACATGGTGAACTGGAGAGAGTTCCGGTTTGTCCAGGTAAGTGCAACAGGTTTTAATGTCTTGATATTTCAAAAGAAATAGAGCTTTTTGCCAGTGTTCTAGTTTTACTCTTGTATCGAGCCTAAGTTTCCATTGGCTCCCTTACTTCCCTAGTTGTGTCATTAGTATCACTGCCAGTTGGCTCAGAAAAAGGAGCTCAGACATTGACAGGCAGAGTCGATCAGGGTAGGGTTTCCTGCTTGGGACAGCTTGCCAAGACTCCTGAGCATCCACAGAGCCATTGCCCAGACGTCAGAGTAAAAATCACCAAGAAGCTATTAACTATGTGTAGAGGCACGAAGCAGAAAAGCGAAAAGGGACCCACAGGCAAAGTTAAGTCTTATAATCTGAACATATTGATAGGAAAAGGGAGATTCACCATAAAGCTGAAAATTCAATGAAAATGTACTAAGCATCATCGCTCTAGACTTACGCCTGGCCTGCATGAGAGATATTCGTTTCTTTTCCATGTATCAACCACCAGACACCTCATTAAAGGAAGTACCTATTCCAGGAGACCAGTGGTCCTCATAGTATTTATCACATGCAGAGAAGTGAAAGCATTACCCAGGGACCTTGTTAGGCCACAAAGCCACAGGCCCCACCCATTTGGAGCAAGGAGAGGCTCTGAAGATGGAGCCCAACAATGTGTTTTAACAAGCCCTCCAGATAATTCCCATGTGTGATTCCTACCCACCAGTATAACAAAGCAGACCATTAGTAATTAAAATTAGATTTGGTTATCAAATCCAGCAGTTTCTCCAAGGGGCCAAATGGAGGCAAATTAAAGGAATTAAGACAGGAAGGAGAACTGAGCTTCAGAACTCCATGCCTCCATAAGCCCAGCAATTCTTTCTTACTGCCATAGAAATAGAGTAGCCTGGGGCTGTGACCAGTAAGGGAGAAGAATGCAGAGCTTGGAGAAGCCATTCCCTCCTGAACCACTGATAACAAAACCAATAGTAGGAGTTCCCTCTGTGGACAGAGCTGGGCATTCATGTCTCCTAACTTAAAAGAGTTTTGTGTATTCAAAGATCATTATGCTTAATCTATACTCACCAAGAACACTGACTGTTTCCATGTTACGTTCTGTCCTACATGTACTTTATGCTTATGGTAACTAGTAAGATTTCAATGGATACTATCAAACCTCTAAAAGAATTACGTACTGACAAAAATATTTATATAGTGTTATGCCAAAATGCCTTTAAAAATCTGTAAATGTATCCCCTTTTTTAAAAAATAAAATGTAAGAGAGGGAAAACAAAGAGTTTACTCCTAGGATATTTTTCTTTATCATCCAGGCTAATATAAAACTAGCCTGTCATCAATAAACAAATCTCTTTACATTTCTAATGAAATATTTACCATCCTGAAGAAAGCGTATAGTTTTGTTTTCTCTAAATTGAGCAATGTTCTACTATAACAGTATCATGAATGTGTGGTTGTAGACAAGTAAACTTCATCGGCATGCAGTGTTTCCCTGTAAGTTGCAAATGATGTTGACTTCTATGGTTTTTTTGCTTGTTTGTCTATAGTCCAAACTGGGTTATCTGACCCTGGTCCTGTGCACAGCCCACACTTTGGTTTATGGTGGAAAGAGATTCCTCAGCCCTTTGATTCTAAGGTGGAGCCTTCCTTCGGCCTATATTTTGGCACTCATCATCCCCTGCACAGTGTTGGTGATGAAGGTTATACTTATTATACCGTGCATAGACAAGACCCTCACACGCATCCGCCAGGGATGGGAAAGGAACTCAAAGAGCCCACAATCTTCACTGAACGGAAAATCAGACATTTAAACTACAGTCGAGTTTGCCGGGATTTCTGTACTATTGTAGTGAATGTTTAGAGCATAATGTGTCCAGTTACAAGAAAGCGTTTTCTCTTGTCACGGTCCTAACTTCATCGTCACAGAAGGAAATGTTGCCTGGCTTTGAAAGACCTGAATAGCAAGGGAGCCACTCAGTCATGTGATGACTCTCCACGGGCCTCCCTCACTTCCTTTCCCAGAAACCCCAGGGATGCCACTGTGATTAGATTTGCAGTTTCACATTACGAAGCTTCTTGCTTTGGGCAACATGCATGATGTAATGTTTTGCAGAGTTCTGGAAGAGCATGTGCAACTTCCTTCTCCAATTCAAGGGTTGATGTACTTGAAAAAGCAACAGTGTGGTCATACTAAAGGTTTTGCTTAGCGTGTTTAAAGAAAAGCCCCAAGAGAAGTAGACAGAAAGAGGGCTTTTTTGTTCCCTGGAGGGAGTGGTGCTCAGTGTCATACAGATCTGTGGGTATTTGGGTGTTGGCTGTAGTGTTGAGTTCAAACCTAGGGCCTTATGGATGCTAATTACGTGCTATGTCACTAAGCTACATACACCCCAGCCCTGCCAAAGTAAACATGTAGTCATGTGTACCCCTTGATTTTGCTTTTTAAGCAATATGGATATTCACTATGGGGACATATTTTATACTGCAACAAAATGAAGTAACCATTCTTTGGATATAGGGAAAACTATGTAATCGTCACAAGATTCTTCCTCTACAAGGGACGTTTTGAGAGGAGATGGGGCAAGAGTAAAATGTCCATTGGGATTTTCAAGTGCCATAAGCAGAGAAGGGTTGATGATGTCCTTGTACAAAAATGCCAGATAACCCAAAATTTTAGCTAGTAAGCTAAGCAAATACTATACAGTTTCACTATGCTGTTTGGCAATATTTAGGGGCTGTGGTGTGCTTTCTGCATTATGTATTTCAAATACTGTTCACTATTAAACATCTGTGAAATTAAGATCTGGTATAAACATGTAGCTTCCATAATCCGTCTTTGTTACCACTGCAAGTGGTGCAGTTAACAGGGGTCATCTGTAATTGTCAGTGTGGGGAAGGACAGCTGAGCGAACTGTGGAATGCTGGGAAGAGGCCAGCAGCAGTGAGTAGGATGCAACCTGCTCTGGCTTCCTGTGGTTAGTGCCTTTCCCAAGGTGACCTTTAGCAGGCTGAGCATCCCTAGCTCTAGCCTGGAGCTAAAAGGAGATTTTTGCACAGTCTTCCCACGTGTCACTGAAATAAGTAAAAAAGCATTGGGTTTGACATTTTTCTGCCTAATCAACAAAAGCTGTTTTATTTTTCATTTTGCTAACTTTTATATCACATCAGGCATTGCTCCCAATCCAGGGTTTTCATATATAACACAAACATCTCTTTTACTATTGCCCTAATAGAACTTGCAAACCATATTCATATTTTACTAACAGGACAGTTGAGGTAATGTCTTTGCTACTAACAAAATATTCCTGTATTTTCAATTGTTTCCTTAGACTATTTTCCAAGAGCTAATAATATGAAATTAAAGAATATTTGATAACATTTGCTGTGGTGCTTGTTCTTAATATGATTTTCTCAGTTCCCTTGATACAGCATTTTTGATTTGGAATTTTACTTCAATTGTGATTTCTAATAAATAGCTGTAAGGATCTGAAGAATGTGCTTCTGTAAGTTACCTTTGATGAAGCCAGGCAAGGATTCCAAGAACAGAAGAACTCTGGGCAGAGCAAGGGTATTCGGATGGGCAGAGCAGACCCTGGAACATCAGTACCAATGGGGAAAAATATGGCCAGTACCCCATGTTGGACAGAGCATCCAATTATACTGGGCTGATTTAGGCTGAATACCATAAGTTTAATCTAGGGAGGCGTTTGGAGTCAAGCACATTCCCCATTTCAGTAAGTGCCAACAGAAATTAAAAATGAATAAATAAATAAGATAGACAATGCCATACCTGAGTACAGCACATAGAGTGAAAATTCTACTCTCCTCTTTATAATCTGGTGAAGACAGTCTAACTTGGTACTTAATACATGCAGTTAGCAAGCCTGAAGTCAGAGAGATCCAGTGGTTTTGGGCAGAACAGTTCCTAATTTTGTGCTGTGACTAAGGCTCCACCAGAAAGGAGCTACTGCTCTTCCTTCCCTCTCTCCATTCCAACACCATCGCCCATGGTTCAAAACTGTGGACAAACCTGACCATGTTAATGGGCAGAAAGTTAGGTCAGATGGCAAATCAGTGTTTTGAGCAAACTATACTTATTTTAACATAGAAATGTTATACTGAGAGGGGTGTATTAGCCGAAGCAGTACTTGGAAGGTATAGGAAGAACGAGACTTCAAGCATTCAAAGTCCACTGGAAAGGAAGTAGATGGAACCCTTAGAATGAAAGTCTCAGGGAGAAATAGAAAAATTTTTACCTGGAATTTTCTTTTAAAGAATATAGGATGGAGAAAAATGATATTATCTTTTATCAAGACAGAGTATTGGACAACCATGAAAATGCTGGCACATAATCTCACCTCAGAGAAGGGAAAACCACACCATAACATCTCCCATCTCCCCATTGTTTATGGGGAGTGAAAATTGAAGGTCACCCTAGCCTATATGTCAACAACCCTAAAAATGAATAGATTTAAAAAACAAAAACAAATATGTGTGAGAGAAAGAGGGGGGATAGAGAGGGGAGAGAGAGAGAGAGAGAGAGAGAGAGAGAGAGAGAGAGAGAGAGAGAGAGAAACTAAACTTCTTTTCTACCTGTGTGTTTCCTGTATTCCAGAAAAAGAAATTTAACAAATTCATAAACATGCATTTTATATGCTTTTTCCATTTGAATGAATGACTAAGAAGGCAAAGTCCTAAGAGGTATGAACAGAAAACAAGAGAGGAGAAGCAGGAAGAAAACCTGGCTGCAGTCCAACCAAGACTGAAACATCCACTACTACTTCCTGCTACAAGGGAACCTTGGAAGGTGTTGTGAGATGTTTCTCACATAGTATTATGAGCAAATCCTGTGCTGATATGCCATGCTCTCTTATTTCTCCATATAATGATGCTCTGAAATACTCTAATTGACACTGTTTTTCATAAACAGGCTGAACCCTGCCTGCATTCACACAGCTAGTGGGGAGCTGAATTCCCTCAAAGGCCAGGACATGACCCAGAATCCTCTCTTAACACCATTTAGACCTCCCAGATTTTCTCATGAATCCACAAAATAGGCTGCCAACTACTAATAACTCTGTACTGAAATGTTTTTTGGTTGGCTTTTGTCTGAGTTGAAATTTCCATTGCCTTGAAGAGATACCATGACCACAGCAACTCTTATAAAGGAAATCATTTAATTGAGGTTGGCTTAAAATTTTAGAAGTTTAGTCCATCAGTACCATGACATGCAAGTAGACATGGTACTAAAGGAGAAGCTGAGAGTTCTACATCCTGAATCACAAGCAGCAGAAGTATCTGTAGACCACACTGGGCATAGCTTGAGCATGTGAGACTCTTAAGTCCACCCACAGTGACATACTTCCTCCAAGGCCACACCTACACCAACAGGGCCACACATCCTAATAGAGCCACTCCTTATGGGCCTATGGGGGTCATTTTCTTTCAAGCAACCACTGCATGTTTTTTATTGAATGTTTATTTATTTAGGGAGAACACACATGCCAGGTAAGGTGAAAGTCAGAAGACAATTTCTAAGAGTCATTTCTCCCTACTATTAAGTGGATCTAGAGGGATTGAACTCTGGTCTCTAGGCTTGGTGGCAAGTGCTTCTACCCACTGAGCCATCTCCTAGGCCCCTGAAATGTTCTTTAAAATGTAAAGCTCATTAAGATTTTAGGCATTCCTAACTGTGTCTTCTCCAAGTTTCCTTATGTGACTTTTAAGACATCCTACCATGCTCCAGTAACATAGAATCTATAAGTTGTTTTGTTGGTGGTTCTATTTTTTTGTTTTGTTTGTTTTGTTTGCCCAGAGTGACTACAATCTTGATCCAAACTCAAACCTATCTGTCATGGTTTGAATATGTTTGGCCTAGAAAGTGGCACTATCTGAAGGTGTAGCCTTTTGGGAATAGGTGTGTCACTGTGAGAATGGGCTTTTAGACCCTCATCCTAGCTGCCTGAAAGTCAAAATTCTGCCAGCATCCTTCAGATGATGATGTAGAACTCTCACCTTCTCCTGTACCATGCCTGTCTGGATACTGCCATACTCCAGCCTTGATAATAATGAACTGAGCCTCTGAACCTCTGAGCCAGCCCCAATTAAATGTTTTTATCATATTTGCATTGATTACGGTGTCTGTTCTTAGCAGTAAGACCATAACTAAGACACCATCTGTAGGTTCCAGAACTCCACAAGGGGTCTGGGGCAGCAGATGGGAGAATCCCCTGAGGGCAATCCACAGCTCCTCACAGGGTTTGAAGGCAGATATTCCCATGTTGCTCCTGTCCCCCTTATTACCTTCTGCTTTGTGCTGTATGATCCTATTTTTCCTGCAACTTGGTGATCTATAGGAAATTTTTTAATACCTCTCATCTAACGTGTTAATACTTCCTAGGGAAGCTCAGTATTAATAGCAGTCGTGAAGGTAAAACCTTAGTCTGACTCCCTGAACCTACAAAGGCCAGCCTCTTGGTTTTGTTCAGATGAAGAACTGTTACTATTTACTGTGTAAAAAGCTTCAGAACACAGCCAACCAGAATCTAACTCTTCCCCTTGCTTTGAACACACACACCCAGTACACTGGGTTTGTTTACACTAATCTTTTCTTGCACTCCTGTAAGAGAGTGAAAAAGAAAGAGAACATCTATACCTACCTGGTCACTAAGCAGAGCAGTAGGCCCTAGGTCAAAGGGTTGTCTGCAGGAAAACAGTTGCCGCACAGACTGACCTCCATGATACAAGGGTTCCAAGCTCTGCCAGGAGGAAGGAAATTGCTTCCATTTCTATGGCCCTTGGGCAAGTACTAGAAAATCTCATTTGTAGCTAAGCACGTTTTCCTGTTTGTGCTGCCAACCATTTTTCTCAGTGCTATTGTTTAATTTAAAAAAGGGCAAGGGGGTGTATTTTGCCTTATTTTCCCCCAGATCTCACATTGATGTGTCTAAGAAAACAAAAGATTCCTACACTTTAATACTAGGGCAACATCAAATTTTAACCAAAAAAAAAAAAAAAAAAAAAAAAGATTCTAAACTGTTTCTGTCTTTATCACAGCAGCAATCACCCCACAAAGGTGTGGTCTGCAAGACCAGCCATGAGACAGTACTCAGAGGGGCCCAGCATGGCTCCAGCTTCTCCAGGGAGCTCTCCTTAAACAAGGACTCATTGGACATGGCTTATTCTGGAAGTGAAATCATCAGGTACTTGGAAGAGAGCACAAAAGAAACAGAAGGTAAGGAACAGAGTTCGAGGTTTCAAGACAGTCACTCTGGTCAGACGGGAACCCCGTACTAGATCGACTTTATCTTGTCTAGGTGGGCGGTTTACATCTTTATTAATTGGCAGTGAATTTATCCTTTGGATATATTGTGGATTGAGAATTGAACATATAAATCTAATTGCTAAATTACAAGTTTCTCGGACCTTTTTCCTGGGCTGTGGAGGACAGTGCGTGAAAGCGATGGCTGAGAGGCAGCTGGAGCGTGCGGATCCAGCTCCGTTGCCCGTGCTGAGTGAAAAATGCATGGAGCCCAAGGAACAATGTATGTGTGCCAGGCACGGTAACTACTCGCCTAGGGGACCATGCAGCAAAGTAGCAGCCGGGGCAAGTGGATCTGGCTTAGTGGCCTGAGGTTCCACGAGGGAACTGACAGCTGATGATCTTCTTTTATTTACTTCACCAGTTTTCATGATGAGAGAGCACTGTAAATGCAGAACACGGGAGGCTGTCTGAGCTTTTCCCCTATGGATCTAACTAAGCAAACCATGGTGATTTTCCAGACAGGACTCAAAGCAGCTATTCAAGACCAATGAGAGGCCTTAAGAATTTATATATCGATAGATAGATAGATAGATAGATAGATAGATAGATAGATAGATAGATATAGGTATATAGATATATAGATATATAGATATATAAATATATAGATATATATATTGAAATGTATCCAAAATGTGCATTAAGTTTCTTTATTTTTTATTTTACTTTTGGTTACTTTATTTAATTTTTGAATTTGAGGTAGCTTTGAGACATGAGAGAATTTGTGTATGACACAATTTAATACAATAATCAAGAATTTGCATACATTAAATAAATAAATCTTAAAAAAGAATTCAGAAGAGAAATGGGAACCTATGAATTAAGTGGTTTTATACATTATTGTCCTCTTTTGACAAATGAAAAAGAGAAGGTCTACATCAAAGCAATCGGGATTGTGTGGTTTTGGTGACTAATGAATTAAACATGCAAGACTTGGACCACCAAATCATCTGAAAGTTAACAAGAGACTTTAAAATGTATGGAACTCTATCCTGATGGTTAAACTTTATCGTTAGATTGGTGAGATCTAAATCAATGTGAGTGATAATGTTCCGGTCATACCCAGGAATGCTTACCTACTTTAGATGAGTTGAAATGACATGCATTCATTGTGATTTGCATCACAATGTGCTAGAGTACTGAGGTTCATTAAAATTAAAATAATAATAAGAAGATAAGTACCAACTTTCCTCTTTCTCTGACTCCAGGCTCAGAGGCAGTGGGAAGCATTCTAGCTTCCATGTCTTCCCCATGATGCGCAGTGCCCACAAACTGTGACCATGAGCATTCATTCACTCTCTCCTTACACTGCTTCCACCAGGATCCTGTAACAGAAGCAAGAAAAAGAGCAAACACACAAAACATTTTGTAAGCCATGGTGTAAAAGTCATGGTTGTTAGGGGAAGGATGAAGAGAGTGGAGGACATATGGCCCATGGAGGTGCAGCGAGGCCTGGGGACAGGGTAGATGCCTTTGGGAGGCCCATGTTAGGAATACCTTTCCCCTGAGGGACCAGCCACAGGATGGTATAGTACAGAATAGAGTTTATTCAGGTCATGAGAGAGTTAAGAGGATAGTAGAGGCAGAGAGAAAGAGAGAGAGAGAGAGAGAGAGAGAGAGAGAGAGAGAGAGAGACAGAGACAGAGACAGAGAGACAGAGAGAAAAGTAGAGGCCGGCCATGAGCACATGGAGGGAGAGGGGGAAGGGAAGGAGAAGAGGAGGGATAGGGGAGGGAGAGCAAAAGGACCAGGAGGCAAGAGAAGCCAAAAGAGAGAGGAGGGGAAAAGCAGCCCCTTTTGTAGTGTCAGGTCACTGGGGCAGAGCATACCTGGCTACTGCCAGGTAATTGAGGGGTGGGGTTTACAGAATCCCAACAATGATGGTATTTGCATTTCTTTTTATTTCAGAAACATTTTGTGAGGTTTGATTGGTGTGTTTGTGTGCTGTTTGCTTATTTTATTGAAAATAGATTACTTTTCACACGATATATTCACATATATATACATATATAATATGATATCATATAATTAATATACTATGCATATTAAAGTTTTCCCTCCACCCACTCTTCCCAATTCCTCCCTACCTTCTCTCCCCTCCAGATCCACTCTCTTTCTGTGTCTCATTAAAAAAGAACAGGCTTCCAAGAGACAACACTCAAACATTACAAATTAAAATGTAAGATGAAGCAAAAACTATCATACCAAAGTTGTACATGGCAACCCAACAAGTGGAAAAGTGTCCTAAGAGCAGGCACAAGAGTCAGAGATCCACTTGTTCTCATGGTCATGAGTCCCATAAAAATACTAAGCTATTAGCTATATTATACACATAGAGGACCTGGTGCAGACCCATATAGGCTGTGCTTTCTGGTTGAGTCTCTCTGAGCTCATATGTGCCTTACTTAGTTCATTCAGAGAGCCTTGGTATCCTGGTATCCTCCATCCCTACAATCTTTCTGCCACCTCTTTGACAGAATTTCCTGAGCTCTAAGGTGACAGATTTGAAGGAGTCCTCCCATTTAGAGCCAAATGTTCCAAGGACAATATCCATACAGTTCATTGAACATGGAGAAGCTGAACTGATAAAAATTTTATTATATGTAACAATAAAAACATAAGGTTAATATACTATGATTAATATCATTAATTAAAATGATATATGTATAATAATACATTTATTGTTCTATATAATAATTTTATACTCTATATTACATAGTATATGTTATATATAGTAAAGACCAGTAGTGTTTGGTTTTACGCCAGGTCTCTGGGCTATCTCTGGTTCTTGGTTACTCAAGCAATGAGGTATGAGGTCCTTCTTGTAGATCAGACCATAAGTCAAATCAGACATTGGTTGTCTATTCCCTCAAGTTCTGTACCACCACTGCCCTAGCATTCTTAGCAGGCAGGTAATATAGTAGGTCAAAGATTTTGTGGCTGAGTTGGTGCCCACAATTCTTTTTCAGTAGCCTGCAGAGTACCTTCCCTCACCAAAGAGACTAGAACATAGGGGTGAAGGCTCCACAAAGGATAAACTTCTCCATGTTCAATGAGGTGTATGGATGGTGCCCTCAGCAATGGGGCCCTGCTGTCAGTTTGCAGAAAACAACCCATTGTCTTTGCAACACCCTGAATTGTTTGGGAGTTCTTATGAGATCTCCTCAGCCAAACACTCAGTTAAAAGAAATCCGTCCATTCACTGGAAGCCTCACCTGGCAAACCAGAGATGCCCTCGAGACAGTGTCTCCCATACGAGAAGTCCTCATTAGGATCAACTTCATAGACTACAGGAAGCTTCCACACACACATACCCCAAAGATTCCCTAATTCCAGATATTAGAGACAAAGAAGAGGCCCTTTTTAAGCATATTTATTTGGAGATGTATCCAAAATTATACATTAAGGTTAAAATGGTACAAAGTGGTCCTACAGTGTGCTTCTTTCTGTATTGTGTATCTTCTTCTTCTTTGTATTTTTTGTTTGTTTTTTAGACAGTGTCAGGCCTCACACTTGCCACAATCTTATAATCTGCTTGAATTGCTGAGAGAAACCTGCAAAAATTGAAGAGTCATATCCAAGCGGCTGGACACGAGAATAGAACAGAGGACAGGGTGTTGTTTGTGTCACTTTAGTTTCATAATTATATGATTGTCAAACACCTCATCTAGTTCTTAATCTAACTTAAGGCCTGGAGGTGGTGGAGCTCGCCATGAATCTCAGCCCTTGCGGGAGAGAGGTAAGTAGACCTCTGAGTTTGGGGCCAGACCGCTCTACAGAGCTGGTTTCTGGACAGCCAGGGCTACACTGGAAGACTCTGCCTCAAATAAAACAAAACAAAGAAGCAAAGGAAGAATTTAAAAAGTCATTTGCATCTGTCTCTCACCTTGTCTTTCTTTCCATTCACACTAATCCTTTGGTTCAGTCCTCCTCCCAAAAGTCAAAGGGACAGAGGGATGGGAACAGCCTTCCTCTGGTAACATAACTCCCAGATCTGTCCTTTGAATGGGCCCTATGCTTCCGGTCTCCCACAAACATGTCAGTGTGCATGTAAAATACGGTTCTGGGACTAGCAAGTGACTCAACAGACAAAGCTGCTTGCCATCAAACCAGATTACCTGAGTTTAATCTCTGGGACCCACAGGGTGGGAAAGAACTGATTCCCATTGGTGGTCTTCTGGCTTCCACACCCCTGACCTGTGTTGCATACACACACACACACACACACACACACACACACACACACACACTAGATAACTAGATACATACATACATACATACATACATACATAGACGTATAGTTATAAACTAAAAGGGTCTATTTAAATGAAACATAATTGAATGAACCAAAACTTGAAGTCTAAATGAGATGTAGCCAAATCATAGTGCAATCCAATTGTGGCTTCCCTTACCCTGAGTGATGTCTGCATTTACAGAGACTGACCTCTCACTAGTGTTCTTGATTTGATTTTGTTTTTATACTAGATAGTCACATGTTATCAGGACTTCATCAACTAAAATGCCTAAATTCTTTTCATGTTAGTGTTAGTCTATTTTCTTGACAATTGTCCCATCATTCCACCTCTACCTCCTTCTACCACAAATACCACCCAACTACAGGGACCATCATTAATATTTTCAAACTTCAATGCAAAGCATGAATGAATAATAACACTATTACTTTTGCAATAACTCAACAAATACAAAATTGTTCTAAAATATGAAGTTTAATGTAAAAATATTCACCCCATGAATATTGAGCCTTATGTCATGGAAATCAAACATTTAGCCTAGATCATTCCAGAAAACGTCCTATTAATTCAGTTTTTCTAAATATGTATTATTGAAACATTTCCTTCATATGATCCCTGCATTTTTATTTCCAGTTTGATAGCAAATGTAGAGATGTTTTTATCCATAATATCTAACTTCAACTGCAATATTCCATATTGTGGATGAAGCCCGGAGACTGTCGGCTCTTACCCTATCCTTGGGCGGGGACACTGAAGCTTGATGGGATAAAGCAGTTCCCTCAGGGTCTAACAAAGCAGAATTAGGCTGCAGGTGACTTGCTTTCCCAGATAAGGGCTTTTTGTGGTCCTTTTGGAACTAGGTGATTCCATTTAAAACAAATTGGTTGAAGATCAAACATCAAAAGGGTCAAAAGGGCACAGGTGTCAGAAACAGATATACCCAGTCAAGGAGGAAGTGACTCCGTGATATGTCTGAGTTGTGGTTACTGAATTGTTATTGATGAATGACCATTTTAATTTCCTTTACATTCTCTAATTAAAATAACATATATATTCCTAGTAGATGTTTGAGAACTGGTCAACATAAAAGCATCAACTATTTCATCAGTGTTAGAATATTTTCTCCACAGGAAGAACAGATTTAATACAAAAAAAGTTATAAAATGGCTTTTACATAAAAACTGGCTAAATTTAGCAGGCAGGAATCAGTAACACTCATAGAAGGTGACCTGCTTAGGTGTGACTTCAAGAGGTCCTGATATGAGAGAGTATGACTGATTGACAACCTCCAACCACTGCACTTTGGAGTGACCCAGATCACTCATGAGCCAAATTGTCCCTGGGCTTCCTGTGCAAGGGACAGTGATGTCTGCAAGGCTGGAATCAAGCCAGCCCAGTCTCCTGCAAACCTCGAAGGAGCAACTTTGCCTGTGTGTTTCCAGATGCCCAGACCACAGTTTCTCACAACTGCACTGAAATGCAAAGTCTGTCCTGCACAACCTCCCTTGCTTTTTGATTTTGTGGATTTAGGACCCTCATTATGAAAGAAAGCTCCTGCCCATTTTTGGGGATGCATCTTTGTGACAAAGTGTGAGAGAGTGCCTGAGTTCTACTGCCCAAAACACTGCCAAACACTGTCCTAAAGAGGATGCTGCTTGTGCAATAATGTTTGAACATGTACAGAGTTTTGTATGAATTAAAACCAATTTTTCTCTTTTTTATTAGATATTCTGTATTTGCATTTGAGATGTTATCCCTTTACCCGGCTCCGCTCCCATCCCCTCCCTCCATTTACCTTCACAAAGGTGCTCTCCCTACTGATCCCCCTCTCCACCCCATTGCCTTGGCGATCCCCTACACTGGGAAAACTTGCCCTCTCTGGAACAAAGGCCTCTTCTCACATTGTTGCCAGACACTGCTGTCTTCAGCTACATACTCAACAGGATCAATAGGTCTCTCAAAGTGCACACAAAGGTTGGTGTTTTACTCCATGGGAGTTTTTGGAGTGTTTGGTTGGTTGATAGTGTTGGTCTCTTCCCATGAGGTTGCAACCCCTTTCAGCTCCTTAGTTCCTTTCTTTAGCAACCTCATTGGGATCCCCGAGTTCAGACCAATGGTTATCTGCAAGCATGCTCAAGCATAGTCCCTGAGGGGGCATCTCTGTCTGGTTCCTGCCAGTAAGTACTTTATGGGACCAGCTATAGTGCTTGGATTTGGTGACTGCATATGTGCAGGACCCGAAGGTGAGGCGGCTTCTGAGTGATTTTTCTTCAATCCCTGCTCCTCTATTTGACCTTGCAGATCCTCCCATGAGACTTTTGCTCTCTTTTCTAAGAAGGACTGAAGCATCTCTTTTGGCCTTCCTTCTTTTTGAGCTTCATAAAGTCTGTGAGTTGTTTCCTGGGTATTGGGTATTCAGAGCTTTCTGGGGCTAGTATCCGCTTATCAGTGAGTGCATACCATGAGTGTTCTTTTGTGACTGGGTTACCTCACTCAGGATGATAGTCTCTAGTTCGATTCATTTGCCTAAGATTTTCATGAAGTCATTGTTTCTAAAAGCTGAGTAGTACTACATTGTGTAAATGTACCACACTTTCTGTATCCATTCATCTGTTGATGGACCAATTTTAAAACAAAACTGAACACAACCATCATAAACTGGGATCAAAAGAAAATCAATTTGTGAAATTAAGAGGTCAACAGAATACATACTACAGTGCTGATAACACTTGGGAGAGTCTTTTCAACTGAACGAGAATGATCATAATTTAAGAATATTATTCCGGTTTTACAAAATTTCCCTGTTTTCAACAGATTGTGCCCTGTCTCATCTGCTGCTGAGGAATAATGGTTTCTGATTAGAGAGGAGGCTGCCTAGAAGCCAGTTGGCAAGTCTTTAGATCTTATGCATGACCTCAGACCATCTGAGTCTGTTTTATGCTTAAATCAAAGTGCAAAACATTCCAGAGGCTTTGGTTTTGTGACCTACTCTTGTGTTGAAGAGGTGGATGCTGCAATGTGTGCTTGGCTGCATGAGGTTGATTGGCGTGTGGTAGAACCAAAGAAAGCTGTTTCTGGAGAGTCTGTAAATCCTGGTGTCCATTTAATGGTGAAGAAAATTTTTGTTGGTGGTATTACAGAGGATACAGAAGAATATAATCTGAAAGACTATTTTGAAAAGTATGGCAAGATTGAAACCACAGACGTTATGGAAGACAGGCAGAGTGGGAAAAAGAGAGGATTTGCTTTTGTAACTTATGATGATCATGACACACTTGATAAAAGTGTTGTTCAGAAATACCACACTATTCATGGGCATAACTGCGAAGTGAATAGGGCCCTTTCTAAACAAGAGTTGCAGTCTGCTGGATCTCAGAGAGGTCATGGAGGTGGATCTAGCAACTTTATGGGTCATGGAGGAAACTTTGGAAGTGGTAGAGGAAACTTTGGTTGTGGAGGAGACTTTGGTGGAAGAGGAGGCTGTGGTGGTGGAGGTGGTGGCAGCAGGGGTAGTTATGGAGGTGCTGATGATGGATATAGTGGATTTGGAGGTGATGGTGCAGCTATGGTGGTCCTGTTACAGTAGCAGAGGAGGCTATGGAGGTGGTGGACCAGGTTATGGAAACCAAGGTGGTGGATACGGTGGAGGAGGAGGAGGAAGGTGTCATGTTTACAGTGAAGGAGGACATTTCGGTGGAAGTAACTATGGTGGTGGTGGGAACTACAATGAAGTTGGAAAAGATAGTGGACAGCAACCATCCAATTATGGACCCATGGGGGCAGTTTGGGTGGAAGAAGCTCAGGCGTCCCTGTGGATCTGAAGGTGGAAGTGGTGGATACGGAAGCAGAAGGTTTTAAAGTAAAACATAAATGGTTATAATTCTTAGCAGGAGAAAGAGTGAGGAGCTGTCAGGAAGGTTGCAGGTTACTCTGAGGCAGTAGTCCTAAATGCACTAGAGGAACTGTAAAAATCTGCCGCAGGAGGAACAATGACCCACAGTCAGAAAAGTTACTGTAGCTTCAACAGGAAACCCTTCCTGTTCAGGACTGTCACAGCCATGGTTTGCAAAACATTCGGCTATTGATTAGTGCAATGTGGTGTCAATTACAAGTACATTCCTGAGGTCTTTTATCTGTTGCAGCTTTGCCTTTTCCTTTCCCTTTTCATTATATCAGGTATATTGATTTCCCTGTAAATTGTGGTAGTGGTGCCAGAAAAAAAAAAATCAATTTTTAACTTTAAAAAATTCCACAAAGTGCTTTAATCAAATGCATAATCTATATGTATTTGTTACAATCTGTATTAAAAGAATCACAAGTGCAAATAAAAGGTCATTTATCATTTATTTAACAGAAAGAAAAAGAGAAAAAAGAAAAAAACAACAACCAAACAAAACCTTCTCACCCTATCTTACTGTTTGTTTGCTTTCTTGAGTTTCAGAAGATATGGTGGTTTGAAAGGAATGCCCCCTTTTTCCCAGTGCACATGAAGCAGAGGATAGCATTCTCTGTCATCTATGAGAGGAGAGGAGTTTGATTCAGAGAAGGGTCATTCTCCCAGTGTAGGGGAATGCCAAGGTGGGGAGGTGGAAGAGGGTGGTTGGAAGAGGGAGCATCTTCATGGAGGCAATGGGAGGGGGAAGAGAGATGGGATTAGTGGAAAGGGGATAACATCTGAAATGTATATAGAGAGAATATCCAATTTTAAGAGAGAGAGAGAGAGAGAGAGAGAAGAGAGAGAGAGAGAGAGAGAGAGAGAGAGAGAGAGAGAGAGAGAGAGAGAGAGAGAGAGAAAGCAAAGAAAACTGCCACCTCCCTCCACCCTGTAGGCTCTGAAAACTTAGTCACCAGGGAGTGGTGTTGCTTGAGAGAGATTAAGGGGTGGAGCCTTGTTGAAGGAAGTACATCACAGGATTGGGCTTTGAGATTTCAGAAGCTCAAGCCAGGCTCACTGGCTTTTCTCTTCCTGATGCCTGCAGATCTGGATGTAAAACTCTCAGTTACTCTTCCAGCACCAAGTCTGCCTGCAGGTCCTCACATTCCCTGCCATGATGATAATAGACTAAACCTAAGAATGGTCGTGGTCACGGCACCTCTTCATAGCACTGGAGTCTCAAGACAAAAGCTTTGGCAAAGCAGCCATTGATCACAGAGAACCTGAAAAAAAATTTCACCATTTGTTATACATTCACCTACATATATCTCTCTACAGTCAGACTAAAGGTTGTGCACTAAGATGGCTGCCAAAAACAAGTGAAGTGCCATCTAATTCAGAGCATCAGGAGAGCACACCCCTCTCAAGCTCTAGTGACTTTCCTACTCACTGAAGACAAATGGCCCTCCTCTCTCCTCATGACCTGGAGATACTTAGCACCTTGACATTTAATCAAAAGACAGTGTAGAAACTGCTGATAGTCTTAAAGAAGACAAAACATAGCACAGAATGAACTAAAGAAGGGTTGGTGTTTGGACAACTGAAGTGGATCATAGTTGACTCTGAAGATGGGTTTTCACAGCTCCCAATCTGAAACTGGCAGAGAAAGGGGGTGGGGGCCAATGTGTCAAAGTACAGTCAAAAGAATAGCCTATGGATGGTGAGAAATGTCTTGCAGAACCGTGAGAGTGGCTCTAGGGGAAAAGGCAGAGGACCATTTACCTGAGATGCATTTTGTTCCCTGGGTTCTTCTTGGACATGATTCTCATGCCTCCTGTGTTAAACATTTAAAAAACATGCTTTTCTTGGCCAGTATTTAATTAACGCTTGCTTCAAATTTGGCTCAAAATCATGGTAATGATCTTATTCTTGCCCTGTGGGAGTAACAGTAAGTGTCATTGTGGAGACATGAGACATTTTAAAATGTGACCCCTCCACCAACGAAGATAATGAGAACTTCATGTGAGCATGTTTCCTGAGCTTTCTGAAGTTTGACTATGTGTGGCAAGAAGGAAGTCAAACTGTCAAGCTAGACAATACCACACAAAGCTTACAAAATATTGAACATAAATGAAACAATCCATGGACAAGCAAGACCACGAAAGAAGTCCTGGCGTCTTTGAGGCAGTTCCAGTCTGGGGCAGAAAACACGGAAGTAACATCTTAAAGACATATGCTAACATCTTAACACCTTCAAAGATTTTAACATTTTTAAGTAGTAAGAAAATATGTTCTCAAGATTTTACACCTAGCCAGTCTATTCTTCAGATGTGAAAACACAAAAGCCGGAGAACACAGGGCAGCTCAGGACATGCTCCGGCGAGCCCTTCCTGAATAAGCTACTAGAGAGCAAACCAGAACCGGAAAGACTACTGTAAATGCTTCAGGTCGATTCCTAGTGAGCAGTAAATGCCTTCAGTTATGGAGCAAAGACTAAAGGTTTAGACTGAGGGGCAGAATGTCAGTTTCAGATGATCTAACTTGGTGTGGCTTGCAGATTAGCAACAATGGGAAAGGAGAAAACTCAGACCCTTCACAAGGCAGCTACACCCTCCCAGTCACACCATTTGAGGATGACTATGCATGAAGGGTGAAGTCAACAGAGGCCTTGTGAAATGCTGCCCTGGTTCTCAGTGTGAGGCAGGATGGTTTTCTGTTTGTTATTCTGCTAAATAAACAGTTGATTTATTTTTTCTAAATGCGATCTAAGGAGCTAGCTTTGAAACTGACAAATTAGTCATAATTGCAAGGTCTTTCAGAGACTTCCCACCCAGGGATCCATCCCATATACAGGCACCAAACCCCGACAATATTGTGGATGCCAAGAAGTGCATGCTGACAGGAGCCTGATGTAGCTGTCTCCTGAGAGGCTCTGCCAGAGCAGGACAAATACACAGTCATATGCTCTCAACCAACCACTGGACTGAAAACGGGGTCCTGAATGGAGGAGTTAGATGAACTGAAGGAGCTGAAGGGGTTTGCAACCCCATAGGAAGAACAGCAGCAACCAACCAGACTCCCAGAGCTCCCAGAGACTAAACCACCAACCAAAGAGTATACACGGAGGAAGCCAAGGCTCCAGACGCAGAGGATGGCCTTGAGCATCAAGGAGAAGAAGAGGTCCTTGGTCCTGTGAAGGCTCGATGCCCAGTGAAGGGGAATGCCAGGATGGGGAGATGAGAGGGAATAGGTGGGTAGGTGGGGGAGCACTCTCAAAGAGGCAGGGGGAGGGGAGACGGGATAGGGGGATTCCAGAGGGGAAAGCATTTCAGGTTTGAAATGTAAGTAAATATTCAATTAAAAAAGAGAGAGAGAGTCTAAAGGTGAAGGACAGAGCTACTCAATAAAACTAAGTGGGTACAACAGAGAAAAGAAGTAAACGTTTTTTCATTTTGGTTTTGTCTTGTTTTGTTGTTGTTGTTGTTTTGTTGTTTTATTTTCTGAAACTGGGCTTCTCTGTGTAGTCATAGCTCTTCTGGAACTCTCTCTCTCTCTCTCTCTCTCTCTCTCTCTCTCTCTCTCTCTCTCTCTTGAAGTAACTATTTTAAGTGCTCTTATATCTTTTCTGACCTTATGATTTAGGTGATTAAGACGTAGGCTGATGTTGTGTTCACACAGACACTAGAAAATCATAGTGGAGGGTGTCAGGCGTGGAACTGGTCACCAGAAAAGACATGAAGAGCGTCCTGACCAATCAGAACAGCCTTTGTGAGTCCCTGTATTGGAAAGAGTGTCCTGACCAATCAGAAAGCCTCCCTGAGTCCCTGTATTGGAAAGGGACAGTTATATTATCTCCAAGATGTCTCTGAGCCAAAAAGTCTATGAAAATTCACCGATGTCATGGTCCAGGCGATAATTGATTTTTTATATAAAAAGGCTGTTCATCATAAACCTATTCTTTCTAAAGTCTGGACACACCACTAGGATATGAAAACATAAGTAAGCCTATGCGTTTACAGCTTTCTCTCCCCCGGGTTCTCATCCACATCTGTACGAAGGAGCCTCTTAACAATGGAAAGGACACAGGTTAGATTTTTCTCCTACTGAGCAACAGTATCTTGGAAAACGCCAAGTCAAGATTCCAGGTGAATGTTCTTTCTCTACAGGACCAGAGTCTTTATGATTCAGACAGAAAGCTGGTTCCAGTGGAGGAATAGTGTCTGAACCCTAGGGAGAAAATAGGCGTTGAAAGCAACTCTGATGAGGGGCAGATATTCTCACGGATTATTATTCGGTGTCATAGTCAGTGAAGGGCGTGAGAGGAAGCCACAGTTTCCTTCCTTGTGCTTGAGATTTCTTCAGCTAGCCAGTGTGGTTTTTGGTTTCCTCATACATGTGGAAGTGTTTTCTCATATATGTATGAAATAGAGACCGCGCTAAATAAGTAGGGTCTCTGGGACAGAACATGTTCATCTTGAACAGTCTTGGTTGTTCCAAACCATGCATGTGAGATGTCTCTCCATTAGTGTGTGTGTGTGTGTTGTCTGTGTGCATATGTGAGTATGTAGTTATGTGAGTGTATGTATGTATATGTGCATGGTGTCTGTGTGTGTGTGGGGGGGAGTGTGGTGTCTGTGTGTTATGTGTGAGTATGTAGGTATGTGAGTGTATGTATGCGTATGTTCATGGTATCTCTGTGTGTGTATGTGTTTGTGGCATCTATGTGTGTGAGTGTGTATGTGTGTGTATGTGAGTGTGTGTTATATGTGAGTGTGTTGTATGAGGTGTGATTGTATATGAGTGTGTATTCGTGTGTGTTTGTGTTTATGTGTAGTGTGGTGTGTGTGAGGGTACATGTGTGTGCTGTGTGTATATGCATGTGAATGTGTGTGGTGTATATGATATGTGTATGTGTGGCATGTCTGTGTATGTATATGTGTGTGGTGTACTATGTGTGTGTGGTTTGTGTGAGAATGCATGTGTATGTGGTATGTGTTTGTATGTATATAAGTGTGTGGTATATGTGTGTGACTGTGTATGTAGTGGGGGGATATGATGTCTGTGTGGTCTGTGTGAATGTGTGTGTATGTGTGAGTGTGTATTGTATGAGTGTGTATGTGTGAGTATGTGTGTATGTATGGGTGTGTATGTGTGAGTATGAGTTTAAGTGTGTATGTGTATGTGAATGTGATATGTGTATGTGTGAGTGTGTATGTGTGAGTATGTATGAGTGTGTATGTGTGAGTATGTATGTGTATGTATCCTCTTCAAATCTTTCATCAGTACTTTATAATTTCATTACAAAGCTCTTTTTACTTTTTAAAATAAATTTATCCCAAGTACTTTATTTACTTAGTTTTGACTTCTTTTTCGATTAAATCATAGAAATGCTACTGGTTGTTCTGTGTTGATCTTATAATCTGTAATCTAACTGAATTTAGCAATTCTAATGGTGTCTTAATTGAATCTTCAGGAATGTATACATATAAGGCCATGTCGTCTATACACAGCGATAGATGCTTTCCAGTGTGAATAACCCATGTTTGCTTGTAAAATTATTCACTCACTGTTACTGTGTGAGTGTGTGTGTGTCTGTGTCTCGGGGCTGTGTGGCGTTCTCTCTGTCCATCGTCCATCCTTAGGTGGGTTCTGAGGCTCAAACTAGTGTCCCGGCTTCACCAGCTGAGCCTCTCGGTAGTTTTAGTGCTGTTTCTATATCCGTCTGCACATGGGAGTAGGACTCGCTGCCTGTGTCGATGAAAGTGATACTGGCTCACTCTTGTCTTTTGCAGCTTAATGTTTAAAAAGATAATCTGTCAATTTTTCCTCAGTTATACCAGAACCCCAGCCACCATACCTGAATCATGTGACAGACATACTCGCTTCTGTCAGCACCCAGCCTCCTCTTTCCTCCTCAGGTCTGCGCTGGGACTTCACAGCCTGCATTTCCCAGACGCCCCTGCCCTCTGCCTTCCTATTTCACTCTGTTGCTAGGGGCTCAACAAAGGAGCAAAGTATTCCTTCCAGTTTTCCAGTTCTGGTCAACACTGATAACACATCAGCATTACATTAGCCCTCTACTTTTCAAGGAACACTTTTCTTCACTTCAAATGCTTCCACTACACAAGCATCAGCTACCCCTGACACAGAAAAATTCAAGTTACAACCTCCTGCAGAGGAGGAGGAGGAGGACGAGAACGAGGAGGAGGAGGAGGGGAGGAGGAAGAAGAGGAGGAGGAGGGGAGGAGGACGAGGAGGAGGGTGGAAGGAGGGGAGGAGGAGGAGGAGGAGGAGGACGGGGAAGGAGGGGAGGAGGGACAAGGAGGAGGAGGAGGAGGGGGGGAAGGAGGGGAGGAGGAGGAGGAGAAAGAGGAGGAGGAGGAGGAGGAGGAGGGGGAAGGAGGGGAGGAGGGAGAAGAAAGAGGAGGAGGGAGAGGTGGAGGAGGAGGAGGAAGAGGAGAAGGAGGAGGGGAGGAGGGGGAGGAGGAGGAGGAAGAGGAGGAGGAGGAGGGGAGGAGGAGGAGGAAGAGGAAGAGGAGGAGGAGGGGAGGAGGAGGAAGAGGAGGAGGAGGAGGAGGAGGAGGAAAGAAAGAAAAAATTAAAAAGAAGAAAGGTATGCGGACTCAACTCAAATATGGTGTTCTCCTGCCACCTAGTGTGCAAAATTCATAACTGCAACACCAGCAGCTCAAGCTTTAGGGGGATTTCAAATTCACTAAAGTTTACTTCAAAAGCCTGTTCTCCACAATATTGGAAAAGTCTTAATGAAGTGGATGATTTTCTAGACATATGCTACTTACTAAAGTTAAATCATGGTCAGTTAAACTATTGAAACAGCCCTATAACCCTAGAAAATAGAAGGGATAATTAAAAGTCTCCCAACCAAAAACATAAAAGCCCAGGGCCAGATGGTTTTAGCATAGAATTCGCCCAGATTTTCAAATAAGAGCTAATAGCAAAACTCCTCAAAGTTATTACACTAAATAGAAACATTAAAAAAATCTGCCAAACTCATTATATGAAGTCACGGCCACCCTGATACCCAAACTACACAAAGTCTCAACAAAGAAAGAGAATTTAACCCAATTAAAAAATGGAGTACAGTGTTAATGAGGAATTCTCAAGAGAGAAACTGGAATAACCAAGAAGCACTTAAAGAAATGTTTAATGACCTTTGTCATCAGTGCACTGCAAATACTATTGGCCCTGAGAGTCCAACTTATATCTGTCAAAATGGCTAAGATGAAAAATTCAAGTGACAATGTGGAGCAAGAGGAACACTCCCACATTTCTGAGGGGAGTGCAAATTTTTACAAACACTTTGGAAATCAATCCCCACTTTTTTCTTTAGCCCAGCAACTGGCTCTGTCATCTTTATTGACACAATCAAGAATTAGGGAAACGATACCTCCACCTACAACCATCCATACATTTTTCTAGTGACTCCAAATTTTCTGCTTCTAAAATAACCATATTTAAATAACCTTGCTACTTGTGATATTTGTGCCACATGTTGCTTTAGCAGAATTTAATCACTTTCATGTTTCAAACAGATATGGAAATGAATTGAATAAACCTTGTTTCAAAATAGAAGACACTTGATTTGAGACAAGGAGCAAATTACTTCGGCTTAGGTATCAGCATAGCCATCTGTAGAGTGAGGAATTAGAGTCTGTATAAAAATAGTCAGTAGCTTAATGCTTCTCAGGTCATGGGGTAAGAGTGTGCAACACCAAACACACTTGAGTTCTATATCTGGGTCACACACTGTAGAAAGACAACTGACTCCCAGTGTCCTCTAGCATAGACACACACACGCACACACACACACACACACACATCACCACACACATACACACAGCACCACAAACACACACACTCATCACCACACACATACACACAGCACCACACACACACACACACACACATCACCACCACCATCATACACACAAAACACACAAACACACACACACATCACCACACACACAGCATCACACACACACACACACACCACAACCACCATACACAGAAAACACACACATACACACAGGAACACACACACACACACACACACACATACACACACATCACCACCACCTCCACCACACAAACACACAAACACACATACTTATGTTGTGGATTGCCCTGATGTGATTTGTGTTCTGATGCTAATTCTGCTTCATCAGAGGGGTTGCCCCCCAAACCTCCCCCAGCAGCTGATCACATACTCAGGTGATCTCGTGTGAAACTTTTCTCCATTTTAACTGGTCGACTAAAGGCTGGAGCCTGTGATTGGGCAGTAGAAGGAAAGGGTGGGACAGGAGACTTTGGAGAGTGGGGGCTGGTAGGAGGGGGAAGAGAAGGAAGGAAAGAGACAGAGGAAGAGGAGAAAGTGAAGATGGAGCGGAACCATGTGCACAGGAGAACCTGCAACTAGCAAAGAATCTCATAGCCGGGGTACGTTAGTGTAGTGCAGATCTGCCCATAGCTTTATAATTATGACAACCGGATTGTGTGTTTTTATACAGGCTCACTGGGGTTGGAAATTACTGCAAAAATAAATTCATTAAAAATAAATGCGCATAGAAACGTTTAAGTTATGTGACATTTGTAAAGCACTATGCATACAGTCATCACGTGTTTACAGGTTTGTACACACACAAATAAATAAATGCACATGAAAACTTGTAAATTATGTAACAGCTGTAACCATTATACAGATACCAGAATTGAAGTAATGTACCCACATGGAATTTAGGTTTCTTTTTTAGTTTTAGGTTTTTGGTGTGTGTGTGTGTGTGTGTGTGTGTAAGTGTCAGTGTGTGTAAGTGTGAGTGTGTATATAAGTGTGAGAGTGTGTGTATAAGTGGGAGTGTGTATATGAGTATAAGTGTGAGTGTGTGTGTAAGTGTGAGTGTGTGTAAGTGTGAGTGTGTGTGAGTGTGTGAGTGAGGGTGAGTGTGTGTGTGTGTGAGTGAGTGTAAGTGTGTGTGTGCTTCGAGAAAGGGTGTTATTATGTAGCCCTGGCTTGGATGCAAACTGTCTAAACTGAGTTGGCCTTGACCTTGTAGTGACCTTTGCTACCTGCTTTAAATGCTAGGATTACAGGTGCACATCACCAAGACTGGCCAACATTCAGTATTTTCATTACAATAATCTACTTACATTAGAATTTTAACTAGAATTATTGTAAAACAGCCCTTGAAATCATTCTCAAATCTTGCTCATTAGCCTCATTCCTTTTCTTGTTGCCTAAGCAACTGAAATTTGTCAATGGAAATTTTAACAAGCCTCAGAACTACCACCCACTTCTCTCTGCCATTCAAGGAAATGCAGGGTTAAAAAAAAAAAATCTTCCTATCTGAAGATCTGAACCTGTGCCCTGAGCACCATTCCCTCAACACTCAGAGAAAGCCTGACTCCCATGTGCTCTAACACACCCAGGACCACAAGGATCACATCATCTGCCCCAACACCCAGAGTAACTGGGTCTTCCAGGATCCAGGAACTCAGTAACCTCCACCCAGCCAGAAGTATGATTCTTTCCAGTCTGAATCTGCACCCAGAGCAGACCTGGGGTACTGGTTCTGCATCCATTCTTACAATCACAGGATCACAGAGGAAGCTCAACTTCCTGGACACACCCAGGAGCACTGGAGCTCTGACACACTGGAGATCACAGTTGAGGCCACAACATCTTTCCCAACACCCAGAGTAACTGGGATCCCCCACAGGAAACAGAGAAACAGAAACACCCACCTAGCCAAAGGCAGTGGTTCCTTCCTGCTTACACCTGTGCCTGGAACAAACTCAGGGCTATGGCTCTCCACCCACTCCTGCAACAACCAGAGAAAGCTTGACTCCCAGGAGCTCTGATACACCCAGGATCTCGGGATCATGGGATCACAGAAAAACTAACAGAATTTATGAACCAAATGGATCTAACAGACATGTATAGAACATTTCATCTGAAAACATCCTGACTACTTTTAAGTGGCTACTGAATCACCAGGTTGTTGGCCACTGGCCCATGAGGAGGACGGAAGCAGAGTCATCAAACACGGGCCCTGAAGACTACATGCTGTTCTGGGGTTCTGTTCTGCTTGCTGCTACCACAGCCCTCTTAATCTAAGAATCATATGAAAACTTTAAGGGGGCTTCCAGCCCCTCACTAGGCAGCATTTCTGGTACTCACAGTAACAATGCTTGGGTTCCTGCAGGCATTGCTGCTGGAGCAGATTAATGATAAATGATTCGATCACCACCCTAGGAAAGAACATAGAGATGCAGATTGTCAGCGATGACCAACATGCTTAGAAAGCATTTGAAAGAATAAAAATCATTAGTGAAGCTAGGTTGAGATGTTTTTATTACTGTTGTGCTATGTAGTAAATCTTAAGGAACAGTTTGAAGTCCAGAAAGGCACCCTCTTATTAGTTAAGCTAGGGACCCTTTATGGTCAGGGAACAGAAACAATGGCAGCACTGGCTGAAGTAACCCTCACTGAGGCTGGACCAGTGATCAATATATCTTATACCAACTTTTGCCCCCAGCTTCCTCATGTGAATTATTAAGAATTGATGACGAGTTGATATGCAAGATAGAGATGACTAATTTTTATATATTTTTTATTATTACAAGATTACTTTTAAAGATAAATAATAAAATAATTACTCCTTTCTTTGTAATCACACATTACTGCCTGCCAATAAAAGAAAACTGGCTGAGAAAACTACCTTCCTTGCTTACACTTTGTTAATCTATAACAAATTGCTTAGTTACAAATGTACATGGGTTCCTGGGAATAATTTGTTTTGTTACCTGTACTTTATAGTGTTAACTCTTGTAAAGGTCTTGGGGAACACACTGTTTTTTCACAGTCATTCACTAGAAGAAAGCTGAAACAGTCACATTGTAATTCTATACCAATTAAAAGATTTTGCTGGGATATGTGAGGGGTGGAAGAAATGTGAACTGTTAACTGTTCTGCCTCCACCCAACACACACCATGCCTGTGCTTCTGTTCCCAACACAATGCAGTAGAGAGCAGTCTTACGAGACCATCACACATAGACAGTTTCATTCTGTTTGTGTAAATGTGTAGAATTTCCTGTTACTACACAGGACATTCTAACCAGTCAGAGAAAAAGTCTCCTAACAGGTCTAACACATGGTGCAACAGGTCAGAACTGGCTCCTATCTGTGTGTACTTCTACATCTTTAACATCCATTAGCTTACTTACACCTTCCGGGGGTTGCATGAGACAAGGGATATCTCAAGTAAATCACTTGGAGAGTCGTGACAGCAATGCAATCAAGTGATTAGAAATAGAACTGGGGTTTTAAATGGGAGAAGAGGTCTTTGGTCCAGCAAAGGCATGTTTTCCCAGTGCAGGGAAATGCCAAGGCACTGAGGTGGAGAGAGTGGTTGGGAGAGGGAGCACCTTCAGGGAAGGAAGTGGAAGGGGAGAAGATGGGAAGGGGGAGGGGATAACATCTGAAATGTAAATACAGAGAATATCCAAAAAAAAAAAAAAAAGGAACTGGAAGTCCAACCAGGTCAACCCATCTCTGAAGTTAGTACCTAGAGGAATTTCTAAAGAGTTAGTGGAGGGATGCTTTCTCTAGCTATAATAAAAGAAGGGAGATGTTTTATACTTCCACTTTAAGAGAGAAGGGCAAGTTAATAATATAGGGCAAACTACAATCACCTACAAACTACTGACATTTCTGTCCAGAGGCAACCACATAAAAAGCAGTGCACCTCAAGGTTAGCATGCACCTGTGCAGATCTCCACAAAATTAATTTGCAACCCTTCTCCCACTGAAAGAAAGAGATCATTCATCATGAATATACTATACAAGTAACTAGATTAATAATGTTTCAGCTCTGAACTTTATTTTCTTGTTTTTGAAGTATTTCCATTAATATAATTCTGCGAATGTTCATAAAACCTCATTGTTACATAGATCATTTGACACAACAAAAATGAAGTAACAAGAACTAAAGTCGGGACAACTGAACAATGCTGTTCATCTCTGTTGGAAGAGTAAAAGTTATGTCTGTTTACTTGACACAATTTAATTGCTCATTACACAGCCTACATTACAGAGTCTTTCATGGTTGTCTCTCTGCATATTCTTGTCCAAGTCCCATACCAGGGTTAGGTCCTGCCAGAGGATGTGTCCTGGAATACCTCCACTAGTTCTTCATAGCTCTGATCAGACATAACAAACACTTGGAAAATTTTCGGCAACTCTATGGCTAGTGTGATTGTTTGAATGGAAATGGCCCACAAAGGCTCATACAGAGTGGCATTGTTTTGAAAAGATTAAGACTTGTGATCTTGTTGGAGGAACTGTGTCACCAGGAAATTCTAGATGCTCAAACAATACTTGGTTCTATTCTCTAATGCTGCTGTCTTAGGAGCCAGATGTTGGACTCTCAGCTACCTCTCCAGCACCGTGTCTGCCCCAATGCTGCCATGCTCCCGACTGTGATAATGGACTAAACATCTCAACTGTTGCCTAGTCCAAATTAAATCATGATGTCTCTAAGATAACTAGGAAAGGTCAAACTGTTGCCTCTCCTGACCCCCATCTTTCTCCCACATCAGTTACCGTTTCTTTATGGGGCTAGTCTATTTATAGCGTAGTGGGAAATACATTTTTCAGTAAGCTCCACTCCTAGACCACCATCTCCTTTAAGGCAGATTTTGTGCTTGACATGTATTAAGGATCCTCAAATAGACAGTGGCAGCCTAAGATCTAAATTCTGCCATCTCTGAAGTGAAGCCATATTGGCTTGGGAGTTCTCTCCTGAGTACTTGGGTAGCACATGCCCTTTGTCCAAGTAGGGCAGCACAGTGCTCTCCCAGGCAGTGACCTCCTTTCCAGTCCTCACCAATAAGAATTTCATCTTTGTAGTGCCCATTTTCCGGGGTGCTTTAATTTAACTTGCATCCATCACTCCCCACCAGTCCCTGCATTATTCTCTCAAATGGCCTCCATTTGCTTCGTGACACTAAAGGCTAATGCATTTGGCTAAGAGAAGAAGCATTACATGTTCCTTTATTTATATTGAAAAGTGAATCACAGTATGAGGATGTGCTTCTTGTGTCTGTTCATATCTAGTGGTATCTGGATGGAAAGCTTTTACTTTATCTGATAATGATGGAGACTTGACATAAGTGGCACAATTTTCCTTATGAATAACACTTTGGTTTGGTTTGGTTTGCTTTGGTTTGCTTTGGTTTGCTTGTTTTGTAGAAGTCTATGATCTTTCACTGTTAAAAACCTTTTTCTTTAGAGAAAGTGCTTCTGCACATGTCACTTTGCCAGGTTTCTAAAATTTCCTGTGAATGAGATACTATAGCTTTAAAAAGTCTTAAAATGTATTAGTCAGTGGCTTACAAATATAATAGAAACCATTTTACGACCACTGCTCTTCACACCATTCTTCGACTACAGCACTCATCAATATCAGAAATTTAGCGGAACGGCGGCTTGTAGAGGCTGAGCAACTGGTGGGTGGGAGACCTGGGCTGCCAAGGAGGAGAAAGATCTCTGCAGAGTGCACACAGAAAGTTCACACCCTGCCTTGCCCTGCCCTGCCGGGCCTGATTCAGCGACCGGGAACAGAACGTTGGAATTTCTGTTTCCACGTGGCAGTGACTTCAGGGCACAGAGCAGAGCCTGGCCCATCTGCCACCCGGAACATCGGCTCGTAGAGGCTGAGGAACTGGTGGGTGGGAGACCTCAGCTGCCAGGGAGAAGAGAGATTGCTGCTGAGTGCACACGGAAAGTGCACTCCCTGCCTTGCCCTGCCCTGCCCTGCCTGATCCAGCGACCGGGAACAGAACTTTGGAACTTCTGTTCCCACCCGGCGACTCTGAGGCATAGAACAGGGCTCGGCCCATCTGACACCTGGACCAGTGGAGATCCAGGGACACAGACCAGACACAAGGGAAAGGCAAGAACATATCACTGACAACAAAATGGCAAGAGGAAAGTGAAAGAGTATATCCCAAGGAAACCAAGACAATCTTGCAACACCAGAACCCAGCTCTCCCATAACAGCAAACTTGGGAATTCCAAACACTCCAGAAAAAGAAGACACAGACCTGAAATCATACCTCAAGATGCTGATAGAGATACTTAAACAAGAAAGGGAGGAAAAGCAACAAAATTCAGAAGCTTTTAAAGAGGAAACAAGAAAAACACTCAAAGAACTCAAAGAGCTAGAGGAAAACAGAATCAAAGAGATGAAGGAATGGAAGAGGGAATTTAAAACGGAAATTGACACAATAAAGAAAACACAAAAAAAGATAACCCTAGAGGTAGAACACCTAAAAAAGAAATCAGGAATCACAGAAGCAAGCAATTCCAATAGATTACAAGAGATGGAAGAGAAAATCTCGGGGGCAGAAGACAACATTGTAAACATAGACAAAACAGCCAGAGAAGATGCGAAAAACAAAAAGATCCTAACCCAAAATGTCCAGAAAATCCAGGACACAATGAGAAGACCTAACCTAAGGATAATAAGAATAGAAGAGGGAGAAGAGTATCAACTAAAAGGCACAGAAAATATCTTCAACAAAATCATAGAAAAAAACTTCCCTATTCTCAAGAATGAGATTACCACGAGCATAAAAGAAGCCTTCAGAACTCCAAATAGGTTGGACCAGAAAAGAAATACCTCCCGACACATAATAGTAAAAAGATCAAGTGCCCGAAGCAAAGAAAGAATACTAAAAGCAGTAAGGGAAAAACGTCAGGTAACATATAAAGGCAGGCCAATCAGACTCACACCCAATTTCTCAACAGAGACTATGAAAGCTAAAAGAGCCTGGACAGACATCATGCACACCCTAAGAGAGCACAAGAGCCAGCCCAAGCTGCTATACCCAGCAAAACTATCAATCACCATCAATGGAGAGATGAAGATATTTCAAGACAAATCAAAATTTATACAATATCTGATCACAAACCCAGCACTACAACGAATAATAGGTGGAAAACCCAATACAATGAGGGAAAATACAGCCTAGTAAAAACAAGAAAACTCCTAAACAAGAAAACTAAAAAAAGAAAAAAACACAGACACAACTCACCCCAAAAAGCAATAATGGCAGGAAACAGAAACAATTATTCCTTGATATCTATTAACATAAATGGACTCAACTCCCCAATAAAGAGAAATAGACTATCAGACTGGATACATAAACAAAATCCAGCCTTTTGCTGTAAACAGGAAACTCATCTCAGAGACAGAGACAGACACTATCTCAGAGTAAAAGGGTGGGAAAAAAACTTCCAAGAAAACAGCTCCAAGAAGCAAGCTGGAGTGGCTATTCTAATATCGAATAAAGTAAATTTCCAACCAAAAGTTATCAAAAAAGATAAGGAAGGAAACTTTTTACTCATTACCGGGGAAATCTGTCAGGAGGAACTCTCAATCCTTAACATATATGCTCCAAATAAAAAAGCAGCCACATTCATAAAAGAAACCCTACTAAAGCTCAAAAAATACATTTCACCCCACACAATAATAGTGGGAGACTTTAATACCCCACTCGCACCAATGGACAGATCATGGAAACAGTAACAGAACAAGGACACTGCAAAACTAGCAGAGACTTTGAACCAACTAGAATTAATAGATATATACAGAACATACTATCCTAAAGTAAAAGAATACACCTTCTTCTCATCACCCCATGGCACCTTTTCGAAAATTGACCACATAATTGGACACAGAACGAGCCTCCATCGATATAAGAAGATTCAAATACTCCCATGTATCCTCTCAGATCACCATGGTCTACGGCTGGTCTTTAACAACAGCAAAGACAACAAAAAGCCCACATACACATGGAAACTAAACAATGCTCTGTTAAAGGATAGCAGGGTCAAAGAAGAAATAAAGAAAGAAATTAAGGATTTTCTAGTATTCAACGAAAACGAAAACACAACATACCCAAACCTATGGAATGCAATGAAAGCAGTATTGAAAGGAAAACTCATAGCCCTAAGTGCTTCCAAAAAGAAACTGGAGAGAGCTTACATCAGCAACCTTACAGAACAGCTAAAATCCCTAGAACAAAAGGAAGCAGATATACCCAAAAAGAGTAGATGGTAAGAGATAATCAAAATTAGGGCAGAAATAGACCAAATAGAAACAAAAAGACCATTGAAAAAATCAACAAAACCAAGAGTTAGTTCTTTGAGAAAATCAACAAGATTGATAAACCCCTAGCCAGACTAACTAGAGGGCAAAGAGAGAGTATCCAAATTAACAAAATCAGAAAGTGGCGACATAACAACTGAAACTGAGGAAATTCAAGAAATCATCAGATCCTACTACAAAAACGTATACTCCACAAAATTGTAAAATCTGGAGAAAATGGATGAATTCCTAGACAGATACAATATTTAAAAGTTAAACCAGGACCAAGTAAACCATCTAAATAACCCTATAACACCTAAAGAAATAGAAGAATTCATCAAAAGCCTCCCAACCAAAAAAAGCCCAGGTCCAGACGGGCTCAGTGCAGAATTTTATCAGACATTTATTGGGGATATAACACCAATACTCTCCAAACTATTCCAAAAGATAGAATCAAATGGAATATTACCCAACTCATTTTTTGAAGCTACAATAACCCTCGTACCTAAACCACACAAAGACCCTACAAGGAAAGAGAACTTCAGACCAATCTCACTTATGAACATTGATGCAAAGATACTGAACAAAATCCTTGCAAACCGAATCCAAGAACACATCAAAACGATCATTCATCATGACCAAGTAGGCTTCATCCCTGGGATGCAGGAATGGTTTAATATATGGAAATCCATCAATGTAATCCACCATATAAACAAACTTAAAGACCAAAATCACATGGTCATCTCACTAGATTCTGAGAAAGCACTTGACAAAATTCAACACTCCTTCATGTTAAAAGTCCTGGAAAGAACAGGAATCCAAGGTCCATACTTAAACATAATAAAAGCAATATACAGCAAACCAAAAGCCAACATCAAACTTAATGGTGGGAAACTTGAAGCAATCCCACTAAAATCAGGGACCCGACAAGGCTGCCCACTCTCCCCCTACCTATTCAACATAGTACTGGAAGTCCTGGCTGGAGCAATTAGACAGCAAAAGGAGATCAAGGGGATACAAATCAGAAAGGAAGAGATAAAAAACATCACTCTTTGCTGATGACATGATAGTGTACTTGAGTGACCCCAAAAATTCCACCAGAGAATTTCTACAGCTGATAAACAAGTTCAGCAAAGTATCTGGATACAAAATTAACTCAAACAAATCAGTAGCCTTCCTATACTCAAAGGACAAACATGTGGAGAAAGAAATTAGGGAAAAGGTACCCTTCACAATTGTCACAAAAACTATGAAATACCTTTGTGTGACTCTAACTAAGCAAGTCAAGGACCTGTATGACAAGAACTTCAAACCTCTAAAGAAAGAAATTGAGGAGGATCTCAGAAAATGGAAAGATCTCCCATGCTCATGGATTGGAAAAATCAACATCTTAAAAATGGCCATCCTACCAAAAGCAATCTACAGATTCAATGCAATCCCCATCAAAATTCCAAACTAGTTCTTCATGGAATTGGAAAGATCAATGTGCAATTTCATATGAAATAACAAAAGACCTAGAATAGCAAAATCCATCCTCAACAACAAAAAAACATCTGCGGGAATCACTATCCCTGACCTCAAGCTATATTACAAGTCAATTGTGCTGAAAACTGCATGGTACTGGTACAGAAATAGGCATGTGGATCAATGGAATAGAATAGAAGATCCAGAAAAGAGCCCTCATGTATATAGTCACTTGATTTTTGACAAAGGTGCAGTAAACATTCAATGGAAAAAGGACAGCCTATTCAACAAATGGTTCTGGTCCAACTGGCACTCAGCATGCAAAAGAATGAAAATAGACCCTTTCTTATCTCCTTGTACAAAGCTCAAGTGTAAGTGGATCAAAGATCTCCACATTAAACCAGATAAACTGAAACTATTAGATGGGAAAGTAGGGAAAACCTTAAAACACATAGGCACAGGAGAAAATTTCCTGAACAAAACAACAATGGCTCAAGCTCTAAGGTCAAAGATTAACAAATGGGACTTAATGAGATTGCAAAGTTTCTGTAAGGCTAAGGACATCGTCAAGAAAACAAAATGGCAACCAACAGAATGGGAAAAGATCTTTACCAACACCACATCAGATAGAGGCTTAATATCCAAGGTGTACAAGGAACTCAAAAAGCTAGACACCAGAGAATCAAATAACCTCATTAAAAAATGGGGTACAGAGCTAAACAAAACGTTTTCAGTTGAGGAACACCGAATGGCCGAGAAACATCTGAGGAATTGCTCGACATCCTTAGCCATCAGGAAAAAGCAAATCAAAACAACCCTGAGATTCCACCTCACACCAGTCAGATTGGCCAAGATCCAAAACTCAAATGACAGCAGATGCTGGCGAGGCTGTGGAGAAAGAGGAAAACTTCTCCACTGTTGGTGGGGTTGCAAGCTAATACAACCACTCTGGAAATCTGTCTGGCGATACCTCAGAAAATTGGATATAGTACTACCTGAAGACCCAGCTATTCCACTTCTGGGCATATACCCCAGAGACCCTTTAATACACAACAAAGTTATATGCACCACAATGTTCATAGTGGCTCTATTTATACTAGCCAGAAGCTGGAAGGAACCCAGATGTCCTTCAGAAGATAAATGGATATAAAATTGTGGTACATATACACAATGGAATACTACTCAGACACCAGAAACAATTACTTAACCAAATTCTTAAGAAAATGGCTGCATCTAGAGAATATCATCCTGAGTGAGATAACCCAGTCACAAAAGAACAGACATAATATGCAGTCACTGATAGTGGGATGCTAACCCCAGAGGCTTGCAGTCCCCCAGAAACAACTCACAGACTGTATGAAGTCCAAGAAATAAAGAAAAAAAAACAAAACAAAAAAAATATTTACAAAACAAGAAAACTTTAACTATTTCCATGTTACATTTTTTTTACATGTACTTTATGCTCATTGTAACTATTAATTTTTCACGGCATACTATCAAACCTTGAAAAAAATCAAGTACTGACTAAAAAATATATTCATATAGTTTTATGTAAAAACTATGTTAAAATCGGAAAAAAGTACTGACAAAAATGTATAATTTTAAGCAATAAATGTTTAAAATCTGAACATTTATCTTTGTTTTGTAAAATAAAGTTGTTTTAAAAAAATAAAAAATAAAAAAAATAGAAAATTCCTTGTTCAGAAACATCAAGGTGTCCATCATTTCTTGAATAACATCTCTCATTTCTCGATATACATTTGTAATTATACAAAAGGAAGTGAAAAGAGTTGGATGTGTTTTGTGTACAAACCTTCTAGTTACACTAGGTGATTTAGACAAATGTAGAACCCAGGATAAGACTGTTAGATGTAAAACTATTCAAGGACCATAGTATAAGCAATTAACACTTGAAAGGTTCTCCTCCACAGGGTACTTTAGGTATCAAAGCAGGCTTTTCTGTTCCTCTTGAATTTTAACTATATTGTGCCCAAGAAGAAATCCAGACTTGTAACTCACTCTAATTTAAAGGAGAGTTATGATGAAGTATATAAAATAGGTTAAATACACAGCGATGATTAGTCACTAATGGATCAAGTACAAGAATTTATGTCTTACTATTAATCACATGTAGATTAAGCAATACATAAAAAGAGACACTGAAATTTATGTAAAGTTTAGATGATACTTCAGAGTACATAAACATAACTAAGAATCAATTGAAGAGTATATTTATGCTCCTGGGAGGATGTCATTTTATTGAATTCAAACATAGCGATAAAGTTTTAAGATTTTCTTAATGGATCCTACAATTAACCAAGAATGTAACCAAATTATACATGCTTGGTGGCTAAAAAGAACTATAATATATAGGTAGGTGTACTTCTTGAACATAGTCAGGCACATGTATCTGGATACCTATCTAGCTTATGAGTATGTGCAGCTAATACTGGCTCTTACAGGCATTACACAATTACAGTAGTTTAACGTTGAGAAAATATAGAAGATAAACATCTTAAAATTTAGAATAGTATTTGTTTTAAATTGACTTATACATTAAACATCAAACACACTATTATGTTATCTGTATCTTTAGTGAGTTTAGAGAAACATAAGCCATCACAAATCAACTATTCACATGATCATTAGAATGAAAACACAATTTTCTATTTTTTTTCATGCAGAACAAACAGATCATAAGATACTTCTGTGTTAACTTTCAAGCTAGTAAAAGAATTCCACTCTAGGATTTTCAGTTTACTAATCTGTCAGCATTTTTATGGGACAAAACACTTAATTGCTTTAAATATCAATTAATTATTTCATATTTATTTTGATGAAACTTGAGGTTTTATAAATGAAAACTCTTAAAGTTATATATATATATATGTATGTGCATATATATGTATGTGTGTGTGTATAGGTGTGTGTGTGTATGTCTTTATAACTAACTCTCTTTTGTACTTTGAGTTTATTAGCTGTTTTTACCATTATACAGAGATATAGCTTGACTATAAGAAATTTGCACAATTACTTTTAAATATCTGGAGACTCAACCATATTATATATTAAACAGCAAAATACCAAAATTATATTTTACAGGTATAATTATAGAAAAAATTAAAAATGAAATGTATTAAGCTAAATAGTAATTGTTACCTTTCTCCTTTCAACAACAGAATACAAAATATTCTCATTTAGGAACTGTACCTTAGTGAATGTTAAGTGATGTCCAACTTTTAAATAGCTCTGCTGACAACAACTGTGTGGAATAAATAGAGAGAGGGAGGTTAAAAACGTGAGGCTAAACATTCAGCACTGGGAGACTTGGTGAAAATTTGTTATCAGCTAACATCCCAGTCTGCCATTCTAGGTAAATAGAAGCTTGGGAAGTTCCAATATGAGGGAACATCCAGTTTCAAATCATTCTAGAAATTAAGTTGGACATGTATTGTAATGGTAGGTAACTATTTCAAAACTGTCAATTATCATACTTAATTGTTATATGATTGATGAGATTAATATATTGACGGCATATGAGTACTTAAATGTCAACATGACTATAACTTAGAAGCTATTGTTGAATATAAAAATAAGTACATATATATTATTTTTAATTTGATGCTTTACAACCTGTTGATCGAAATGGCAGGCACACACTCTAGAGCCTAGGAAGTAGGGACTTATTTTGCCTTAGAGAGAAAGACATCATGCCATAGGAAGAGAATTTAAACCAAATAAAGTGTTCTCTCAACAATTCAATGGGGACAAAGAAGAGATGAATGACACATAACCCAGTTTATATAAAAGACTGGTCAAAGTCTTTCCTTTTATGAATTCCTGGTAAAATGTGAATTTCAAAAGCAAAAAAAAAAAAAAAAAAAAAAAAAAAACAAAAGAAGAAATGGGTTTGCATAGCACACTTGAAAGGTATTTTACTTTTTTCTAAAATAGCTCATACACCATTTCAGTAAGCATCCAATGAGTCAAACTGAAGTGACTTTTACAACAAAGTAAGCAAATTAGCACAGTAATTGAATCAGTCAAGTACACTATACAAATAGTACACCATAGGTGTGCAGCTATACCCTGGACAACCTATGCACCCATATGAATGGAAAGCTGGTGTCTGTCATCTACATTTACACGTCCAGTCTGTATGAGGTAAGCCAAGCTTTGGGGACATGAGCAACCAGAGAGGCACACAAATATCCTTAACCAAAGTACAGAAATTATCTTTTTAAACAACTGGAAAATTTAGTTCAACATCATATTCTAGTATCCTTAAATAGAATTCAAATATGTAGATATGATGAGAAATTTCTTGCATTCCAAGACTGAGACATACATTCTAGAACACAGTATTTCAACTCAGGAAGGTTATGGAGACAACCACGGGGCTTAGCAACACACTAACAAAGAATGCCAGCTTTAAAAAAAATGGAGCATTCTAGGTTTGCAAGACAACATGTGCTTAAGGAAGAACTTGGAGGAAAGGTTTGCCCTGAGGAAAATGCTTCTGACAGTTGAACACTGTAATAGTTTGCTGAGGCTGCAGAAACCCAAATCCTCAAAATCTTTAAAGCAGGCAAGACTCAGACCCCACTGCCTAGGCTGACTGTGGGCTATATTTTTCAGTCAGCTGGAACTGCCAAGTCCCTTTCTAGCCCTGTGAGTTTAATTGTAGCTGTTAATGCAAACAGTGCATTCCCAGTAACATTTCTGGCTCTCTCTCATTTAGTTTGGGGTGTTACAACAACACACACTTTAAAGTATGTGAAAACAGGAGCAAGGAGTTTGTCACTGGGAATCTTAGTAACGTATATATGTGAGTATGTGTCCCTCCTGATTCCAGATTCCTCGCGCAAATCACAGGTGCTGTTTAACCGGTGGCATTTATAATATTCGGCAGTTGTAAACAGTTCACACGAAAGAAGTATTCAGCTGCCATGGAAAGTATGAGGTAGAAAATACTCGGACGAGTTAATTTCTTACTCTGTATGTCATGCAGAATAAAATACTCTCAAAATCAGAATAGAAAAGTTGTTCATACAGTTTGGATACTTGGTCACTTACTGTGGTCTAAAACTGGTTATACATGTATATATACTTAACTATGCACGTAAGCATGCACATACAAATCCATTTTTATTTAAACTTGTTTGGACCCTTAAAAATTATTAGTTTATAGCACTTGTGAGTGAGTCGATATACTAAAGCCTTTGACTTTGGAGGACAGAATTTGAACAGTTTACTAAGTCAAATGAGGGCACTCAAATTGCTGTTTAAGAAATATTCAGTATTATAGCAAGCAACCCAATTTGGATATCTACAAACAATTCATTCACTTCCTTCTAAAGTGAAGAACCTGAGTCTTGGGCTTTAGAACGCTTTGAAAATCCACCCCTTTTCCATTTTACCAAGTCAAACCCCTTGAGTTTATTTTCTTTCAACGCAGCTGTAACATGATTAAACTCATCTAAAAGTATGACTTCACAAAAGCACATTATAGAGCATCACTCAAACTTTCTACACTACCCAAATCTGCAAATTTCTACATGGATTCTGCTGGAAGATCTACCTTCATCACTGGAGTTTTAACTGTGTTCAGAAAACATTTGCCATGCATACCACTACAGATCAAATAACCAGGATGACAAGAAACACCTAAACACACACCCTTAGCTATAATAAGTGAGACCGTGCTTACTCCCTAGGATTCTAGCCCCTCTCTATCAGGCAGGAGAGTATCTCCTAATGTCTCTTTTTGTTTGCATTCGGTTTTGAATGTGTGGATGGGTGTACATTACCAGAGATGGAGATCCATTCTTGCAGAGGGGCCCTCTGAAGACTCTCTTAATGCCCTCATAGTGCCCATTGCTGAGATGTCTCGAATTGATGACCAGGTAACAAGCCATGTGGGTCCTGGCTGGGAGGTGCAGTATCAACTCCTCACTGAGCAACCAACAGGCAGGGAGAAGCAGGCTGGCTTCTCCACAGCAACAGTGACTGCCACCTCCTGAGAAGAAGAAGCCAGCAGCAAGCTGGGGACAGACTGCCCGCCTGCCCCTGCTCCTCGACCTGCGCGTTATTCTCGCTGCCCACAGTGGCTGCTCTGACTGAGGAGGTGGCCGCAGCAGCCCAGAACACTTAGGGGACCTAGCGAACCAGTCCACATGCTGCTCTGAAGAGGTGGCGCTCAAAGGCAGGCTGAAGATGTGCTTTTTAAAGGACAACTTCCTGGGTCCAGCAGGGAATCGGAGTCCTCCGCCCCCTTTACCCCGCCCCCTGCTCTGGGTGCAGACGGAGTGGGGTGGAGACACTCAGGTACAAGTAGGCATTTTCCAGCCATAGAGTACCCAGGCTTAGCTGCAGGCTGCGGAACCGAGGTTGCAGCCCATGCAGCCTGTACCAGGAGCGTGGTGTTCCTCTGAGCGCCCAAGAGCTGCCCCCTCTGCAGTGTCCGGGAGAGGGCGAGCGCCAGGAGTTGAAGACTACAGCAGCAAGGCGCCGGGATGGTGAGCGCTCAGCTTGAAGCAGTGGAGTCTGTACTGTCTAGGTTGATGGAGTGGCAAGGAGAGATGACAGCTGCCACACCTGCCTCACTACCCTGCCTTCTGGAACCAGCGCCAAGCTCTTGGCCCTTCTGCCCCGCTCCTCAGCCAACTTTCTAAGGGGGTTGGGGACTGCACCTAAGAATAGGAGGGTTGAAAGATGTGGAAGGAGAGCATTTCCTTTCCTCATTTGATGCCTGCTCACCACTAGAGCCCCCTGCATCAAGGCATCAATGGCCAAAAAAAAAAAAAAAAAAAAAAAAAAAAAAAAAAAAAAACAGCTTCTCAGTAGCCAGTAGGTTCAGCTGAAACCAAGCAGGAGCCCATTAGATAACACAGGGGTGGCCCGTTCTTGGCAGAAAAGGGAACTTTCAGATGGCAAACTTACTCAAGAAAGGTGTAGACACCAATGCACAGGTCTATGTGCACATATATGCACATATCTAGCTACAAAGGGTCATTTATGAACCTTTTTCTGCTAGTTAAGATGCAGTTGTTTTGGTAGCTAGAGGTCTTTGTTTTCCCAATCGCTAATAACCATGTTAATGGTGGTCTTTGGTTAAGTGTAAATTAAGCCACCAGGGAACTAACTGGACTGAAAATAAAACATCTGTACAAAAAATAGGCGCTGAAAAATAGAGAACCATTCGGAGGCGGGGGCGGGGGCAGCAGGAGAGGGGGACTAAAATTGCCTTCCCTTGTGCAATTCCTCTCTATCCAACTCAACCAGAGATCAGTGCAGGGAAGCCTGAGAGGGTATATTCTTGCAATCTTTGTCACTCAGCTCTGGGTTACTTGAAACATCACTGCTGTTGTAGCTCCTGGTTCTATCTATCCTCTCTTACACTGAGCAAATGCCCCACGCACACACGACAGAAACATATAAAAATAAATCAGTCTTTAAATGTTTCCAGTTAAGACAGCTCATAAAATCAGAGAAGGAAAGTTCTGTTTTAACTTTTGTAGCTTCCTAATTAAAGACCGAATTATTTATATCATCACATGACATATTATCATGAATATTATATTAAAAACATTTAAATGTATGTCTCATTGTTAAATCTTCAGAAAAAGTTAAGTATTTTGGAAGTTTTGTTGAGTATGCACTGCAACCTTTTATAAGGGGTGGGGGAATTGTATTTCCTTTTAACCCTTGAACTAAAAATGACTGAAACTTAGGTAGTCCAGTGTAAACTTTCTAGGAAGCATGTAGCCATCTTTTAACTATCTTAGTAAAAAGCTTTGTACATCCAAAGTGAACTCAAAGCGTCATCCACTTTTTTTTTCCTAATATACTGACCATAGCATCAAAGGCATATTAACACCGTAGTACGTGTTCAACTTAAAGGTGTAAAATGTTTTATAAACCCACACTTGTCATAAAAAATGTATACTGAAACTATAAAAACAGATAAAAAGTTTTAGTCCCCACATGAGATTTTAAAAGGAGATCGTATGGCTTAGTTTGTTCCTGATAGAAATATTTATTTCCAAACAGCCTTGGGGACCTAAGTACAAGCACCAGCATAAAATAAATTATTAAGATAAATAAGGTCACCATTCCAAGGATGCCATTTGAATGTGTTAAAAAAGTATACTTTCTAATTATCTGCAAACATGTAGAAATAAAACACATTTTCTAAAAGTACCAGCATGTTATGAAGCTTAAAATCTAATATCCCATCCTACCATGCTGCGTGTTCCCAAACTACGTGTTACTTTTCTGACATTCTTGTTCATTAGAGCATCATTCTCTGCACATTTGCTTTTCCCCAAGAAGGAAATAAGTATTTGCTTTTAAAGAATTATAACTATTTGGCTAAATTTCTCAAAACTTGTTAATGTTTTAAGGTTTATCATCTCTGCAAATGACTGGTATCTTTTTGTCATGTTATTTTAGTATTTTAAAGAGTACCAGTGTTTCTCTTTTTTTCGAGTATTTTGCTA